>NC_077230.1:66222794-66566964 GCF_027887165.1 Monodelphis domestica
CATTCAGATCAAAACCAAGTGAGTCCTTTCTTTCCAGTGATTACTTTCTCTTCAATAAAGTCTTTCCCTCTTAGCTAGTCTTGTGCTGCTTCCACAACTATGCTGGTAACTAATACTATACAGTCCAGAAAGGTAGAAACATGTCAACTTTTGGGAATCTCACAAGGCCTTATATACCAACAGAAAGGAGAAACAAGCAAAATGTTTCTCTATATTAGCAATGATTTGACAAGAAGGTGATGAATGCCTGAGACGTCCCCTTATCAACCCTCCATAGCTCAAAATATATCTGCTACTCTTAAAGGACTTGGGAGGTATCTGGTCACTTCTCCCCACCAAATTATTTCCCTAATTTTTAGTGATCTAAGCACCCTAGTTTCATTTAACCACTTAATAATCAAATTACAAAAGAATATTTACTTCAAAAACATAACAAGACCAAATATAAACATTCCCTCCAACAACTGAAAGTATCATCTGTTCCCCTTGGTCTTTGGGGTCCCATACCTTAGTTCAAATACTATTAGTTGCAGGAAGTTCCAAGTCCAAAAACTCCAGGACTTACATCACAGAAGTCTGGCTTCTCAAAATTTCCCTACTGAGCTAGAGGCAACATTGGCCCAGAATTCTGGCTTGAGTTCTCAAGTCAAGACTCTACTCCCTGAATCTAGAATTGAAAAATACCAACAAAATTTAAAAAAAATCCCAAACTCATTCCTCAGGGTCAAAGGACCTAAAGAAAGGGGAAGATACCTTTTGCTACCCAGTTTAGTTCAATTAGTTCTGGCTACAAACCAATAGAAAGCAATTGCTCCCACCCCTAGGGTAGGACAACATACGATTTCTTCTCACAGAAGCAGGTTCCTTTTGTCTCCTCAATGGGTGACTCTATATTAAATGATATGAGCATGTTCCAAAAGCAAGTTAAGTATCCATCCAGTTATGACTCAGCAGTCAATTAAGAACTCTCATTGCCAATAGGAAGATGTCAGAGGATATCTATTCCTGTTCTGAAATGAAGTGGGAAAGAGGTCCCTGCATGGAGGTGTTACATGGACATCTGCTGCAATTATCACTCTGCCAACACAGAACAACTATTATTGCCTTAAATTGACATAAGGATAATTTCATTTTCAAAAGGTGGAAAAACAAACAAGGAGAAATTCTATTTTGGAGCTGATTCTTACACACAAAGAGATACTGGTTGGTGTGGTAGAAAATACCACCTAAAAATCTTATAATTTGTAGTAGAAAAAGGGAGAAAATCCATGAACTTAAATTTTTAAATGGGATATTTTGAAAGGTTCATATAAAAGATGGACAGAATCTCACAAACTAATTGTAAAGTAGAAGACAGGCCAGGAATCCCGGGAAGCACTCAGTAATGAAATTCTGAGGACCCAAGGAAAAAGAATAATTCAATTGAGGAAGAAAAATGAGCATTGCCTAAAAAGATAACTGTGGATGAACAGAGTACATGGCAACCAATTTAGACTTTTAAAAGATATGAACAGAACATGGGACGTAAAGAAAAATAACAGCTGATAAATACAAAAAACATGGCATGATCTTTTAAAAAAGTTTGAGGAGGCATAGCTAGGTAGATCAGTGAATAGAGCACCAGGCCTGGTGATGGGAGGTCCTGAGATCAAACCTGCCCTCAGATAATTTCTAACTGTGTGACCTTGGGTAAGTCACTTAACCCTAATTGCCTAGCCCTTAAATATTTCTGCCTTTGAACTGATATTCAGTTTTTATTCTAAGACAGAAGGTAAAAGCTAAAAAAATAACAGTGTGAAGAGTGTAAATGAGGATACATAAATGAGGACAATGAAGAAAACTTATAATAACAAAGAGATTTTTAACACTCTATATGTGGTAAGATGAAATATGATGATTTAGAGCAGAAGTATGAAACATAAGAAAGATTAAAATTTGATTGAAAAATATTTAATAAATTAAAAATACAATATTTGTTAATGATTCATTTGAGTTGTGTCTGACTATCCACATGATCCTAGTTGGCAAAGATATTAGAGTGGTTGATAATTTTTCCTTTCCCATCTCATTTTAGAAATGAGGAAACTGAGTCACATAGATTTAAGTGACTTTTCCAGGGTCACACCACTATTAAGTGTCTGAGGCCATATTTGAATTGAGGCTTTCCTCACCCCAGGTCCAGGACTCTGTCCATTGAGTCACTTAGCTGGCCCATGATAGTGTATAGATAATGCTAAATATGAACTTTTCAAATATGTAGCCAAAACAGATCTTTATGTTCAATTTAGTGGCTCCATTCCTTTTGATTTTGACATCACTGATTTAGAGAAAAGAAAGCTGTTCAATCCTTATTTTGTGTTTGTTTTCTCTGCTAAAGAAAATTTCATTGAACTAGAGAGGACAAAACAAAAAAAGGCAAATATGGACTTAATATCCATAATACATAAGGACATGTTTAAAAAACAAGGAGCTGACTTTGATCAATTAAATTATCTGATCCAGCTGTAGCACAGTTACATTCAAATGCAAAATGAGGAGAAGGAAATGGCTAACCACCCTTTGCTAAGAAACCCCCAAATGGAGTTATCACGAGTCTGAAATGATTGACAATTGGCAATGTTCTTGTTGAGCCCCCTTCAGCAAGTGATCTACGCATAATTATGGGTAATGGGAAATGTGACATAATGGGAGGACCAATGTGGTACCAGTTTTCAAATCAAGTAAAAGAATGATGTCTACAAATTGTAGTTCAAAAAACTTGAATTTGATTTACTGGCAATATTTTAAAATGTAATATTAAAAGTATAATTGATTTACATTAGAAAAGAAATTGGTAACCACAGAGAACCAGGTTGGCTTCATCAAGATTATATTTTATCACCCTAAACATATATCTATTAATCCTTGCTATACTTGTTGAAGAGAGAAATGCTACAGAGTTAGCTTGCCTATATGTTAGCAAAGTATTTCTGAAGGTCCTTCATGGATATTCTTATGGAAAAGATGGAAAACTATAGGTTAAATAATAATATAGTTTATTCACAGCATCACTTTTTGTGGAAACATATTTGGTTCCCATTAATTATAAGGGAATGGCTAAACAAAATGGGGGATTTTTTGGAAGATTATTGTGTCATAAAAAATGACAAGAATGAAGAATTCAGAGAATCATAGTTGTTCAATCATTTCAGACTCATGATAACTCCATTTGGGGGTTTCTTGGCAAAGGATGGTTAGCCATTTCCTTCTCCCCATTTTACATTTTAAGAAATTGAGGCCAATGGGGTTAAGTAACTTGCCCAAGACCACATAGCTAGTAAGTGTCTGAGGTTGGATTTGAATTCACATAGATGAGATTTCCTAAATCTAAGTCCAATGCTTTATCCACTGTACCACCTAACTGCTCCAGAGAAGCATGAGAAGATTAATATGAATTGATGGAGAGTAAAGAAGGCAGCACCAGAAAAACAATATATGTGACTACAGCTATATGAATGGAAAGAAACAAAAATAAAAAATGAAACTTCATGCTCTATAATTATAAAGATTAAGCTTTGTTTTAAAAGAAGAAATAAGAAAATGTACCTCACTATCTTTTCTATAGATCTAGAGCACAACAGATAAGGAACTGTGTGGGTAGTGCTGGAAACAATGCTTGTCTTGTTTGGTTTTGCTGAATTGTTTTTTTTCTCTCTAAATTTTTGTTACAAAGGATGATTTCCTGGGTCAGGGGTATGTAAAGGAGAGGGCAGAGTTATATAAGAAAATGTATATGATGTGAAAGCAATATACAACATTTTTACAATCACTTTTGAGTAGTATTTGGAAGTCTGTAATCCATTGTTTTAGAATTACCCTCCAGAAATGTCATTCAGAAAAGAGTCCTTTGTTGATGTGTCATGAGCTCTGGTTTGGATATCCCAAAAGACACTGAAATCTGGTAGACTTTTTAATTGGATGAAGCCTAAAGAATGCTATTTAAACTACTTTCTTTTCAAAAACTATAAGTGAGAAAAAGTAGAATAATTGGACCCTACGAGTAATCATTAACAGTCAGATATCAACTTAGAAATAGGTCTCTAAGGGAATGACACAGGTATAAGGCTTGTTG
This sequence comes from Monodelphis domestica, assembly GCF_027887165.1. NCBI lineage: Eukaryota > Metazoa > Chordata > Mammalia > Didelphimorphia > Didelphidae > Monodelphis > Monodelphis domestica. The sequence goes on from NC_077230.1 coordinate 66,226,906, forward strand.
TTGAGCTGTTTATCATTTTTATCAATGGCTTGAAAAAAAGGAATAGATGTTATTGAATTTATAGATGACAAAAAGATAGGAGGGATAATTATCACCCTGGGTGACAGAATCAGGATTCAGAAAAAGGATTCAAAATAATCATGACAGGCCTGAACACTGGATGGAATCTTTTCAAATTACATTTAATAAAATTAGTACAAAGTTCATTTCTCATTCAAAAATTCCATTTCACAAGTATAAGATAAGAAAAGTATTAGTCAAAATTTTTAATTTTTTTTTCTTTTTAGTTTGGTTTTGTAGATTGCCATACAAGTTCAGTATGATCCAGCAGAGTGATATAGCAAAATAACAAAAACAAAAAGCACTAAAGTGATCTTAGACCTCATTCAGAAACCATAGTATATAGAACTCACAAGGCAATTACTCTATGTCTTGATCAAAGCATTATAAGGTATTGTGTGTAGTCTGGGAGTTTACAGATCACTTACTAGTTCACACCCCCAAATTCTGCAAGCACTTCCCCCCTTTGGATAGTGGTAGGCAAATTGAAAGACTGCAGTTGGTTTCTGTGAAGAGGGGGAGAGACAAGAAATGATGTGGGAAAGGGGGTATAAAAAGAGAACAGCACGGTCTGGGACATCATTTCCTTCCTTGGTTTTTGGAGAGACTGGTTCTAGGTTCTGGAGATTCCTTCCTTGGATTATGGAGAGAATTTTTCCTTGGATTCTGTATTGGCGCCCTGGAGACTACCAGACTTTCACATGAAGATTGGGTCTTGAGGAAACAATTGATGGGGGCTGAGCTGAATATCACTGGAGAAGCACTTAGGGATGGTAGGCTTGTTAAGGCTCTGTCCCTTTTCTACATTTCCCACTTTCACTTTTTCTACCTTGTTGTAAATAAAAACTGTTAACAGTCATTTTGATTTAGGGGCTAATATTTTATAAATGGCGACCACTTTTAAAACTCTCATATTGAGTCAAAACCTAAATTTAAATCTTACACCATATAAAGATGAATTGAAAGAAATGTGTTTACCCTTGAGGACAGAATACTTAGGGAGGAAACAATAGATGTCTTCAAGTATTTAAAAAGTTTTCATAAGGAGAAAAGAGTAGATATGCTCTGAGTCAGTAGCTTTCCCCTGGTTCTCCCTGTTGTGATTTAAAGGCTTTCAGAAACTGGCTAGGATCTTTCTGGGGATTTTTTGATTGCTTTTTTAGGTTGTTTACAAATTATTTCCTTTCACTCTCCTGCCCAAGTAAATTTAACTATTTCTTGTTCCCCATTTGAGACACTACATACTTTCTTAGTGCCTTTAAATAGATTGTTCCCTCTGCCTAAAATGTTCTTTGTCTTTATCTCTGCCTTTTAAATCCATCTAGCTCTCTTCAGCATTCATCTCAAGTATAAGATTTTCCTGATATTATTAGTGATCTCATTCACATATATCACTTGATATTTATCTTGTATATATCTATATTTTCTTAATTGCAAATGTGTATCTCCCAAAAGAACATAGAGATCCTCAAACAATAGATGCAATAAAAACAGCATTGTAAAGACAGACTTTAGAATCCCAAAAATCTCTGATCAGTATCACTCTTATTACTTACCTATGTGACCTTTGGCAAGTCACAACTTTCCTGTGTCTCAGTTTCCCCATTTATAAAATATAAAGGTTAAGACTTGGGTTCATTCAAACTCTATATCTGTGATTCTGAAATTCTTTAAGAGGGAAGTTCTGAGATTATTTCTTTTGCTACCTGCTCAATATCAGACTTGGACTAAAGTCAGCACCCTCATAGATGGAATGCTAAAGTTGGAAGGGATCATCATTATCATTTATATTGTGCCTTAAAATTTGTGAAGTGCTTCATCATATTATCTCATTTTTCTTTATGATAACTCATTTATTTTTTGTCTTCCTCCATTGGAAAGTAAGAGCCTTGAGGGTTAAGGACTATCTTTCTCTTGGCTTATGTTTGTATTCTCAGCCCTTGGCACAGTTTCTGATACATAGTAAGTACTTAATAAACATTTATAGACTGATTAGCTAGCTCTTCCCTTCCCTTTTCAAGTAAAAGGACACCTTTTTAATATAAAAAATGCTGTGTATTTCACATATTAGTTACTGTATAATTATTATCTACTAATTAAAAAATTCATACTGCTAGAAAGTTACTATGAATTTAATAATACTTTAAAATGAATTTTTATTAACAGCATCAACTGGTCAATTCCTCTGTTGTTAAAAAGATTCCTACCCATTGTTCTCTATAAATTAGCACATTTTGGCTGGTTTTTGTTTTGTTTTGTTTTCCAAAACACCCTAACTCCTTTCACTCTCTTTTCCCTGAATACCCTGGCTACAAATGCAATTAATGACAGTATCAATAGCAAATATTTATTAAGCACCTACTATGTGACATGTAAGTGCTGGCCTATAAGGACACTAGTACAATAATATTTACCTTCAAGGAGTTTATAATCTGACAGAGGAAAAACTAGATCTACACTTACATTTGAAAAATATTAATATAATATGTCAATATGTACATGACCATGTAATCTATTAACTCAAATCACATTGTATATTCTGATTTGTATATTTAGTGTTTCTTCAATACAGACTGTGAGGTCTTTGAGGGAAGGGACTATTTTTTTCTATTCTTTATTTTTGTTGTTTTTATATCACTAGCACCTAGAATAGTGGCCTGAACATGATATTCATTTATTTAGGGTTTGTCAAATTGAATTGAATATTTATATGAAATACATCTGCAGGAGATGTATTTTCTTTTTTGTTTTACTAAGGCATGTTGTCCATTTTTTCAAGAGAAAATAAAGGTACAACTGACAAGTTTGGCATAAATATGATTTTCACGTCTTTTAAGTACATTCAGCACTATCTTTTCTAAATGTATTATGATCCATAGTTTGGGAACTTTTGCTCTATAGCATACAATGACCATGGCAAGGATTTAGAAAGTATGGGGGGAAAAGGTATGGAAAGTGAAGAATACAAATGGATATAGAAAAGCTAGAAAGCCTATCATATTACTGATATGTTACTGAATCACAAACCTCCTTTAGTGTTAATAAAATACCATGAAACATATATTTCATGGTTGCCTAGTCTCTCAAAACTTATGACTGATTTGTTACAAACAGAACCCAAAAAATGGAATTTGTTGAAGGAATACCAAAAAGAATTTGATGCTGATAAACAAATGGTACCATTTTCTATAGGTTGAATAATGTATTGACCCTACTTTTTTCTATGAAATTGGTCTCTACTACTGTTCCTATTAGTAGCAAAAATTCCACTGCATGTGAATAGCACATATAGGCAAACCAAAAATAAGTTCTGCCAACATAAAAAAAAGAAAATATAGCTCTTTCTTGATAAAATGGCTGACTGAGTGACTAGCCATCAGCTCATACTTTACTCTTATTCACTGAATATTGATTGCTTTCCAAAAGTTGCTGACTACATGAACAAGAATAACAGAAAAGTTATTGAAAATAGTTAATATAAATGGAGCATATTAAAATTTCTGTGTTGAACAGCATAGATATTGGACCCATCAATGGCTGCTGAACTTCTAGCCTGGCTAATATAGGAAGAACTAGCTTCAGAAACTCAACAATTAATATGGTGAAAATACTGGAAATTTGGAACCACCATCAGTTACTCAACGTTCCCTTGGGAAACTTAAGAATAGTGGAGAATTCTATTCTGAATACTTCTGAGATTGAGATAAAATGTCTAAAAGAATAGACAGAATTTTTCATATAAGCTAAACATCACAATTCTTTTTCCAGAAATCTGTTTTTCTCCTCATTTCTCTAGTGAAAAGTGTAGTGTCTGGACATAGACATAAGCTTACTGTGCCACTAATGCTAGCCCCCATAACATCATGGCGTCAATCATGGTTGGAGATATCTAATCAACTGCAAAATTGTTAAGGTCAACAATTGCAGATAATTATGTTGTTCAATCTAGGGCAACTCTAATTCAGAGCAACATGGTAAAATGGACATAATTACAAAAACAATGAATAAAAGTGATTAGAGACAACTATTTTCATGATTGATGCTTTCAGATAATATTTTCATATTTACATATTCCCCCTTTTCCTTCCTATATAGCCCAGATTTCTCTGATGGCAAACATTTCTGTATCCCAAGTGACCTAAGAGCCTGTTCTCATTAAATCTTAATGGATTACCACTAATTCTATGTACCAAAGAATTATCCTGGAATTCCTTAGCTCTGGGAACTCTTAAAGGCGATTCTTGATGACTACTAGTTTGGAACATTGTGGAAACGAAGCATTGCTTTGGTGGGTTTTGGATGCCAACTTCCTACTAGAAAAACTGAGTGGTATAATTAGAAATGGCAATGGAATATTCAGTAACAGGTACATCATGGGCAAATGACCATAAGTGAACTAAAACTTTACCTCAGTTATTGTCTTTCTTTCAATTGTTCATAACTTTCCAAAATAAATTCCAAGGAAGCTTAACAAGGAAAATTGAAGCATAGAAAAAAAAAAACGTTTCTTTGGTATCTTGCCTCATGTGGCTATTATTCAAGAAGCTATCAATATCAAAAGATATCAGCATCAGAGGTTGAGAGTCAGAAGATGGTTTAACAGTTATATTGTTGAACCCCTTTATTTCCTACAAGAGGGAACTGAAGTCAACATGGCTTGGGTTTTGTTGATTGCTTATGGGTAGGCTAAACCAGAATAATAATAATGGAAATTCTATCTAATTAACTTATTTAGTGTCAGATCAATCAAACTATGAAAGGATAATAGAGTTAGAAAAATAGCAATTAAAAAGGAGCAAAAGATCAAGTATCTCAAGAGAAATAATGAAAAGAAAAAAACTCAGAAAAGAAAGGGTCATAGCAGTACAAGATTTAAATGAATCTATAAAATAGATATAATTAAAATGATTTAGTGCTCCTTAAGGAAGGAAAGAAGCAAAAATGTCTTGGGGGCCTACTGTGTATCCTGCACTGTGCTTAGTATTTTTCAAATATTATCTCATTTGATCTTCACAACAATTCTGAGAGGCAGGTACTTTTATTATTTTCAATTTGTAGAATTGTAGAATTTTCAAAATGTAGAAACTGAGTTAAATAGAAGTTGAATGTCTTGACCAGGGTCAAAAAGCAAGTAAATATCTAAGGACAGAATTGAAGTCAGATCTTTCTGAATTGAGGCCAGGGATCTATCCATTATACCACCTATACAACATAGGAGTAAACAAACATTGTAGTCTAGTGTCTGATAAATCCAAGGACCCCTGCCTCCATGGTAAGAACTCACTATTAAATTTAAAACTGCTGATAAATTCTGAAAGAAAAATGCCAGATGCTAGGACAGACAAGGAATTACCATATGCCAAGATGAGCTACAAATAGATACTTAAACATAAAGGGTGACAACATAAAATGGACAAGCAAAACAAAACATCTTTAAGATGTAGAAATAGAGGAATCATTTTTGAGAAAATAAGGGCAAGAAAATAAAATGGACACTTTTGATTGAATAAAATTTAAAAAGTTTGTTCATATATGAACTGAATGAGGGTAAAATTAGAAGTAAACTATGTTAACAGGGAAAAAACAGCAATTTTTTCTGATAAAAAAAAGTGTCATTTCCAAGACATAAAAAACTTTCAAATTTGTAAGAATTACAATTCTCCAATTGATAAATGACTAAAGGACAAACAAAATATGAATTAAGAAATTAATCCAAACTTCTAGTGTACTTATAAAAATGACCCAAGTAATTAATCATTAGAAAAAAGCAAATTAAAGGACTTCTGAGTTTCCAAATCACATCCATCAATCTGGCAAAGTTGACAAAAAAGGAAAAATGACAAATGTTAAAGGAACAAAAAGAAAACTGACACATTGATGTTATGTTGGTGGCTAGGTGAACTGACCCAATTATTCTGGAAAATATTTTCCCCCAAAGTTGCTAAACTACCTGTCATTTAACAAAGAAATACCTCTTCTAGGACTGTACCCCAAAGACATTTTTGAAAGGGAAAAATCCATATAAGAACAAAATTATTTATAGTAGCTCTTTATGTGGTGGCAAAGAACTGGAAACTTATCAGAATGCCCAGCAAATAGGGAATGACAAAATGAACTGAACAAATTATTATATATTATTTTGGAAAGTTATTTGGAATCATGCCCCCAAAGTTACCAAACTATGAATACTCTTTGACTCAGCTATATTACCTTGAGACCAATACCCCAAAGAGATTCAACACAAGGGAAAAAAGGATATTTATAAAAAATATACTAGTCCTTTTTGTAATAGCCAAAAATTGAAAATTAGGGTGTCTTTTCAAGAATGACTATAGAAATTATGGTATATGAATGTCACATAATATTATTATGCTATAAAGAATAATGAAATGGACAGCTTATGAAGAGTAATCAGACAGAACAACTAGGAAAATAATTTTTACAATGACAAAAATAATATAGAGAAAAACAATTAAATGATTTTAGAACTCTGATCAATGTAATAATAAAACAGAAGTCTAAATTTCTAAAGATGAATACACTACCCAGAGAGGAGGCTTAAAATGAAGAATGAGACATCTATTTTCAGACATGACAAAGTGCAAATTTGTTTATTTGGATTATGCATAAGTGTTTTGAATGTGTTATTTCTCATTCCATTTAATGATGGTACGAAATATTAGAGATAATAAATACCTATAAAGTAATTAAATTATTTTTAATTTAAGGTTTGATAAGTAAATAAAATAATATTATTATCCTCTAGGAAGTGAAAATAGAGACAATTTCAGAGGAACCAGGGGAGACCTAAATGAACTGATACAGGGTGAAGAGAACAGAACCAAGAGAATAATTTACATAGTAACAATAGCATAGTAACTACAAAAACCTTGAAAGACTTAAAAACATTGATCACTGCCATGACCAACCACAATTTCAGAGGATTATAATATTAATAGGGAAAGATGAGGGGATTGAAAAAAAAAAAGCAGGGCATAGTTAAGGTTTGTAGCAGGGAATGGGGGAGTTAAAGGGTAAGAGGAAATATTGCTGCCGGTAAGGCCAAAAAGGGAGATACCCCCTGCCAAGAGGCTATATTTTGAACAAAATGGGGTGTCCACAAAATGAGCCACTTATGATAGCCTGCAGGGATGTCTTCTCGCTGGATTGCTGCCAAAGTTGCCCCAGAGCAGATAAACACGGACCCTCCTGAGGTACAATCCTTTCCCCAGAATTTGGTCACCCAGTAGAGGTCTGATACAGAACATTTGTTATTGGATGACTGAACTGAGGTTCAGCTCCCTCTATGCCCAAGAAAAGATAGTCCACTTATCTGACTGTGATATCCAAATGAGATAAATTTTAATAACCAGTTCGGATTGGAGAGGGAAAAGGGAAGAGGGATGTCCCTAAATAAGGTTGGAGTCTTTCTCAGCTTTGGAGCTGAGGCCATGCCTCACAGGCCGGTCGAGGGTTTCTCTTATTCCTGTCTACACTATATCTGTGCTAGTTTTCTTAATTTCAAATCATAGCAGTAGACAGCAACCAACAGGAAAAGTTTTGACTTTCAGAGCTGGTTGGACCTGTCTCTTCAGGCTGAAGAAAATAGAGGCACTCTATCCAGACTGGGAAGCTCAAGCCCCTCCCACTTCCCCCACTAGGCAGGAAGTACTCTAGTCAAAAGACCAACTGCCACTCCCAGTTGCCCCTTCCCCTACCAATTGTCAGTCTTGTCACTTTCCTCTCTCTCTAATATTCCCACTGTTGCTTGTTCCAACCCAGTGGCAGAAAGTCTAGAACTTATTTTAGTTTCCTTTCCACAGGACAAATGACAACAAATGATGAAGCATGCTAAGCACCTTCTGGCATAGAAGTATTGGACTTGATGTAGAATGGAACATACATTTCTAGATGTGTTCAAAGCTGGAAATTTATTTTGTCTGACTATACATATTTGTTACAAATTTGTTTCTTTTTAAATTTTTTCCTAATCATGGTAGAGAAATATAGGGAGGAGAAAAAAAATAGATTATTTTTCACTGAAAAAATGTATTCAATTAAAAATAAATAAGAGAGTTCTTTGTGAAGGTAATATTTAATGTACACTGATGAATCACTATTTATAGACTTTCATACATTGGTAAATTACTTGTAACCCCAAAATCACATAACTTGTGTAACCATTTACGTGTCAGGACTATTTTCAAGGATGATGAATTAATGTAGAGATAAGGTAGAATCAGTTAGTTAAGACTGATTTTAGATAAAGTACAATTCAAAAAATCATTATATTTTAGAGGTAAAAGAGATCTAATTTATTTAGGTTTCTTGGAGAGGTTTTCTACCTTCCCATATCATAAAGTCCCCCCCCCCCCCCCCCCGCCACCAGGATATAGACTCTAAATGTGCATCCTAGTGCAAACATCAACAACGTGGAAATAGGTTCTGATCAAGGACAAATGTAAAACCCAGTGAAATTGCAAGTTGGCTATGCAAAGGAGTGGGGGAAGGGAGGCAAAGAATATGACTCTTGTTACCAAAGAATAATGTTCTAAATTGACTAATTAAATAAAATTTTCAAAAAAAAATAAAGTTCCCATCAGAAAAAAGTCTAATGCCTACAGGATTCATGCCAAAAATTCTACCATGAGAGCCACTCCTTTGTTACCTATTAATGTGAGAATTATGGTGAGAAGGCTAAGATTTTTAGAATTGTCATCTACTTAGATCTTAGTGTGAATTTGTTTATTACCTTATTTCCTGAAGATCAGGTTTTGATAAGGTGAAGGCAGAAAAAAGCATGAATATACTGATTGAGATGAAATGAGAGGACTTTCCCAAGAGAAAAAGGGTAAAGAAATGGGAATATTACGCTAGTATTTAAACCCCACCTTTTTGTTTGTTTCATGTTTTATCTCAAACCAACTACCCAACAAATATTTTGATAAAAGTGTAAAATGATTTCTCAAAACTTACATCCTTGAGCCAATTTCATTGTGAATCTATGAAAAATAGTTCCTGCACTGCTAAATAAGACTAGCGAAATACATTAGATAAGAGAGTCAATGTGGTGCAGGTTGGACAGAAAGTCAGCTTTGGAGCATGTATAAATGAAATCACAGGTCCAATATCTAATCCCTCTCCCTACTCTAACCCAGTGGTACTTGAAACCATGAGGTTGTATGGTCTAGGATAACCTTAGCTTCCTCTTATATTTCAGCCAGTCTGCATTCCAAATAGTATGGGGCATGCTATTCCCAAGGATTTGGCATCCTCCACTGCCTAGGGGTAGAAACAAATCTATATACTAAAAAACTCCTGGGGAAAAATGTGAAGCATTATTACTGAGAAAATATTACAAAAGATATAGAGGGATCTGGAAATTATTATATGTGAGACGACAACTAGATCTAAATATATCTAAGTATGTCCTGTAATAAAGAATAAAATTTCACTCTAAAATTACACTATAGTAGTACTCTCACCTATCAAGAAGTCAGCTATGTAGAGCCTTTGCCTGTTTGAGAAAGAGTCAATGAGTAAAGTCTATGAACTGGTAGAGTTGCTATTGTGAAATTCATAGATGAAAACTTATATTCCCTTCCCTTAAAAGGATCTTCAATCCCAGACTATTTTCTTGTTACTTTTTACCTATTCTAATAAGCCTGGTTTCCATGTCCATTGATAATTAGCAACCATAAATTAGAATCCTAAGAGCAAAGACAATTGCTATAGATGGAATTCTGACCACTTCAAGAAGCTCATAATGAGATGTTAGGACGAAGCATCCTTCAATATTCAAAAGTATATGAGTCAATAGTTGGAGACCCAGAAACTTTGAGAATCAGAAATCCAGTTTGGGGAGTCTAATCAGTCAAATCATATTCAAAGGTAGCCCTTACAGTGGAGTTCAGAATGCAGATTCTGGTATTACTGATGATGGCCACTTTGCATGATTAGTTATGCCACCTGGAGCTCTGTTTGTAGTCTATGCAGCCACGATTCTTCCCACTAGTGCCTTTGAAATCTATTCCCTATGGCAAAATGGGATCTGGACACACAGTAAGGTATAAAAACAAAAAATAATTATAAAAAGTAATGATAAGAACTCATAAAGCATAATACTCTGGGACCATTTAATACAGGGTGAACCACTTGCATTTCTCAAAACTGCCCAAGAGAGCATCATGAGTGTATCACAGCAAAGTAAAATCAAGGAAGTAAATGATGGTCCTGTCATTCAAAGAATGTTAAAACAAAATGAAATAATCCACTGTTAAACTGGAAAACATGACTCCCTTAGGAAAGAAATCACTATTTGATTTTTAAAAATATCTCAGAAAACTAGAAAGCATTCCAGCAGACATTATTAGACTTGGACCAACACCTTATACCAAGTACCTCAATATATTCTAAATGAATGTCTAACTTAATATTCAAGAACATACTAATAAAAATTATACAAAAAGATGTATTATGTGTATCAGAGTGATGGGGAGGAGATTGAGGAAAATTAAAGTTGAATTATAATAATTTCTATATGAAAGTTTTCTTAAACCTTAGTTTAAAATATCAGCCAGCTTCCAAGCAAAAGTAATTTACTCCCAGACCTCAAGGCATCTAACTTGACTGGCTTTTGTTAAGTGGAGGCTTGCTCTAAGGTTAATGAAGTCAACAAGCTCTAGCACTCATGTTGGATTCAAAGTATGGTGGTCCAATTATGTGGTTGCTTGCTTTGGCAAGATTTAACTGGAATCAAAGGGAAAGTAAAAGGGCTAGAGAAGCTAAGAGAGCTCACCTGCCTTCCATGTAGACAAGAGGGGGGCAGGGCAGCCAACCCAAATATAAAATACCAACAATGATACAAAGCACATACACAAAAGGGAAGAGGGACTTGTAGGAAATGTATTCCAAGGAGCAACATTACACATACCCACCTGTGATCCTTTGGGAGGCCAGTCTTCCCAATAGATCATGAAAACATAACTAACATAACTTTAACTAGAGGTATGTAGAAATATTACAGTTTTTAAAGGGAATTATAATAATTTGGGGATAAGAGGAAATTAAAAGAGAAAAAAACAAAACCAATATTAGGTACGTTGGTAAAAAGCCAATTAAGGGGCAGTCCCCTTTGGCATAAAAGTGTACAATCAAAACATATGCATTCAACCCCTGCAGAGTTCAAATTCACCATATCTCAAAGTTCACTCTGGATCTTCTGGTGCAATGCATGGTCTCTGCAGGCATCTTCGTGGTGCCTTCTGGATTCTGGAAGGTAGCAAATTTCTTATCCTAAAATTGCTCAATTTCAAATAAAAGTTCACACAATAACATAGTCCCCCTTGAGATGTATAATAATACATTCCCCCCTAGGAGGATACAGGGATATACATAGGAAACACACAGGGTTACATGATTGAGTCATAAGGCATAGGAATCAATTATCAAAAAAATAAAAATAAAAATCCAAAGAAATTAAAAAATAACCTTTGAGTGAAATATAGAATATATATTTAAAAAAAAAAACTTGAACATTTCTGGGAAAAAATGAAAGAAAGAAAAAAATTCACAAATCACAACAGGTTCTTGTACAGATCCATGTCCCATAAGCATGCAACAACAATTACTCACTAGCCCAATTTAGCAACCTGGACTACAGTAAGTTGCCACATCATGAAAGAAAATATATAAAAAAAAGGACTAAATCTCCAAACAAATGGGAAATAGCATTTCCCAATTCAAGCCTTTTCTTCACTTTCAAGGATAATGGAGCCAGAACAATTGATTTTATGTACTTGATATAGAGTGTGGTACAAGGAAGTCCTGCATTTAACACATGTTAAACAGCTGCAACCTTGAGTCTATCACATGATCAAGTCATTGCTCTCTGTTTTGTACAGAATGTCATCAATCTCTATAGGATTGGTTTGTTTCTTTTACCTTATGTGCTCGTTTAGCACATTGCAGGTCAATTCTGTGCTCCTTTCTGGTCTGTTTCTCTTGGATTAGATATATTCATTGAGCAAAATTCTCATAATATTTAAATAACTAGTGGCAGGTTGCAAAAGTCCAAAGTTTTTTTGGTATGGATTTATATGCTTAGTAAATGGACATCTTAGCTTATTTTATTGCAAAAAGTAAAAATACTTTTTAAAAAATTCTTGTCAATATTGGTGACATGCTTCAAATATTTTAAAAAATGAGAGAAAAAGTCAAAAACTGTATAGCACATGTAGTGTTAGATTTAAAATGGTTGAGGTCTTAAACTGTAGTGATTAAAAGAGTGATGTTGTAAACTGTAGTGAGTTAAAATGGTGGAAGATATAAATTTTGATAGATATAAGAGAGGGTGTGTAAATTTGACCGCAGAAATATGTTTCACTACAGTGTCTTGGTTTTTAAATCAAATATAAGGTGGTCGCCAGGGAAATATTCCCAATTATTCAAATACCCAAGTCAACTGGGTTTATAGAGATTTTAATTAATACAAATGTGGAATTAAAGAAAAGAGAGAAAGAGAGAAAAAGGAAATAAGTATGAAGGTCCTTAAGCCAACATGGCCTAGACCTGAGTCCTAAGAGAGAGAGATCAGTCAGTCAGTCTTTTAACACTCACCACAAGGTCTGTCTAAGCAAGGATTCCAGTGACACCAGGCCAGCTCCATCTCAGCTGACTTCACCAGAGAGAATTCCAGCCAGAGTCCTCCTTAAAGAGCCTTCCAGCCAGAGACTGTTCCAAAGGGCCTCTCTCCAGAGCCTCCAGAGGGACAGAGTCCCCTCAGAGGAGGTCCAGTGAGATCTCCTTAGAGATTGTCCTCCAAGAGTTTCCCTTCTCCAGAGCCTCTTTCAAGAGATTCTTCCCAAGCGATCCTCATCAGAGATCCTCCAAAAGGATTCTTCTCTCAAGAGATTCTGCTTTTTCTTATATAGGGGTTTTTCTTCTATGTCACCTCCCCTAAGTCCTTACATCTACCAATCACTGTAGACGTTTTCCAGAGGACTGCCCATCTGAATTCCTGCTAAGTCGACAAATCTCCTCAGTAAATCTGAACCAGAAAAAATGCTGCTGTGTCGACTAATCTCCTCAGTAAGTCTGAACCAGTGAAAACACAGCTGAGTCAACTAATCTCATTAAGAGAAAACTTGCCCGACCCTTTTAGGTACCTAGCATCTCATTGTATCAATTCTAAAAAACAGGCATGGCTCAAAGAACTCCTTGCCTTATTATAAGCATGGGTCCAAGTACTTTCATTGTTTAGCAAGGAGTTTTCTCCCCTAAAGCAGTCTTAAGTATGGGTAAGGTAGAGGTCCTCCCATAGCAAGGAGTTTTCTCATCAAAATGGGGAATGTTCCCAGTCCAATGGGGAAATTTCTAACATTCACAAATCTGAGAAATTTCAAGGTTTATAGTAGGAAGAACAAAAATGTTAAAAATGTGTATTTCACAATTATAGAAGTAAAGTATAGAGGATAGTTTTCAAAAAATAAGATTTATTTCCTCATTGACTTGCCATGATCAGCAGTGTGAGTACAAATGAGGTAGATAAAACAATGTGAGAGTAAATGACGTAGATAAAGCAATAAGATATTCAAGAAAATACAAAAAAATATTAAGATAGGCACAAAATGTTACAAAAGGCACATCAGGTTAATATAGGTCACTAATACAGATTTTCTTCTTTGAGGCAGTATATGTGTTGCCCTACAAGGACAATTTGCTCAAGTACAAGGATCAACCAAATAAAGTGCAACAAAATAGTACAAATCCAGTAATAAAGAAGTCTTATCACAATCAATAGCTAAATACAATCAGTATAAGCAATTATTCATTATCAGCAAAAGGTACTTGTTTTACATGGCTACAATGAATCCATGAGTCCCTCTCTCCAAATCAATACATGTTGGCAGACCAAAAATAGGAATAATTTGTTTTAAAAGGACTTTGGCTACAAAAGCCACTGTAGCATTAGCAATAGGAAATGCTTCAGGCCACCTGGTCAGATGATCGACTATGACCAGAAAAAATTTATACTGTCCAGCTTTTGGCATTGTTATGATTAAAATTTAGGGGAAACTGGTGCAGGTAGAAATTAGTTTCTCTCTGCAAGGAGTATTATATTTTTAGCGGTTTATTAAAGGTTAAGGATTTAAGAAAATACAGAATAAGAAAAACGTGTCTAGTGGCCTAGACACCCTCACCTTCATTATGAAAGACCCGTCTGCTTGCAAGTGGAAACAGGAAAGAAAAAAAGAGAGCCCACCTACGGCGAAGATCCTTTAAATCATAATTTGCTCTCAGCCGAGGTGAGAATTCAGTGAGATTACAAAGCATTCTGGGGAAGTGGATCAAGGACTCCTGGGGATTGAAGTCCTGGATTCAAGTCTCCATTTTTACAGCATAGAGATAAAATCAATTTGTAAATGCTCAAATGGTGTGTAAGCAAGAGTATGTTCACCAAAGGTATGTTGATTAAAAGTCTGGCAGGTAGAATAAGCTGTACATACTTTGGAGGCAATTATAGTTATTCCAGGAGATATCCATACTCTTTTAACAGAGTCTACACTTCCTTAGGGTGCCAAAATGACCATGTTTATGAATGGAGTGACAAATCTGGTTATAGAAAGCTCTAGGGAGCAGGGGTTTGCCATCTGATGATACCCATACTCCATTAATCTGTTTTGCTTTAAATTTTTTGCTTTCATTTTCCTACTTCCTAGTCATTATATGAAAGGAATAGATCCAAATCATTAGTAATTGTTAGTGGCATAATTAATTCAGATCCTTCTAAAGCTGCTAGTTTGGCTGTGATGTTTGCTTGGCTATTTCCTCTGGAGACAAGGTCAGTGCCCCCTGTATATGCAGAGTAGTGCTATATGTAGGGCAGAGAAGCTATGGCTTCGAGTAACTGGATGGCAGAAAGAAGCTCAGTAATAAGGTTTTCATTGGCAATACATTTTCCAGTTGATGTTAAGAATCCCCTCTAAGCCATAGCGCATCGACCACATGGCATATGACAAAAGTGTAACGAGAGTCTGTATAAATTGTGACCCTTTTATTCTTTTGTAATGATAGAGGCATGTTTCAAAGCTGTGAGTTCTGCACCCTGTGTGCTTATATTTGAGGGTAAGGAAGCTGACCACAATGTATCAAATTCAGTAACTACTGCAACTCCTATATAGCACACACTATCCCTCAAAAATGAAGAACAATCTGTAAACAATATTAAATCCGAATTATTCAAAGGAGTATCCATCAAATCATTACAAGGTTTATCTGCAATGGACACTAAAGATGTACAATCATGTAAAGGTTCTTTGGAAGTTGGCAAATCAGGGAGCATGTTTGCAGGATTAAGAACTCCATAGCATTTTAGTTTGATATGTTCATTCTTCAATAAGGTTATCTCATACCTCATAATCTTTTGATCAGTAAATGCCTGTGTCTTATGTCTTAATAACAATGCCTATACCTTGAGTGGGCACATTATGGTCAGAGGGCATCCCAATACTAGATCACCAGATTTAGTTACTAATAAAGCTGTGGCAGCTACTCTTCTAAGGCATGGTGGTGCTCCTGAAGCTACTGGGTCAAGCTGGGCTGAATAATAAGGTATGGGGCATTGAACAGGTTCCAAAAGTTGAGTTAGAACACCTGAAGCTACCCCTTTCTGTTCGTGGACATATAAGGTAAATGGTCTATCATAATTTGGGGTGCCTAGAGCAAGGACAGACAGGATAGCCTGTCTTTTGAAATTTGAAAGAGATGGTAGGTGTTCTGTTTCCAATTTAAGTGATTTGGTGACCAAGTTTTTTGTGAGTGATACAAGGGGCTTAGTGATTTCCCCATAGCAAGGGATTTACTGACAACAAAATCCCGTTGCTCCAAGAATCACCCTCAATTGTTTTTAGTGGTAGGATCACTTGATTTTTGGATACTTTAAATATGCTTAGGAGAAATTGAACAGGACACAGGAGTTAAAATGAAACCTAAATATTGTATTTTGGGAAGACACAAATGAACTTTGTCTTTGGAGACCTTGTGGCCTCACTTATGTACCTCTAAAAGGAGGTGCTTGCAATCCTTTGGCATGCTTCAGCATTTGGTGAAACCAAGAGCAAATCATCCCTATACTGAATTAAATGGTTGTGTTTAAATTTTATGGCATCTGTAGCAGCAGTTAAGAATTGTGTAAACAAAAATCAAGCTGTCCACAAACCTTGAGGCAAAGGAGCGTAGGTCCACTGAGAACCCTTCTCGGTGAAAGCAAAGATAAGCCTGGAATTCTCATGTATACATATAGAAAAGAAAGCTGAACACAAGTCTACTACTGTAAAGAAATAATAGTATTTTTGTTGGAAAATAGAGAATGTCTCTTTATAACATAATTGTTCACAGCTTTCAAATCCTGGACAAATTAATATAGATGCTTGCAAACAGGCCCCAATTTTGTCTTTTTAACAGGCAAGAATGGTGTATTGAATTCAGATTTACAGGGAATTATGATACCTTTGTCAATCAGTGAATTGACTGTCAAGCAGTGGATCAGGACAATGGGCAGTAAGACATCAGGGTCTGGAAAATCAAAGGTTATATCCTCTGCTTCTTGTGCCCCACCCTACCCACCCCCTTCATAATCTTTGGCTAGTCCCTTGGTTCCCACCTGAGGGGCAGTAGCACCCTGGGTGGTTCAGGGACAAGCTCCACTCAAGTTATATTGCTGAGGGGTCATTTGGTATGAGTTGTCAAGTGCCTGATTTATATTCCTAGAATTGTTACCAGTCCTAAATTGGCAATTCCTGAAGTCATTATTGTAATTATTATTTCTATAATTGTTTCCATAATAGCTATGAAGGAAGTAACTCTTCCAAACAGGAAGTAAATTACTAGCATGTAGTACTCTTTGAAAGAGCAGTACCTTGCCTATTTCAAACAGTTTATACCATTCATGAGTGCACTGATCTTTTTCACTTGTCTTATCTGAGATTCAGGGTAGAAATTCATCTTCCTATGACCCTTTGTCACTTGAACCTGCCCAGTCTCTAAGATTCATCCAATTTGGGATTCCTAAATCCCATGTTCTCCCTCACTATGGAAAATACCTGGGAAGGAATATTAAAGAGATTGGAGGTGAAAATTTTAATCCTTTTCAGACTCCATTGTTTTATGAAAGTCTCTGTATTTTATTGCATTTTGCTGATTATTTGGTTTATGATTTAATTTTGTTGTTTTAAGTTCATATATTAATCTGATCAATACTATTCTGTTGCACTGAATCAGTTTTATCTACAGTGTTTTAACTATTAGATACATTCTGTTACCTTTCCCCTATGACTACTGAACAAAATAATGTAAAAGCCCATAAACAGCTTTTTTTTCCATTTTGCATTTGTTAATTGTCACATAGATAATGGATGGACTCAACCTGGCTAACAACCTTTGAAAAATTGAATGAGGCAAGAATTTAAATGGTAATTCTAAGGGATCTTCAGAAATAATTGTAGTTAACCAGCAGTTTCTGAATGGATGATTTTTTATATTTATATTATAAATAATGTTGTATTAAAAATAGAGAAACAAAAAATATTCCTACCAAGGTATTTATATGAAGTAGGAAACCAAAAAGAGCTCCTGCAAAACTCTTCAGTTTAATTTACTTCCACCAGAACAATCTAGATTTCTTGGTGATGTTCTAGACTGAGACAAAGAAAGTGTCAGACTGAAGAGTATGTGAAATTGATCACCTCAATGGGGGAGGGGAACCAGGAGTGTGGAATTCTGAGGAGAGAAGACTCTGGCTGGGAGAGCATTGAGGCTCTCAGTCAGGAGAGATGGATAAAGACTTTCTCCTGAGGGTTACCCACTTTTCCTGCTGGTAACTGAAAATCTTTCCCCCCAACATTTCCTAATTGCAGGGACTTCTGAAGAGAAATCTGAGCAGACTTTACCTCAGCTCCTATTGCCCAGGGGTGAGTCAACCTGACTTTCTGGGGGCTCAGGCTGTCAAGGTCTGAGTTTTCCCCAAACTTGAGGAGTGAAGGAAAATGGTTTAGATAGAGACAGGGACCCCCTTTTCCCCACTTTCCTTTTCCCATTCTTCCCTGCCCATTATTCCTTTTGTATTGCCTGATTGAGTTGACATTAAAATTTATCTGTTCCCCAAGCTGAGTGTGAATGAATGGATCAAGGAGAGACTTTTTGGTCTCAAGTAGTGGAGGGGGAAGAGACGGATAAGAGTGAATTGGGGAGAGCAGCTTTAACTAAGGAGGGAAGGCAGAAGGGGGTAAATCTTCAAATCCCCCTCTCCTCCCTCTGAGCCAATCTGTTACATCTGCTGTCTCTCCTGAACCCTGTTTTGTGGAAGAGGGTTCTTTTCCCTTTCCCCCTCTCCATACCTAAAGTCTAAGCTTCCCAGAGGGGGGGGGGGGCATAAAACTTCTCCTTTTATGTTTTTTAAAACAAGATAAAAATAAGTTTTACTTTATTTAAAAATATATTTGCTAAGATTGAAATATTTGCTACATCTATAAAAATTGTGACAAATATCCATCACTTCATAGGTTTTTTTTTTTTTAATACAGAAACTTATATGAAATATGATAGTGAGTTTGTTTGCTATTGTAATTAACTGAGCTTTGTGAATTCAATGAACTTTGGTACTTCTTTGAATGTGCATTATCTACTGTATTACTGTTTTATTCTGAAAACTGTACTCACACTGTGGTTAAGTTAAAAAGGAAGTGGATCTCAATTTTTGGTGAGAAACCTTTGTATTCTACCTCTCCTTGGCTGACATAGTTTGTCACCAATTGTAAGATATATTTTCAATTTTTAAAACTTTTTATTATTATCTTTCCTTGCATGTGCAATATAGTATCTGAGTTTTATTTTTCTCTCCTTTTTGTATTTGAAGCACATATCAAGAGTACTGAGAAGATTTTTCTTTAATAGTTTTTTTTATTTTGAAGGATTTTTAGTTTAAAATACATTCATTGTAATATTAATGCATACCCCAAAAAACTATAGACTATAAAAATGGTGCCATTGATTGTTTAAAAAATTATGAGATTTGCTTAATGGTTTTGTCTGATTCCAAGAGAAATGAATACAAAAAGAGCTATTACAGTGCCAAAAAACCACAAAGCTGTTTTGACATATGTCAAAGGCAGGTCTTCCTCATCCCACATTCTACCATGTATCTCAAATTTGGTTCCTATCTGGCTTATATAATCTAGACCCTATTCTATCTTTCATTGTGTGGCAAAACTTTCTGTAGTCCTGGCTGCTGATTGGGTAAATGAATAATTGCTTAAATAACTTTAATTGGGCCCCCATTCAAGGACATGTTAGATTTATTTTTGCATTATTTAGAATTTTACACATAAGAGTTTGATAGCTTATATTTTATTCACACATTATTTTCTCTTTTATTTGGATTTTTCTTATATTTTTTATTTCTCTTGCCAATTGATTCATATACCTCATAACTCAGCCATGCATTTCTAAGTGATCCCTGTGTTTTTCAACACTCTCTTCAGGGGGGAATGTAGCATCATCATCATCATCATCATCATCATCATCATTATGATTATAAATTGCAAAGTTTAAATTATATTTGAAAGTAATTTTAGGATAAGAAACATGCTACCTCTCCAAATCCAGAAAGTGAACTGTCTGGAGAAGGCACCATTAAGATACATGCACAGACCACATGCTATACCAGAAGATCCAGAGTGAACTTTGGGATGTGGTGATTTGCATTGTGTGGGCATTTGTTTTGCAGGCATACTCTTATATCAAAGGGGACTGCCCCCTAACTGGCCTTTTGTCAATGCATCTAGCAATCTTTGTTTTTTTCTCTTTTCCTTTTATCCTCAAATTATTGTAATTTCAAAATTGGTTATGTGTACAAGATCCATTGGAGAGACTAGTATTCCACGGATCTTGGGGGAGGGGGGTGTATAATTGAAATCTGTTAGCATAAAAAAAGAACTACATTTCCTGGGAGCCCACCAATTTCCTGTCATTATGTACTGTAGACAGGGGATATTAGGCAGGGACATGGAGGGTCCTACCTCTTTATTTCCTGTCCCAAGCTTGGTGGTGGTAAGGCAGGTGTTTGAACTGACTGGTCAGCCACGGGCATGTGGTCTTTATTTTGTTTCCTCTTTATTCCTTGATTTCTAATGATCATTAATAAATCTCCTCAAACATAATATTTTTATTATTGATATTTAATTTTAATTTTTACATTGAGTGTCTCATCGTCAGATTGTTCAAAGTTTTCACATTTGGTCCATGCTTACATATCTTCAGAGCATTCTTGCATTGCTGTTAGAATGGCCTCCCTACAATGATACAATTGCAAATGGTCTTCAGGGTTGCTATCATTCTGTTAAGGATCCTGAGATGGCCAGTGTGCTGCATCGTGCCCTCTTTGTTAACATAATAGATGATCTTATTTTTCTCACATTCTATTAGAAAAGCCTTGAGAAAAATTTCAACATCTTTATAAGACGAATTATATTGATAAAATGTTGGCTATCTTTTGTGTTACCAGAATTGGCTTTTCTTCAAAACAAGGAATATTCTATTTTAATTATTTTATATCTTTCGGGGTGAAAGGTATATGGTGTCTTAGGGTTACCACATTCCCATTGAGTCCTATTTTGGGTACTCCCTTGAGGGGAAAAGTTATTCATAGGAATTTTTCAATGGTTGTGGTTCCTTAGAAATTGACTGTGGGGATACTGAAGCAGCATGGGTAGGTAGGTACAAGTATGGTAGGAGGACATGATTTCCTTGGGCCTGAAATTGGTCATAGGGTAGGAGAAGGGACAGGAGAGGGTGGAGTATTCAAAGAAGGATCAGGGGAGGAAAGCCAGGAGTTGCAGAGCACAAGAGAGAAGGCCCTGTGCCTGAGATATCAGAGAGGGGTGTCCTGTCTCTATTTGGGGAGAAAACAGATTTTCCTCTCTTAGTGGTTTAGGAACAGGCTTGCAAAATTCAGACATATTTTGGATGGAATCAGCATTTGTCATTAGACCATGTAAGAAGTATTTGAAATTGTCCAATTGAATTTGCATGTCAGGCTGCATTTCAGCTTTAATTTTTTGTATGGTAGTATTTTTTTGTCTTAACATTGAGGATATACAAGATAAAATTTCCTAGGAACATAAGGATAAGGAGGTAATCCGAAACCTTAAAGGTTCCTAATTGGGCAAACTCCCAAAGGCTTTCATGCAGAGTAGCATTCATGGTGTTTAACATTGCAATGAAAAGGGAAAATGAAAGGAAGAGGAGATAATTTTTAATGTGTATATATGTATATATATATATATATATACATATATATTGGATATAATGGGATTGCTATTTAGTTGTTAATAATGGCGCCAAAGCATAATGATGCTGGTGTCTATGATAAGCCTAAAAAAATCATAAAGTGCTTGGGTATGTTCATATAAGAAATACTCCTTAAATATTGGGATGCATTCTGATGTGCAATTTTCAACTTATGCAAAGGTTCTTGGAACACATTGTTGGAATGGTTGTGGGAATGGTTGGTGGTGTATTAATGTAACCATTGTGAAAAGCAATTTGGAATTATACAAATAAAGTGACTAAAGTGTCCATACTCTTTGATTTAGGGATTCTGTTACTAAACTTATCTCCCAAGGAAGCCATTGTTATTAAAAAAAAGTCTCCATATACATAAAATTGTTTAGCACAATCTGTTTCATAATAGCAAATAAAAATGTAGATGTCCATTCATTGAAGAATGGCTAAACAGTATGATACATGAATAAATTGGAAAAATTGCTATGTTATAAGAAATGACAAATGTGATGGATCCAGACAAGCATAGAAAGATCTACATGGATTGATGCAGAGTGAAATGAGAACAATATCCACAATAATTACAACAATGTAAATGGAAAGAATTCCAGAGAAAAATGAAGGTTGTAAAATCATCAAGTACAAACAGATATGGGGGAAAAAGTTATGAGAAGATAGTTACCTCATCCTACTCTTTGAATAGGTGGAAGTCCACAAATGTACATTGAACATATTTTCAGACTTTTTCAGTTTGTTGATCAATTGTACTGATATTTTCTCCCTTTTATTTTTTCATTAATTTTCTTAAAAAGACAATTTTTTACATAGTGTAGCTATTTGTATGGGGGAGAGGATATGTGCCATTAAAATAAAGACAAATATATTCTTATTTTTTAAAAATCCTAAATGTCACAAAATTACAAAGAACAAGAATAGCAACAAAGCTGAGATATGAGAACATACTGCGTTTGTAGAGAGGGTCCAAGAGTATGTTACATTGCACATATTTTCAAATTTTTTCGGTGTATTTATCAGTGACACTGATTTTTTTTCCAGTGGAGGAGGAAGAGGGCATTTGGTCTCTGATCATTTGATTTCTTCCATCTAATTCCTCCCCCCAGTTATAATTACATAGGGAAAAAGAGCAGAAAACAGAGGTAATAAGGAATATACCAGGGAGCAAAGCACAAAGACATTTCACAACTTTTTATCTATTTTTATAAAATATAAAAAAGTTTCCCTTGATTAATCTTATGGATAATAATTGGTTATGGTCCCAATTTCCCTCAAAAGCTTTGCTCAATTATTCTTCAGTATGCCTAGATAATAGCCAGAAGCTTCACAAGAACACAATCCACAAGAGAGAACTAACATTTACCTCTTCATTGTGGGGATGGAAAAAGGGGAGAGGATTTTTCTCTCCATTTCTTCCCCATAATATGTTGAAGTGACTCAAACTGTGGAGAAGACATCTCTTCCAAGTAGAAAGTAGACACAGAAAGATATGTATCCAGAAAGATACAGATAGTGCCAGACAGCTAATGAAGGAAGGAAACAACTTTAAGAAGGATGAGTCCCCTGGCAGTAGAGAGGAGCACCAACCATGGACTAATCCTGGCAACCAAGAGTTGAGCTGCAGAGGTTAGCAGACTATTAGCAGCCCAGCTGAGCAACAACTCACACACCAAAGACCACCAGAGAAATGTATAAGGACTGTCTGTCTCTCGAAATTAAAAACACTTAGGCTCTGCCATAGCTGAATCCTGAATTGCCTTGACCACATGTTTTCTCTATATGCATATCTCACATTTTACTCATGTTCATGTGTCCTAGGTTTTGGGGACATTTTAATAAATGCCTTTGCTTTGAGCTAGTTATATCTATCAGCTGATTCTACGGGCTTATAGAACCTATTGGAGCTCATTAGTAGGGGCTCATAATTTAGAATTTTGAGAAGTCCAGACCCACATGTTTAATAACCTTAAACATGGTAATAGTAACCATCCTCTGGGTACTTAACCCACAATTACAAATAGCAGTTGAAAAAATTTAAAAATATATAAAATAAAATAATAAAAATAATGAATTAAATTTAAATTAAATTACAATTAAACAAAACATAGATTGTACTATGTTAGTCACATCATCTCTTTTTACTTAAACACTCAAAATGAATCTGCCTTTGATTTCAACAGTTTTACCTGCAGTACTGCTACAGCTCCTATCTACATCATTCTATCAGTTTATCACAAAGGATCTGCTAAATGAGCTAGAAGACCATTTCTTTGTAGATATATAATATTTGTAACAGTACCTGGACCATAGTAGGCATTTAATGTTTGTTTCTTTCTTTTCCTTTGTAATACTTCATTAATGATAATTACAAGGCTACTCTCCCTCAATAGGCACCTTTCCATTATACTCTGGGTATTATTGATTTTTCATTCTTCATACACTGTCATATTCTGTGTTGTATATGCCCACAATACAAAAAGAATATTGTTATTAAAAACATGGGCCTTCAGTTTTTAAAATTAATAAATTAATTAAATTGATTTTGTGTCATTTTTGTCATGTCTGAGTCTTTGGGTCCCCTTTTGGAGAATTTCTTGGTAAAGACAGAGTGGTTTGTCATTTCTCTTTCCAGATCATTTTTGCAGATAAAGAAACTGAGGCAAATAGGGTTAAGTGACTTACTCAAGGTCAAATAGCCAGTAAGTCAATATCTAGCTTTAAATTACTGAAAGCTGATATGGAAAGCAGGAAAATCTGTTTGATACAGTGTATAGAGAATTGGTCTTGTACTCAGAAAGGTCCATGTTCAATCCCTGTCTCTGATACATACCAACTGTGTGATTTCAGATAAGTCATTTAAGGTCTCAGTGCTCTAGATAACTCTACAAGACCATTAAATGCAGAGAAAGTGCCAATTTGCACTGGTAAAAGGATTTTCCTCTCTTGGGATTTCCCAATATCAATGAAACAAGGGGTCTAGTCTCGATTCTCCCTGTGCTGAATGATAATTAGATGTCCTTTAGCTGAAGTGGCAAAACTTGGGGCTTTAAGAACAGTCATAGAATTTATGGGGCACCAACTTGGAAGATAGGAGGTAGACTAATTGATACCTTCCTGAAAAACGTAGGAGGTAACATTTGGAGTTTGGTTATTTTCATTGTTGTCACTGTTCTAGTTTTTGGAAAACTTACAAGATTCAGGTCAGTTTCCCATCAGACACAAGAGTTGCTTATAATTAATCTGAAGGTGATTAAAAGGTTTTAATTAGACTTAAACAAAATGAGAAAGGACTGGGACTGGGTGTGCAACAAAAAAGAGTTCAGCCATCTGCTGCCAACTAGCTCCTGCCAAATATCTGATGTGTGAGTTAAATCATGCCAAGTGATGACATATGGCATTTCTTCCTTTTTAAATATCTTATTCAGAAATGAGTTTACTGCTCTGCCACTTGACTAAATAGTAAATGTTTCCCCAAATCATTGAGTTTTGACTTTTAGAAGTCACAGCATTTGGAAATAAGTTTCTATTAATAAACAAATCTAAATTTTAAAAAATATAAACAGAAGATAAGCTAATATTCATATCAAAATTAATGGTGCATGTTTAAGTGTATAATCAATGGATTCAAAGAGGGGAAAATTAGACCTCGAAGATTATTATATTTATAATTTGGATTAAATAGCCTGATTATAAGATATTAAAAATTTTAAGTTCTCAAATAAAAAGTAGGTTACAAAGCAGGGTACGTGAACCAAAATTTAAAACAATAACATAAAATAGATCAAAATATTAGTCTAAGTCAGACATGGTTGCACATGCCTTCAGGTAGAAAGGCTGTGAGGCCAGTGGATCCATCAAGAATTCTGAACTATAGAATGTTTAAAGCTGATCTGATGTCCACGCAAAGCCTGATACTAATACAGTGAGCTCTCTGACATATTGATGGTGGGACAAACTTACCTAGGTTTGAAATAAAATAGACCAAAGTTTCCATGCTGAACAATGTTAAGTGATATTGTCGATCATGTACTTCTAGCCCAGGTGAAATAGGGAAATTCAATTTAAAAACATAAGATATTGTTCTATGTATAACACATAATGAGTATGCCATATAAAGGACCCAACTGTCTTTCTACATTCTCTATATGTTGCCCATAGGCACCAAAGACAAAAGGAATATTAGCACTATTAATCTCCTGTTACTCTTTGATTTGACAAGGATATAGGTCAGAAACCCTTCTATAGCTCTCTCAGAATAAGCAGAATGGAAACTACTGATCCTGTTTTATTATCAGTAACTTACATCCATGTTCTAGAGTTGTCTAATTTCCCTTCATTTATTAATCTTGATTCTTCTTTGCTGTAAATTTTGATGATGTTTCAGGCATATCTGACTGCCCATGTGGAGTTTTCTTGATGAAGATACTGAGGTAGTTTGGCATTTTCTTCTCCACTTCATTACAGCTGAGGAAATTAAGGCAAATAAGCGATTTGCCCAGGGTTACCCAGCTAGTAAGTGTGTGAGGCAAGATTTGAACTCAAGAAGATGAATCTTCCAGACTCTAAGCCCAGCATTCTATCCATGGTGCCACCCAGCTGCTTTGATAGATAGGGATTTTCAAAACACAAGCAGTAGCAGAAACTTTCACTTTAGTTAAATCTTCAGTGGTACTCTTGAAAGAATTAGAATAATGATCCACTTAAAAGAAGGGAGTCCTTCCAATGTAATATTGACCAGGTGAATCATTGAATGAAGTGATCAATGATGGTTTAAGAAATATATTCTCCAAGATTATATGACTATTATCTGTAATTAAAGAAGGAAAATGTTAACTTTTACTTCATCCTGATTTATATAACTTTGATTTATCAAGTGAAATTTCCTTGTTTAAGATTCCTACAGATTTTACTGTAAAAATGTTTTTCATTGGAGACACATGTTCAAGGGTACCAGAGGACTCATTTTAGACCTTTCTCTCTGAAGAGAACAAAGTTTAAATTCAGAATAATGATAATAAAAA
Organism: Monodelphis domestica; assembly: GCF_027887165.1. NCBI lineage: Eukaryota > Metazoa > Chordata > Mammalia > Didelphimorphia > Didelphidae > Monodelphis > Monodelphis domestica. The sequence goes on from NC_077230.1 coordinate 66,253,341, forward strand.
TTGTTTCTAGCACATTTGTGCCTAAGTACAGTATTTAATATTTTTTTCTTCAACACCTTAAAGTCTCCTCAAATAATCATTTATAAAACAACCATAAACAAGGCATGGTATAGATTATGGTGCTAGGTCAGGGGTTCTTAACATTTTTGGGGTCATCAACCTCTTTAGTAGTCTTAGTGAAGTCTATGTAACTCTTCTCAGAATAATTTTTTAGGTGCACAAATGAAAATAAAAAAAATCACAAAGGAAATCTATTATATTGAAATTCTCTCATCCAAATGTAAAACAAAACAGAAAACAAGCTCTGAGAACTGTTAAATACTAGGAATATCAAGACAACAACGAAATCTTTCTGCCCTCAAAGGTGCTGAAATTCACTCTCCTTGCCCCAGTAGTATCTTCTGATTTCATTAACACCCTTCTCAGGAATCTCTTTTACAAGTTCTACCTCTAGTACTGCCTCCTATTGGACTTTAGAACATGGCACTTAAAGAGATCATTCAGAAGCCCTTGGTTTCTCAAGGAGAGATCTGGGTGGTTCTGACCAGCATGAGTCCAAATCCAAAACCTCCTCTAGAATTCAGGCAGCTGTTCTTGAAGAGTCCTACTGGAGGTATTTTGGGGTCCCAGAAGGAATAATAGGTCCCATACAGATGAGCTCTTTCTCAGTTTCCTCTTTTCTTCCTCCACCTCCCAGGCTGGAAGACCATTGACAGTTGGAGCTCCTCTCTCTCCCCCTCCTCTGCTGCTCTTCAGCTGATCTCTCCTTCAGCTTGGTTTCTCGTTGCAACCTCCTGGATCTCTCTTTCTTACATTACATTTTGCTTGCCCAGACTACTATATCTCCCAGGTGCCTCTAATGACTTTTGTCCCTATGGTCAAGATCCTATTATCCTGTTCCTCACTTTCCTCAAAAAGTGATAAAGAATCTCATGACCATGATTGGCTGAGTTAACACTTTCCAAGGGAAGAATACAGCCCTGTAAGCTCATGGGAAGTAACTACAATTTGAAAAGAAAACTCTATGAAATCATAATGGAAATCTCAATCCAGAAAACCCCTAGCTTAAAGAATACACATCTGGACTGAGAACCAAATAGAATGAGGCAAGCAGGGTGGATTGTCACTGCTTTTTGCTGTTTGCTAAGGTGATACAGGTCAAAATCTTCCATGATCTTTCTCCATAAAATTTGACAAACGAGTCTATATTATAAATCAGTCTTGTCCTTGGCTCTCTCTTCACTTGGCAAACAAGTTATGTTTACTGAATGAAGCAGTCTTTAGGCTCTTTAGGTATATTCATTATGGAAATTGATTCTATATTAAATTTCTGCATGAAGTTGCTAATTGATGTCAAAATGCTTTTCTTCTATCCATTAACCATTTTCAGTGTCACTGACTTGTCTAAACAAGTCAGTTGAAACTCTTGAGTTGTATACTATATCTTTTCCACATTTTATACTTCTTGTTTTTTTATTTATGCTCATCTTTGCTCTATAAAAGGGAGTGATCTAACTATAAAGGGACCTCTGACTCAGAAATTACTTTCATAACAGTAATGTTACTTCTTTTTTGTTACAATGCAATTAATTTCTTGTTCTTTTCTTTGGCAGGGTAGTCTTAATATTGTGTTCTCCATGGATTCAGTGGCTTCTGATTATTTACTCCAAATATTCATGATTTTTTAAACATAATGTTTGGTATGATCTACAAGTCACTGGTCTCAATTCTTTCAATTCTATCAAATTTAGAAAAATTATTTCCATTGTTTTAGAAGCATGTACACAGAGCATCATGATACTGAGATTGTTGAACCCATGGAGGCCTCCACTTGTGATTGAGAAGAAGGTGGAGGGGTAGGTAAGAGGGAGATTGTCATGTTTTGCTTCAAAATTGAGATACAAAGTGATAGCCTGAGATAGAGTTTGACTTCTTTGAAGTTTAAACATGACCTCTGGGAGCTACTATAAACATTCACTTTACTATTTATTGGAGAGAAAAAGAAAAGAAAAGAAAAGAAAAGAAAAGAAAAGAAAAGAAAAGAAAAGAAAAGAAAAGAAAAGAAAAGAAAAGAAAAGAAAAGAAAAGAAAAGAAAAGAAAAGAAAAGAAAAGAAAAGAAAGGAAAAGAAAGGAAAGGAAAAGAAAAGAAAAGAAAGGAAAAGAAAGGAAAAGAAAAGAAAAGAAAGGAAAAGAAAAGAAAAGAAAAGAAAAGAAAAGAAAAGAAAAGAAAAGAAAAGAAAAGAAAAGAAAAGAAGAAAAGAAAAGAAAAGAAAAGAAGAAAAGAAAAAGAAAAGACAAAAAAGTCACCTGTAGAATAATCTCTCAGCAATATATGGCTTCCACTTAGAAACATTTTCAAATTACTTTCATTCATTATCTCTTTGTTCTTAAAACAATCTCTGTACTGCACATTGACAAAAACAAATCCCAGAAACTAGTCAACAATTATACATTTGTTTTTCTATTGAGAAACTCTGACTTTCATTGATGGCATTTATCATTACATTAGGACACTTTTGTATGTTACTCCCTTAGCTCTCTATTATTTTGAACTGCCTTAACTAGCATGCTTACATCAAGCTTCTAATCTGTTTGACTTTTGGCTTTCTTTGGTGTATAATGTTCTCCAACAAAATTACATTTTTGTTCTTTATCTCAAATTTGTTCCATGTAGTTCTCTTTCCATTGCTCATGTAAAAAGGGAAAGATCTAGAAAGGAGACAGGAAATTTCCTCTATATTCCATGTATGAGAAGATACCGAAGAAAATGGCAGAGAGAACTGAGCTCTAAAAGAATAATTCACTCAAGACTCACTGTATGACTGAATTCATCTATTATAACAGTACCAAATTCAATATACCTTCCTTTTTATTCATGAAAGCTTGGCTATAATAGAATCATACAATTTTATTGTTGGAAACAACCTCCTCAGCCATCTGGCTCAACCCACACCTGAAAAGGAATTTCATCTACAACACATTAGATAAGTAATCATCTGATAGAAAAACCTAAAATGAGATGAAATCTCCCACCTCTAGAGGCAGCCTATTCCACTTTTGGATAGCTCTAATTGGTAGGAAGTTTTTCTTGCTAGGAAACCTAAGTTTGCCTCTTTGCTATTTAACCCTTCTTCCCTCTAGAATGACAGCTTAGAAGGTTATGCTTATATGAATGATATTTATCATAATATCCTTTTCCTCAAAGACATGATCTTTCTTCTATTCTACCAATTATATATTTCTTTTAATCCCTAGTCACCTGCTTATTTTATCAACTACTGTAACTGTCCAGGTGTTATGAATCAACACCAGCAAGCAAATATCACTGTCTGTACCTTTAAATGATAATGTCCCAAAGATGTGAATGGAAAGCATTAAATGTCAAAAACTTGCCATTAGCAGGCAGCAGGTGTAAAAATTGAAAAGTGTATGAATCACATCAATTGTCATCTCAGAAAACAGCTTGGTGCCAGAGTTGCTGAAGGGGGAGCTTTGATTATCTTTGGCTCCCCCAGAAGGCTGATAAATCGGATTCAGCCTACTATTGTTCCAGATATAGCCCAAACCTTCCTTAGGATTTTAATCATCGCCCGCATTATGTAGCACATGAGAGCTATTTGGCTGTAGGGAGACTCCAATTGTCACTGGCACACCCACGCCAGCATGAAAGCAAACTAATAATACCTAGAAATAGCACTTTCTTATCTACAGAGAAACATCCCTCAAGAAACGATAGTCCCGTACACTACATTTTCATAGAATTCTGTTAGGTCAGAGAAGTGTTTGAGAGTTTCCCTGAATATTTATTTGCTTCCATCATAAGTCATTAACCAACCCCTTAGCTTTCTTGACAGCTTTGTTTCCCTCCTGTCCATACCACCATCTGCAATAGCAGTTGTGGTCCATCAAGTGGAATGAGGAGGCATGGTTAATTCCTTGCTCTTCAGCTCAAATGGACAAAGATATGTGTCAAAAACTAAGTAGGTTATTCTGCATATATTTCAGTTGAAAATCTATTACTTCAAGTCTTGGACTCTGATGTAGCCTCAGTCCTTGGGTGTTATTTGCTGCCTTATGATTTTTATTCCTCACTATGCTGCAAGAACTAGTCTCTCTCCTCACTGCTCTGAATATTTGTTTTGCTCTAGATATTTTTTCTATGAACTAAAAAGCCCATGGCTTTTCTGTTCTAGTTTTGTATTCACTCTAGACTCTTTCTTCAACATCAAGTGAAGGAAAGGAATCATAGAGGGTAATCCGGCCTCCCACTTATCAGAGTTGAGAGAAATAGGACATATCTGCAACTACAATCTCCATCCACTCTCAATTTTGCCTCTTTTTTCCCTCTTCCTTTACATACCAATACATCTCAGAACCCTTCAATTTCCCTTCCTTTCCCAAAGTGAACTCTTAAGTCTTCCTGTAGGCAAAGATAAAGGCTTAGAGAGTTAGAACTAAGCACTCATCAATGAGTTCTAATTCATAGTCCCATTACCTGTTTTCATTAAACCATGGAACTAAATGTAGAGAGACTGTAGAGATCATCTGTTCAAGAAATTCTCAAACGTTTGGGTCTCAATCCCCCTTTACACTCTTAAATTGTTGAAAACTCCCCACAGACCTTTTGCTTATATGGGTTATGTCTACTGGTTATTTACTCTCTTGGAAATTAAAATGTCAGGGCATATAGGTAGCTCAGTAAATAGAACCCCAAGTCTGGAGATAGGAGGTGGTGGGCTCAAATCTGACGTGGTACTTCCTAGCTGTGTGATGCTGGACAAGTCACTTAACCCCAAATTCCTAGTCCTCACCATTCTTTTACCTTGAAATAGATACTAGTGGTCCATGTTACCACAGAGTAAAAAGTACCAATCTAATCCAATGATGTAATTATCAATGAGAGTATGAGAATATTGAGGACTAGTGAGGACAGGTAGCTTGCAAATGTTATATAAATGGTAAGTATTTCAAGAACTACAGTGGATTCAAATCCAAGTCCTCTGTCTCTCAAAATCATTAATTCAATGGATATTATTTGCAACATGCTGAGCAAGATGCTAGGGATTCGATGGTGGAAATCAATACAGTTTTTATATTCAAAGCATTTACAATCTAATGGGGGATGGAATAAGACACAAATAAATGTGATAGAAAGCAGCATTGGAAAGAGGCAAGAGAAGAATATAAATAAAGTACTGTAAGAAATCTGAGTAGAAAAGATAAAGAATATTTGTGATTACGAATGTAAAAGGTTATGGAAGGATAATGGGGCTCTCAAAAATAAAGAAGTTTGAAGGGGAATTTCATGTTTTGAAGCGTTTGGGGAGAAAAGGATAAGTTCAGCTGTAGGAGGGTAGAATTTTAGTTACTAATAGGACATCTCTAGATGGAGCTATCTACCAAGCAGGTAGACTACTGCTCAGGGGAAAGAATGGTGAAAGAGATAAAGATAAGGAAGTTATTAAAATATTAACTTTTAAAAGGAGCATTTATATTGTGCCTAAAGGTTTTCAAAGCATTTTCCGTCATTACATTCTTCTTTTCTCATACTGCCCAGTGAGGTAGATACTATAGGTATTATTGTCCCCATTTTACAGATGTAAATGTAAATGTAAATTTACAAGTGTAAAATGTCCACATTTTAAATGACTTTCTCATTATTGTATAATTAACAAGCATGAGGAACAAAATTTGAAACAAAGTCTCTTCTGAATCAAAGTCCAGGACTCTTTCCATTAAAGGGAAATGATACTTCACCATAGGAATGAACCATATCACGAAGAGAGAGAAAGAAGAGCCAAAAACCAATCATTGGGGGTTGAGGAGACATCATATAGACTGAGAGTGTTCAAAGACTGAAGTGGAAGGATTACTGTGTGGTTTTGTTGTTGTTATTGTTGTTGTTTAGTTCAAAACCATTACTAAGTGCAAATATTTCAATAATTAAGAACAAGAAAGAAGATTATGTAAATACTGTGAAATACTAGCTGTTTTTTGCATTTACACTAAAATTAACAAAGCAGAAACAAAATTAATTCATTTGTTTTTGCACCCTGATGTCAAATTTTCTTCTCTTTAATGGTGTTCTTTTTTGGAGGGCGCCAATTGTACTACCTGTCAATGCCTTCTCCTTACTGAAATCATCCAGTGTGACAAAAATATACAGTCAACCAAAAAACATCAAAACATTAGCTATATCTTAAAAAGTACATTTTGTTTAGATATGGCAGTCACTTGACATTGTAGTATCATAAAAGTAATTGAGGGAAACTATCTCATACAGGAATATTACAACTGACAATTGTACTTGTTTCTATTTTTTGTTAACAAGAATGGAAGGAGTTATACTTTAACACTAGTGACAGTAGAACAGTATTGTCCATTTGACTTGAATTTTATGATCTTTTAGCCTTATCTTCCATTATATAATTTTAGTTATTCTGTATATGTTGTTCTTTTGGATCTTTTTTTTACTCATCATCAACTAATAGAGGCTTTTTTTTCCCAAGTTTCTCCGATAACTTTACATGCCTCTATAGTGTTGCAATATTCTATTAAATTGGCCATTCACCAATTTTTTAATGTCACATTTTTACATTTTTTTTAACTTTACAAAGAATGTTGTGAATATTTGGTACTGTCATATTCTTTTGTCATTATCATCCTCGATGACATCAATTCAGTAATGGAGGATTAAATATAAAATCTGAAGAGTTAGTAACTTTTGTTGCATAATTCTAAATTGTTTTCCAGAATGGTTGTCTTTGCAGAGCTCCACTGGCACTGAGTTGACATGCCTGTCTTCTTATAGGTTTGAGAGCAAAGACAAGTACAGAATTGGTGGGGATGAAGAGACCATGTCATAGCAACATGGAGGGAGTCTTCTGAGAAGAAAGAAGAGCTATGAAGACATGCTAGAAAGCTATCTGCAATACTACTGATAAAAGCTAATGAAGTTATAAAAGGAAGAATGGAGTTCAGGGGACAGATTTGTGAGATGTTGCAGGGATAAAATCAACAAAATTTTGTAACTAACTGGGTTTAAGAGAAGTAGAATCAGAAATAGGACACAATAACCTTTAAATTCTAACCCTGAGGCTTATCAGATGATGTTTCAAGTACGAAACTTTAAATTATGAATTAATAATAAGTATTGGGATGGGAAGAGGGAGCAGGGTTTGGTTTTTTTTTTTATAATGTGCTTGAAGTACCAAAAAAGCACCCAAAAAAAGTAAAAATGCCTTGTAGGTAGTTAGGACTGTGTATCCAACGCTCAGAAGAGAATCAGAATAAAGAAATAGATTAGTGAGCCATCTTCAGAGGTGATGGTTTACATCAAGAAAGGGAATCTAGATTTCCACAAAAGAGAATAAAGATAAAGATGAAAATTAGGGATAAAAACTGAAGAAACAGACATCTTAAAAGCTCTAGGTGTATTGGGAATTGTAGCAGAGAAAGATCCATCCAGATCAATTGTGAATAACTTAATTATAATCAACAAGGCAAGGATCCAGGAGAACTCCAAGGGACTCATGATGAAAAAGGCTATCTATCACCATAGAGGAACAAATGGAGTTCAAATGCAGATTGAAACATACCATTCTTCATTCTATTATTCCATTAATTTTTCTAGTGGAAGCAGTATGTCTCTTGCTTCATAATATAAGGAACATGGAAATATATACTGTATGATAGCACATGTAAAATCTATTTCATATTATCTGCTTTCTTGAGAAGGGGAAAATGGGAAGAAGGGAGAGAACATAGATCACACAATGTCAGAGAATTTTAAAAATTAATTTATTTAGTCAATTTAGAACATTATTTCTTGGTTACAAGAATCATATTCTCTCCCTCCCTCCCCTCCATTGTTTTCAAAAAAATAAAAAAGGAAAGAAGGAAGGGATGTACCCCCAAAGGGAGGTTTGGACTTTTGGTATGAGAGAGAGAGAGGGAAAGAGAGGATAACTCCCTACTCCACAAAGCGGGGTTCAGGGGAGACAGCGGATGTAATGGGTTGGCTCAGAGAAAGGAGAGGGGGGTTTGAAGATTTCCCCCATTCTGCCTTCCCTCCTTAGCTAAAGCTGCTCTCCCCAATTCACTCTTGTCCCTCTTGTCCCCTCTCCATTACTCGAGACCCAAAAGGTCTCCCCTCAATCCATTCACTCACACTCAACTTGGGAAACAGATAACTTTTTAATGTTAACTCCATCAGGTAATACAAAAGGAATAACGGGCAGGGAAGAATGGGAAAAGGAAAGTGGGAAAAGGGGATCCCTGTCTCTATCTAAACCCTTTTCCTCCCTCCTTGAGTCTGGGGCAGAACTCGGACCTGGGCAGCCTGAGCCCCCAGAGAGAAAGTCAGTTTGACTTACCCCTGGGTAATAGGATATGAGGTAAAGTCTGCTCAGGTTTCTCTTCAGAAAGTCCCTTCAATTCAGAAGTGTTGTGGGGAAAGATTTCCAGTCACCAGCAGGAAAAATGGATAACCCTCAGGAGAAAGTCTTTATCTACCTTCTCTCTTCGACGTCTCAAGATGGAGAGACCCTCACTGTTCTCTAGCCAGTCTTCTCTCCTCAGGATTCCACTCATGGGGCCCATCCCCCATCAAGGTGATCAATTTCACATATTCTTCAGCCTGGCACTTTTTCTATAGTGCCAGCCTCTGTCACAAATCCTCCATTTCCTGTTGTTCATGTAATGCCACCTTGGCTCACACCAGTTTCTCAACTTCTATGTCTATTCTAATCTATCTATGCTACTTATTGTTACCATCTAACCTCCCCCCTCCCAAAATAATAAATCTTATCCTAATCTGTCTATTTACTAATCTAAATTCCTATCCTATGCTAAGACTGAGTTGTTGGAAGAGGGTTAGGATTATGTGCCAACAAAATTTTTACAATCTAACAATTTCTTAATACAAAAGTCATTACTAGTGCAATCAATATAAAATTTAAATCTTAAGTAAAATTGAACTATCCTATGTCTTATGCTAATTCCAATGTAATTATTCATAACATTTATAAGTATATATATATATATATGAAATCTGATTTATTCTGTCCCTATGTTACCTCTTTAATTACAATATTCCCTTTTCCACCCTAAACTACTCTGTCCCTGTCTATTAACGGTTAGTATTTTAACTCTTTCCTTTTTATCTACATTCATTGATTAGATAATTATTATGCTATATATATATATATATACATATATATCTGCTATTTTTACATGTTTACATATGTCACATGTTATTTATATACATATATATCTTCTGGTAGTAGAGATTTATGTACAGATATACAAGTTATGGACTGTCCTTATTTATGACACAGTCCCTAAGGTCAATGTGAAATTTGTTTGCATAATAAATATGTCATGGTGGATGCATATTTATTCCAATGTATATGTGAATGTACTTCCCTATATGTGAATTTAATGTGATCAGCGATCAATCTTATGTGACCCATTTTCCTGAAGTTCATTCCCCATGATGTCTTTGATTCAAAGTTCTTTCCAGTTCTCTGTATATCTTCCATCTTTTGGTATTGCTTGAAGTTTGTCACAGGTCCGGGGTGCCTTCTCCTTTGCAGGATACATACTTACCAGTCGTCTCACCTTGAAAGATGGTCTCAGGTATCCAGAACTACAGGATCATGTTTGTGTGTGTGTAAGATTAATGTGTGTGTGCATGTAAGAGTGAATATGTTGATGTATGTGAGTGAGACTTTATAGAGGATGTTTGTGCCATCCACATGAGTGCAAATGAGATTTTTTTTTTATAATGAATGTAGGTATCTTTCTTAATGTGTGATAGTAAGACAATTATTCTATTCCTATGTGGTTGATTGTAGAGGTTAATGATATTTTAGTCTAGGCTTGAGATTGAAATTTGTATATAGGTTTAATAATTCTAGAGAAATATTCTCTTCAGTTCTTTCATTGCAAGATGAGGTTCTAATAAAAATCTAGGCATACATTTACGTAAAGTCATGGGTGGTAAATGACTTATGAACGTTTGCATGCAAAATGCCAGAGTTATCAGTGACCTTAGTTACATCACACAAAGGCATAATCTTTTGAGCCTTTGATGCATTTACAATATTGTTAGCAGATGCATTAATTGGAACATGTATGTTATTGGCAAGGTCATTTCCCCCTACTACCCCTAATGGTGTCCCAGTATTAGTATTAGTAACTACATCACCCTTATTAGTCTGTCTCGTCATGTCCCCAGTCTCCCCGTTGGTTCCCTTACCCATACTTTGTTTACTATGCATATAAACCTGGCAAATCTCAGTTAAAATAGGGATATGACCAAGCAATGTCTCTAAATCTATTATCAATTACTAGAGCATGTCCAGTTTTCTTTGGGAAGATCAGGTTGGCACCAGTTTTGATATTCTTTAAGATGTTAGTCACTGCCAAGAACTCAACGTAGACTTGGAGTATGATTTGCCAGAGGTAATTCACATCTAGATAATTCATTGGCAACTGTGCCCATCCCATAGTCATATTGGTTAATGTCCCCAGAACATCGTCTATCATCCCTGCCACTGTATTATAATTGATACAGTAGCCCCAATAAATGGCAATTATTCCTAGCACAGTCGACCATAGTATTAGTTGTAACATGTTCCCCATTAGATCTTTTCTAGGCTCTAACTGCCAGGAGTTAACAGTTAGAAAATGGTTGTTGTCCCCACAAGCTTTGCTTCTAGCTAGATAGTACAGTTTCCCTTTTACAATAGAGTAACTGACCAGAGTGGCAATTGGTGACTTGTTCTCTCCCCCACCAGGAATCAAGATGTTTTTGATCCTGTGTGGAAACTGCTAGGCAGAGTCAGTGACGAAGGCTGCTCGCCTCAGGAGTTGTAATTGACAACAACTTCACAACTGACAGTTTATGGCAGTTGGTGACAGTCACTAAAGTTTTATTTTTTTTTAATAAATGGGGTCCTTTTAAATCTGGGGTGCCAACTATTTAAAAAAGAAAAGAAAAAGGAAGGGAATGTACCCTGAAAGGGAGGCTTGGGCTTTGGTATTGAGAGGAAGGGAAAGGGAGGAGACCCCTCTTTTTCACAAAGTGGGGTACAGGGGAGACAGCAGATGTAACATTTTGGCTCAGAGAGAGGAGAGGGGGTTTGAAGATGTCCTCCCTTCTGCCTTCCCTCCTTAGCTAAAGCTACTCTCCCCAATTTGCTCTTGTCCCCCTTGTCCCCTCTCCACTACTTGAGACCAAAAGATCTCCCCTCAATCCATTCTCTCACACTCAGCTTGGGGAACAGATAACTTTTTAATGTTAACTCCATCAGGTAATACAAAAGGAATAACAGACAGGGAAGAATGAGAAAAGGAAATGGGAAAAGGGGATCCCTGTCTCTATCTAAACCCCTTTCCTCCCTCCTTGAGTCTGAGGGGAACTCAGGCCTTGGCAGCCTGAGACCCCTGAGAGAAAGTCAGGTTGTCTCAAACCTGTGCCACAGGAGCTGAGGTAAAGTCTGCTCAGATTTCTCTTCAGAAAGTCCCTTCAATTGGGAAGTGTTGGGGGGAAAGATTTCCAGTCACCAGCAAGAAAAATGGATAACCCTCAGGAGAAAGTCTTTATTCACCTTCTCTCTTCAACATCTCAAGACGGAGAGACCCTCACTGTTCTCCTCATCAGAGTCTTCTCTCCTCAGGAAATCACTCCTGGGGCTCCTTCCCCTTTGAGGTGATTATTTCACACACTCTTCAGCCTGGCACTTTTTCTCTAGTGCCAGCCTCTATCACACCACCCACCCTTCCTGTAGCAGATGCACAATTTCATTGGGTATTACATGTGTCCTTGATCAGAACCTGTTTCCATGTTGTTGATGTTTGTACTAGGATTTCTTTTAGAGTCTCCATTCCCAATCATATCTCTTTGACCCATGTATTCAAGCGGTAGTTTTTCTTTGGTGTTTTTACTCCCACAGTGTTTCCTCTGAATGTGAATAGTGGTTTTTCTCATAGATCCCTCCAAGTTGTTCAGGGTCACTGCATTGTCACTAATGGAGAAGTCCATTACATTCAACTGTACCACAGTGTATCAGTCTCTGTGTACAATGTTTTCCTGGTTCTGATCCTCTCACCCTGCATCAATTCCTGGAGGTTGTTCTAGTCCCCATGAAATTCCTCCACTTTATTATTCCTTTGAGCACAATAGTATTCCATCACCAACGTATGCCACAATTTGTTCAGCCATTCCCCAATTGAAGGGCATCCCCTCATTCTCCAATTTTTGCCACCACAAGGAGAGTAGCTATGAATATTCTTGTACAACTCTTTTTCCTTATTATTTCTTTGGGGTACAAACCCAGCAGTGCTATGGCTGGATCAAAGGGGCAGACAAGTCTTTTAGCACCTTTTGCACATAGTTCCAAATTGCCCTCCAGAATGGTTGGATTAATTCACAACTCCACCAGCAATGAATTAATCTCCCAATTTTATCACATCCCTTCCAGTATTCATTACTTCCTGTTGCTGTCATGTTAGCCAGTCTGCTAGGTGTGAGGTGATACCTCCAAGTTGTTTTGATTTGCATCTTTGCTTTGATTATAAGAGATTTAGAACACTTTTTCATGTGCTTATTAATAATTTTGATTTCTTTAATTGAAAATTGCCTATTCATGTCCCTTACCCATTTATCAATTGGAGAACAGCTTGATTTTTTGTACAATTGGTTTAGCTCTTTATAATTTTGAGTAATTAGATCTTTGTCAGAGGCTTTTGTTATGAAGATTTTTTTCCCAATTTGTTGCTTCCCTTCTAATTTTGGTTGCATTGGTTTTGTTTGTACACATTTTTTTTAATTTGATGTAATAAAAATTATTTATTTTACATTTTTTGACTCTTTCTATGTCTTTCTTGTGTTTAAAGTCTTTCCCTTCCCAAAGATCTGACAAGTATACTATTCTGTGTTCACCTAATTTGCTTATTGTTTCCTTCTTTATATTCAAGTCATTCACACATTCTGAGTTTATCTTGGTATAGGGGTGATGTTGATCCAAACCTAATCTGTCCCATACTGTCTTCCAATTTTTCCAACAGTTTTTATCAAACAGTGGGTTTTGGTCCCAAAAGCTGGGATATTTGGACTTATCATAGACTGTGTTGCTGAGGTCACTTACCCCAAGTCTATTCCACTGATCCTCCTTTCTGTCTCTAAGCCAGTACCAAATTGTTTTGATGACCACTGCTTTATAGTATAGTTTGAGATCTGGGACTGCAAGTCCTCCTTCCTTTGCATTTTTTTCATGATTTCCCTGGATATCATTGATCTTTTGTTCTTCCAAATGAACTTTGTTATGGTTTTTTCTAATTCAGTAAAAAAAAAGTTTTTTGGTAGTTCAGTGGGTATGGCACTAAGTAAGTAAATCAATTTCGTTAGGATTGTCATTTTTATTATATTAGCTCGTCCTACCCATGAGCAGTCAATGTTTTTCCAATTGTTTAGATCTAGTTTTAATTGTATGGAGAGTGTTTTGTAGTTATGCTCATTGTCAGAGAACTTTTGTTAAAAATTGTATCAGTTAAGGAGGGGGTGGGGGGAGGGAGTATAAAAAAGGAGGGAAGGAGAGGGGGGAGGGGAAGGGAGCATAAAAAGGGAGGGGCTAGAAAGGGAAGGATATCAAGGGAGGGGACTAGGGGCACTGACCTAAAGTAAATCACTGGTTCAAAAGGAGATAGCTAAAGAAGAAAGGTCAGAACTAGGGGAAGATATCAAAATGCCAGCGAATCCACAAATGACAATCATAATGGGATGAACTCACCCATAAAACATAGACAAAGAGCAGATTGGATTAGAACCCAGAACCCTACCATTTGTTGTCTTCAAGAAACACATATGAGGCGGGTAGACACCCACAAGGTCAGAATTAAAGGATGGAGTAAGACCTTCTGGGCCTCCACTGATAGAAAGAAGGCAGGAGTTGCATTCATGATATCTGACAAAGGCAAAGCAAAAATAGACCTGATCAAAAGGGATAGGGAAGGTAAATATAGTCTGTTAAAAGGGAGTATAGACAATGAGGAAATATCACTAATCAACATGTATGCACCAAATGGTATAGCATCCAAATTTTTAATAGAGAAACTAGGAGAATTGATGGAGGAAATAGACAGTAAAACCATATTAGTGGGAGACTTGAACCAACCACTATCAAATTTAGATAAATCAAAACAAAAAATAAACAAGAAAGAGGTAAAAGAGGTGAATGAAATCTTAGAAAAATTAGAGTTAATAGACATATGGAGAAAAATAAATAGGGACAAAAAGGAATACACCTTCTTCTCAGCACCACATGGCACATTCACAAAGATTGACCATACACTAGGTCAGAGAAACATGGCACTCAAATGCAGAAAAGCAGAAATAATAAATGCAGCCTTTTCAGATCACAAGGCAATAAAAATATTAATCAGTAGAGGTACATGGAGAGCCAAATCAAAAATTAATTGGAAATTAAATAATATGATACTCCAGTATCAGTTAGTTAGAGAAGAAATCATAGAAACAATTAATAATTTCATTGAGGAAAATGACAATGGCGAGACATCCTTTCAAATCTTATGGGATGCAGCCAAGGCAGTACTTAGAGGAAAATTCATATCCCTGAGTGCATATATTAACAAATTAGGGAGGACAGAGATCAAGGAATTGGAAATGCAAATCAAAAAACTTGAGAACGAACAAATTAAAAACCCCCAGAAGAAAACCAAACTAGAGATCCTAAAAATTAAGGGAGAAATTAATAAAATCAAAAGTGACAGAACTATTGAGCTAATAAATGAGACTAGAAGCTGGTACTTTGAAAAAAGAAACAAAATAGACAAAGTACTGGTCAATCTAATTAAAAAAAGGAAAGAAGAAAGGCAAATTAACAGCATCAAGGATGAAAAGGGGGATCTCACCTCAAATGAAGAGGAAATTAAGGCAATCATTAAAAACTACTTTGCCCAACTATATGGCAATAAATATGGCAATCTAGGTGATATGGATAAATATTTACAAAAATATAAATTGCCTAGACTAACAGAAGAAGAAATAGATTTCTTAAATAATCCCATATCAGAAAAAGAAATCCAACAGGTCATCAAAGAACTTCCTAAGAAAAAATCCCCAGGGCCTGATGGATTCACCAGTGAATTCTATCAAACATTCAAAGAACCGCTAACTCCAATACTATCAAACTATTTGACATAATAAGCAAAGAGGTACTTCTACCAAACTCCTTTTATGACACAAACATGGTACTAATTCCACAGCCAGGCAGGCCAAAAACAGAGAAAGAAAATTATAGACCAATCTCCCTAATGAATATAGATGCAAAAATCTTAAATAGGATACTAGCAAAAAGACTCCAGCAAGTAATCAGAAGGGTCATCCACCATGATCAAGTAGGATTTATACCAGGGATGCAGGGCTGGTTCAATATTAGGAAAACTATCCACATAATTGACCACATCAACAAGCAAACCAACAAGAACCACATGTTTATCTCAATAGATGCAGAAAAAGCCTTTGATAAAATACAACACCCATTCCTACTAAAAACACTAGAAAGCATAAGAATAGAAGGACCTTTCATAAAAATAATAAACAGTATATATCTAAAACCATCAGCAAACAACATCTGCAATGGGGATAAACTAGAAGCCTTCCCAATAAGATCAGGAATGAAACAAGGATGCCCATTATCACCTCTATTTGATATTGTATTAGAAACACTAGCAGTAGCAATTAGAGAAGAAAAAGAAATTGAAGGCATTAAAATAGGCAAGGAGGAGACCAAATTATTGCTCTTTGCAGATGACATGATGATCTACTTAAAGAATCCTAGAGATTCAACCAAAAAACTAATCAAAATAATCAACAACTTTAGCAAAGTTTCAGAATACAAAATAAACCCACATAAGTCATCAGCAATTCTATATAATTCCAACACAGTTCAGCAGCAAGAACTAGAAAGAGAAATCCCATTCCAAATTACCTTAGACAAAATAAAATACTTAGGAATCTATCTGCTGAGACAAACACAGGAACTATATGAACACAACTACAAAACACTTTCCACACAACTAAAACTAGACTTGAACAATTGGAAGAACATTAACTGCTCATGGGTAGGACGAGCTAATATAATAAAAATGACCATCCTACCCAAACTCATCTATCTATTTAGTGCCATACCCATGGAACTTCCAAAAAAATTTTTTACTGATTTAGAAAAAAACATAACAAAGTTCATTTGGAAGAACAAAAGATCAAGGATATCCAGGGAAATAATGAAAAAAAAATACAAAGGAAGGGGACCTGGCAGTCCCAGATCTCAGATTGTATTATAAAGCAGCAGTCATCAAAACAATTTGGTACTGGCTAAGAGACAGAAAGGAGGATGAGTGGAATAGCCTGGGGGCAAGCAACCTCAGCAAGACAGTATATGACAAACCCAAAGATCCCAGCTTTTGGGACAAAAACCCACTATTTCATAAAAACTGCTGTGAAAATTGGAAGACAGTGTGGGAGAGATTAGGTTTAGATCAATACCTCACACCCTACACCAAGATAAATTCAAAATGGGTGAATGACTTGAACATAAAGAAGGAAACTATAAGAAAATTAAGCAAACACAGAATAGCATACATGTCAGACCTTTGGGATGGAAAGACTTCAAAACCAAGCAAAACTTAGAAAGAGTTACAAAATGCAAAATAAATAATCTGGAATACATCAAATTAAAAAGTTTTTGTACAAACAAAACCAATGTAACCAAAATCAGAAGGGTAGCAACAAATTGGGAAACAATCTTTATAAAAACCTCTGACAAAGGTTTAATTACTCAAATTTACAAAGAACTAAATCAATTGTACAAAAAATCAAGCCATTCTCCAATTGATAAATGGGCAGGGGACATGAACAGGTAGTTCTCAGCCAAAGAAATCAAAACTATTAATAAGCACATGAAGAAGTGCTCTACATCTCTTATAATCAGAGAGATGCAAATCAAAACAACTCTGAGGTATCACCTCACACCTAGCAGATTGCCTAACATGACAGCTATGGAAAGTAATGAATGCTGGAGGGGATGTGGCAAAGTGGGGGAACTAATTCATTGCTGGTGGAGTTGTGAATTGATCCAACCATTCTGGAGGGCAATTTGGAACTATGCCCAAAGGGTGATAAAAGACTGTCTGCCCTTTAATCCAGCTATAGCTCTGCTGGGTTTGTACCCCAAAGAGATAAAAAGGAAAAAGACTTGTACAAGAATATTCATAGCTGCGCTCTTTGTGGTGGCCAAAAATTGGAAAACAAGGGAATGTCCATCAATTGGGGAATGGCTGAACAAATTGTGGTATATATTGGTGATGGAATACTATTGTGCTAAAAGGAATAATAAAGTAGAGGAATTCCATGGGAAATGGAACAACCTCCAGGAAAGTGATGCAGAGCGAAAGGAGCAGAACCAGGAAAACATTGTACACAGAGACTGATACATTGCGGTACAATTGAAGGTAATGGACTTCTCCATTAGTATCAATGCAATGTCCCTAAACAATCTGCAGGGATCTAAAAAATACTATCCACAAGCAGAGGATAAACTGTGGGAGTAAAAACACTGATGAAAAGCAACTGCTTTTCTACAGGGGTTGAGGGGATATGACAGAGGAGAGACTCTAAATGAACACTCTAATGCAAATACCAACAACAGGGATATGGGTTTGAGTCAAGAACACATGTGATAACCAGTGGAAACGTGTGTCGGCTATGGGAGAGGGAAAGGTGGTGGGAGGGGGGCGGGGAGGAAAAGAAAATGATCTTTGTTTCCAGTGAATAATGTTTGGAAATGACCAAATAAAATAATGTTTAAAATTAAAAATAAAATAAAATAAAAAATAAAGTGCATGGCAAAAAAAAATTGTTATCAGCCTGCAACATGGAAAAATATTTTAATATAAAAAAGAAAAGAAAAAGATATCTCTTTCCACCATTGGAAAGGTTCCAAAATGAAAGCAAATAGGCTATTGATATCCTTTGCCATCAATGATCCAGTTTTAAATCTTATATCCCATCTGATCTTTCTGAATACATGATTTGGGAACTTTCTAGATCTCAGGAGCCTGGTGGTGAAAGTACCTGTCCTGAAAGTCAACTCTTTCAAAAAAATTGTAGAGAATGCTTTCAGACAAAGGTCAGTCTTCTTCATGATTCTCCCAGCATGGTTACAATATGAAAGCAAAGCAAGACAATGTCTCACAATTACCATGTACAAAAATGACTCATTTTACATCATGATTCCATCTCCACTCTATCAAGAGGTGAATAGCATTCAATCTTATGGATTGACCAGTGTTACCATTCAAAGTTTGTCTTTACAAGATTTGTGATATTGTATTTTCCTTGATTGTGTGCACTGTTAGGTTAGAGGGAGATAAAATACATTGTGGTCAATCAAAAAGTAAATAAATTATTTTAATGAAAGAGAAGACCAATGCTATTGTGTCATATAAAGCTATGAACAAGATGATCCAAAAAAACCTAGAAAAACTTATATAAAGTAATAAAAAATGAAGTGAGCAGAACCAGGATATTGTTGTACATAACAGCAACGAAGTATGATGATCAGCTGTGTATGACTTAACTATTATCAGTGATACCATGATCTAGGAAAACTCAAGTGACTCATGATGAAAAAGGTTGCCCACCACCATAGAAGGAAATGATGGAATTGGGATAAAGATTGAAGAAATATGCTTTGTGTGATAGCAAATAAAAACTTATATTATCTGCCATCTTTAGGAGGGGAGAGGAGTGGAAGAAAGGGAAAGCAAATGGATCACAAAATGTCAGAAATGCTTATTAAAATTATATCAACATGTTCTCTGGAAAATAATTTTAAAATTTTTTTTAAAAATAAAAAAATAGGGAAGGCCAGTGAAGTGGTAGTCCACACAAAAAAATTCCATGGTAAAACTGACAGTAAGGTCCATGATTCATTCAGAAGAATTCTTCATTTGGAGTCAATAATGAAGCAATATGTCATTACTCTTCAAAAGCAAAATTCAAGGGGCATCTAGATGGTGCTGGGGATTGATAGCCAGGCCTTAAAACAGGAGGTACTGGGTTCAAATGTAGCCTTGGATACCTCCTTGCTTTGTGACTCTGGACAAGTCACTTAACCCTCATTGTCAAGCCCTTAATGCTCCTCTGCCTTGGAACCAATACACAATATTGATTCTAAGATGGAAGGTAAGGATATTAAAAAGAAGAAGAAGAAGAAAAGAAGTCACCCATAGGCTCTTTGAATAAGACTTGAGAAATGAGATCCTAATCACAGTGTACAATAGGCACAGAACATAGCAGGCTCTTTAAAAACATGCCTTTAATTCAATTGTATCAAAATAAAGCTGGGAGATTGTGGACTTGATCTAGGAGAATGGAGTAGGTGTGTGAAGTAATTGATATTAACAAAAGCCCCATAATAAGGTTATAAATAATTGAAAGAAATTCTGAATAAAAAAAAGTCTGCTGTATCCAGGTATGAAAGGCCTAGAGGAAGAAGACACATCATCCACCTTCAGGATATTAGTCCCAGATACCTGATAACTATGAATTAATACATCAGCTAGTTAGGTGTAGGTGCTTGGGGATGAAAATCCTGCTGATTCATAATTTACCAAGGTGATGAGACAGAGGCAGTCAATAGAGGTCACTGAGCAACTCATAATTAGGTGTTTTTTGGTGAATGCTGCAGAGAGGAGGGAACAGTGTCAAGAGGTAGCCTGCGGGGTTCTATTGTTTTTCTCTTCACTACTTACACTTCACAAAAGCTCAGTTCACATTTTACAAGGACTATGCCTACAAAATCACCAGCCCATTAGAGAGCTGAAAAAACAAGCTGTACTCTCTGCTCCTGACACACAACTACTAATAAGTATCGTTAAAATTTGGCTGAAGAAAGACATGATGATGTTGGCATTTATCTAAGGCTATTCCTACACATGAACACTTACAGTTCCCAAAAGACATATAATATATATATAAAAGATAGATCAATTGAGATACATGTATATTACATATAAACGCACAAATGTCCCCACTTTTACTACCTCACATGGAAGCTATAAGATTTGGAAGAAATAAAATATGGAAAACACTATGAAATAATAATCCTTTAATATTTGCAATTTTTTCCTCACAAAAACCCTATAGGACAGAAAGTGCAAGTATTATCTACATCTTACTGAAAGGGAAACTGAGATTCATCAAGTTTAAGTGATTTGTTCAGGTTCACACCCTTAGTAACTCTCAGGACAAGATTCAGCCTCGTGATTCCCTCATCTAAGTCCAACACTGTCCACTCTCTCATTCTGCAACAGCTATTATGACTACAATCAACAGGCATTTATCAAGTGGTATGTCCTGGACAAAAATATGTGGTGTAATTGATACCAAAAAAACCTAAAAGACTTTGTATCTGCTTTCAAGGAGCTCCTAATCTAGTTAGGAAGACACTAAAAGCATACATGAAACAACCAGAAAGCACTTCAAGTAAAATGTAGATACCCTAAAAATTCCAAGCAAAGGAAATGCCATTATTTATCTGGTGAGATTTTATGGGGGAAGATAAGTGCTGAGCTGAATCTTAAAAGAAAAATAGGATTAAGAACAGGGGAGGGAAGAGCATTCCAGAAAGGAGAATGTTTTCTAAAGTGATAAAGAAAAAAGAAAACACCAGATGTAGATTTGGGAGCTTTTGACAGATGGTAAATACAATCATGTACATTTCACAGCAGTCATGCCACATCCCCCTAGATGTAAGGAACTTTCACATAGACTATGATGGAGAAAATACGAATATAGGATCAAGGCAAAAGAAAAGGAGCTATAGGCATACAAGTGCAGCAAGTTATCATCAGCAGTAATTCTTACCTCCACCTTACTTTAGGTTAATTCCAGAAGGACCATCATTAAGCACACCCTGAAGCTGGTGATCCTGTCTGCCTGCTTGCATCAACTGGGCAGGATTTTGCTTACTGAGATATACAAGCCAATAGATTTAGAATGTTTGAAGAGCAATTCAACTCTAGATCTTCATACTTGCAGCACAATGAGATAATGAACTTACTGTTTGGTTTTTTGAGTTGTTGGGACTCCTTTGGAACCAGCGCATCCAAGTCTAGTTCTATCTTCATGCTGCTAAGAATTTCTTACTTTTTTGTTCTATAAATGGGCATCATGATGGAACTAGCCTGAGCTAGTTCAAATTATATTATAAAAGGTTGCTGGTTCTGATAAGAATCGTACCAAGGATAGGAATTTACCTGAGGATATAGCTCTGAGTTGCCCTCTGTTTCTCCTCTTTAGTCCTGCATCCCCAAGGGATATTTCTAATTGGATAACCCAGGGGTATTTAAAACATAGCAAGTCCAAAATGGAATTTTTACCTGCCCCACTAACCACACACACCAACCACTCCTCCTCCAAACTTTCCCTTTCCTATCCAGAGCTATAAAATGCTTCCAGTCTTTCAGGTTTGGAGCATTATTCTTGATTCTTCACTCTCACTCCATCTGTCTAGTCATTTGCCAATGTCTGCTATTTTTGTCTCCATGACATCTCTCAGACCCTCACACAGCTCCTACCTTATTTCAGGCCATCATTAGCTCCAGTCTAAAATAACACAACAGATTTTGACTTGGTGCTCCTGATTCAAATTTTCCCCCAGTCCAATCTATCCTCCACTATGCTGTCAAATTAATTTTCCTTAAATGTAGGTCTGAATGACTCTCTTACTCCATCAACTCGTGTCTTCTTGTTGACTCTAAGATTAAATTTTCTGTTCATCATTTAAAGCCCTTTATAACCTGGTCCCCATCTATCTTTCTAGCTCCATTGAATATTACTCCCCCTCCTTCCCTTTGCTATTTAGCCAAACTGGTCTTCTCTCTGCTCCTTACTCATGATATTTTCTCTCTCCTTCCCATAACTACAGTGCACTCCTTCTTTCCCTTTATCTTAAAATTCCTTTCTTCATGCTATCCACATCCAGAGAAAGAACTGTGGGAGTAGAAATATAGAAGAAAAACATTTGCTTGATCACATGCTTTGATGGAGATATGATTGGGGGTGTAGACTCTAAATGATCACTCTATTTAAAATATTAATAATATGGAGATAGGTCTTGATCAATGATACATGTAAAACCCAATGGAACTGCTCATTGGCTATGAGGTAAGGGGGTGGGAGGAGGGGAGGGAAAGAACATGAATCATATAACCATGGGAAAATATTCTAAATTAATTAATTAATTAAATGGAATTAAAACTAAAATAAACTCCTTTCTTCCTTTAAAATACAGGTCAATCACCATCTTCTACATAAAGTTTTTCCTGATCCCTCAACTGCTAGAGCCATTCATCCAAAATAATCTAGGATTTCATTATTTTGTCTATGTTTGTATTTATTATCTCATGCTCTATAAATTTACTTTTATCCTTCCTGTCTCTTCCTAACAGAATATGTGCTCCTGGTGAATAAGAATTGTTTCATACTTTCTATTTGTAACCCCAGTGTCAAAATAGTTCCTGGCATATTGTAGGGACTAAATAAATACTTGTTGATTGATCTATTAATTCTAAAGCAAGAGAAGTGATGCCCTTGTATAAGTAAAACAAAGGTAAAGTAAACAATAATCAAAGAAAAAAAAAGACAAATTTACCAGAATTGAGAGGCTGTCCTATGTAAAAATAGACTCGAATACAGGACTACAATCCCCACAAGCCTTTGCTCCACTTCCACAAAATGCTTTGTAATCTCACGGGAATTCTGAGGTGGGCCAAGATCAAGGAAGGATTTAAGCTGGTGGCAAAGGTTTTTGGGCGCTCTTTTGGACTTCCGTTTTGGAGCAGATGCATCTCTTCTGTGATGTGAGGTTATCTGGACGTGTTTTTTCTTATTCTGTATTTTCTTTAATCTTTAACCTTTAATAAACCTCTAAAAAATATAATACCCCTTGCAGAGAGAAACTAATTTCTACCTGCCTCAGTCTCCCCATATTCCTAAATTTTAATCTTTACACCTAGTAAGGAATAGAAGCTTATATTAGATATCCAAAGAGAAAACAGATGGTAGAGAATCAATAATTTGTATGTAGAGGGTCATAGAATTTTAATTACACCTTCTAAAATTTATAGAGGCATTTTAGTTACTTAAGTATGGCAAGGTTGAGTTTGGACTTAAGAGTTTGAAATCCAATTCTGCTATTTCACTATGTGATACTGAGTAAATAATTCAATCCCTTTTAAACTTGTTTTCCTCATCAATAAAATCAGGGAGCTAGATTAGATGATCACTAAGGTCTTTCTAGCTTGAATGTTCACAGAAGTGAGACAAAGGAATGGCATTAGGAAAATAAGGTTTTGGGAAAACTCCATTACAGTCCTATTCCAACCCTCCTTCATAGTGTAGTTAACCATGAGCTCTCAAAGGCCATTTTAGAATGTCACAAGAACTATCTAGCTGATCATACCAAGCTGGAGAGACTTTACTGATGGTCTTGTGTGCCTGGATTATGTGCCTATAGTCCCAGTGATCCAAGCTAGTTCTTAAGAGCTGGGTGCCAGGTTAGTGTTCAGGGAAATGGACATTTCAATCATAGATGTTCTCAGACATCCTCTGATAAGTCATAGACTATTTGCATACCAAGGAATTATAGACTCTTGAAGCATGTGAATAATCTAGTATCAATGTACAGAATGGACTGGAGTTGGAGAAAATTCTGAGCAAAAAGATTAGTCATTAGACTGTTTTAATCATTCCCTCACCACAGTGTTAGTTATACTGAAAATTCTTTTCCAGCATGGGTTGGACTAGATGCCCTCTGAGATTACTTCTACTTCTTAAATCCTATTATTCTACGTGCCATGATGGAGGACTGAGCAAAAGGTGGTGGCAGAGAAAGGAATAAATCTAAGGGTCATTTTGAAGGAAGCATGAATGGACAGGACTTTTCAAGATCCAAGAGATAAAAAAGAGAGATAATACCAAGGCTTTGAGTCTGACACCAGTGACAGAAATGGGGACATTGAGGAACTAGCTAATACATTACAGCATTTTGGAATAGAATATTTTTGTTTTCTTTCCATTATTGGGCAATTTGAGGGTTTCTTTATGTACCCCCTTACTTTGGCAGAGGAATTCAAATGAGTGAACAAAACAGTACAGATGGCATCAGAGACTGTAGTGGGGAGAGACTAGGCAGAGAGATGCCAGTCAGGAAGAGGCTAGGGTGTTTCAGAAGAGACATGGAAGAGTAAAAAGAAAGAAGGCAAATAAAAACAAATATGCAGAGAATTGTCTGATACCCTGATGGATTGAAAGACAATATCAGGGAACAAAGTTTGCATTATGCAAAGTAAAAGAAAAATCCCTTTAATATTCAGACATCAGTCTGAGTATATAAAGTATGAAAGACACTGGTATGTTATAGGATTAAAAGAATGGATAAAACACAACTATTGTTCTCAAGAATCTTATATTCAAGTTGAAAAAGACATGTACTCAAATAACCCAAATTCCACTGGAATATTAGAATGTATCATGGTATGATGAGCACTGTGGCTTAGAAAATGGCGGCATGGCATAGTGGATAGAGAACTATCTTTAGAGTCCTAAAGACATGAGTTCAGGTCTTGCCTCTGTCAGACATGTAGACTCCAGCCAATTCATTTAACTTCTCAGTGCCCTAAGTAACTGCCTAAAATGTCACCATGCAGAGGAGATGCCCATCAGGATAGTTAGAGCAAATTCCTTCTGTGCGAGTTGTTTATCCGAAGGGAGTTACAAATATAGAGCAAAACCAAAAATATCATTAGTATGTAAGATGGATTCTATAATTATAGCTGGCATTTTATAGAGCTTTTAGGGTGGCAACATGCCTTTCAAGTTATCTCATTTGATCCTGTGGGGCAAGTGCTATTATTCCCATTTTACACATGAGGAAACTGAGATTTAGAGAGATAAAGTGACTTACCCAGGACTAATAAGTGTTCACAGCAGGATTCAAACACAGACCTTTCTGGCTCAAAATCTAGTATTCTATCTACTATGCCAAGAATATTTTAGGTGAGAGACAATGAGGTCCTAAACTAGAATGGTGATAGTGGTCATAAAAAGTCAGAGACAATCAAAAGAAATATCGCAAAAGTAGAATACAAGAACAAAATAGTCTCCTAGGCTTGTTTGTCACTAGCTTTGCTAAAAACAACTGAAAAAAATTTTCCTTTCAAGACTTGGGTAAAATGAACTGA
Source organism: Monodelphis domestica (assembly GCF_027887165.1). NCBI lineage: Eukaryota > Metazoa > Chordata > Mammalia > Didelphimorphia > Didelphidae > Monodelphis > Monodelphis domestica. The sequence continues at coordinate 66,278,677 of NC_077230.1, forward strand.
AAAACAATATTACTTTGAGCTGTCAAAGCTAGTCCCAGCAATGTGTTTGAAATGATTTTGTAAAGATGTGATCTGCAGTCATTAGAAAAGAAAATAACACGGAGTGTGGTTCCAAGACTACCTATGACAATTAGACAAATTATCCAAAAGGAGCCTAACCTTAATCATCATGGTGATCTCGTATTATAACAATTAACTAATGTTGTTCAGTAAGTTTCAAGTGCTCAACGTGAATTAAATTAGTTATATAAAGAAAGGTGCCATTACCCACGAAAAGAATGCTCATTAGACATCAAAGCATTCCTTTAGCATACTTTACCTCCATAGGTGAGAAATTATATAGTGGACCTTTGGAAATCACTGACCAAACCAGTGCAAACTGAACCCCTTGGTGGTAGACCTTAGCTGAATGCAAATGGGCAACATAATCTCAAATATGTCACCACCTTTTTGCCTTCTTATTTGGAGTGGAGGCAAATTGTTAGAGTATTTCAGGAAATGCATGTTCTCTCCATACTGTGCCATTCCTTCAGGGGAAAACAGGCAATTTTCAGTCTCTGGGCAGCCATTCTAACATCTTCTACCAGAACTAAATTCACATTAAGGGGGAAAATAAATCTATATCCTCTGGCTACATTGCTTGGTCCAAGCTTTACAGAGTTACTCTCAGCCAGGCATGCTGTCTCCAAGCAACAGACAGATTTTCAATTAATTTTTCATTAATTTCTCAATAAAAACAATCATGCTCTATCCTCAATGTATAAGCGCACAATGAAAAGGAACTCTGTACAATGAAATTCCTTTTTCCAAAGAGGGGACATAGATTGTCTAAATTTAAACACACAAAAATTTAATATGCTCAAATTTCTAAAAAAAATCGACACATCCTATTATACAAGGATATGTCATAATCATGGCATAATCATGATGTATTCCTTTTTAATGAAATGACTAGAATGGGAGACCTAGTTTATTGCTTATCAGTCAGTCAGTCACCTAACATTTATCAAACACTTTTGTGCCAAGCACTGTGCTAATCATACTTCCTTCCAATGTCCCAAGCATACCGAAACCATGTGAAACATTGTCTCTGTTACCAGCATCATAATTCAGCTATAAACATTGAATGGATAGTTAGTATTCATGCCAGACTATTCCAGCTGGGTTTATCCTCTGTGGTAAAACTTGTGGGAAGCTCCTGGAGAAGAGGTATCCAGTGTGGGTAGCAATCTGCATCACTGGGAGCATCCACATCAGTGAGATCCCAGATCCACTAGAACTTTGGAGTGGATGCTAGACATTAAATGATACCAATTGTTTGACTTTCTGTGACTGTAATTGTATTGTTAAGGCAACATAAAAAGGTATTTAGGTGCTCTAGACTGTAAATCAGTGAGGATAAGATAGCAATATGATGTCATCATGTCTATGCACACTCACCGAATTCAATTCTAACTCAAGATTTATTAAGTACATACAGCACACAAAATACTATCTCTGATACTAGGTGAGATACAAAAATCCAGACGTGGTTCTTGAACTGGGATCAATGAACTCCTTTCTTTAAAATTTTTTATAAATGTGTTTTAATGTACTTAGTTTCTTTTGTAATCCAACATATTTTATTTTGTTCGTTATTCTGGGAAGAGATTGAGAGGTTTAAATACTTTCAAAGGAGTCCATTACTCTTTTTTCTCTCTCTATTTTTTCTCTCTCGCACAGAGTTAAGAACTTCAATTTATATAAAACAATTAGATTTTTAGATGAAATAAGCTCTCCTTGAGAGATTTTTTAATTCAATGTTGAGGGAGAATTGGGCAGAAGAAAAAATAATATTAATTGTCAGAATTATTATTATTATTATTTATAAAATTATTTAAAATTTAGAGAATATTTTCCTCACAAAATCCCATGAGGTGGAAAGAATGACTTCCAATCACAACTGAAAGGATGAGTTATTTGTCTAGTCTAGTTAAGAGTTGGCAATAACTCAATTCAGGGCTTCTTATTCTAAGACCAATGATCTTTTCTACTATATCAGCCTGCTTCTATAGAGGCATTGCTATATGATGATCATGGAATATTTACAGATTTACAGATACTGCTATTTGTGGCATTTAATACAACTCAATTTTTAAAAGCATTTATTAAGCCTCTTCTCTGGGCCAGGCGCTGTATTAGATAGACTTCAGAAACACAATGGCAAAAACCAGATAATCTTGGCCCCAAGGGCATTGAAGTTTTTCTGATACTTTGGAATATGAGGTCTTTCTTCAACTTTAGTTTCATTTGGCAAATTAAATGATTTACTGATACTACTACCTCAGACTAGAGAGTTATTCATGCAAGAGGTAAGAATTCAGAAGAAGAGAATTCCCCAAATGTCAAGAGCAAAGGAAGAAAAGGCAGAAGTCAGAGCTGGCCAATCAAAGGTGAGAAGCCAGAAATTCCAATGATGAAAAAAAGGGCACAAAATAAGGATGGATAAGTAAAGGTGTAACGCCAATGCTATAGCTAGATCCAAGATGAGACAATTAAAAGTCTACGCTCATCCCAGTGGCCTCCATTGCTCCACTGCCTTGTTCCGTGGGTGATGATGCAGTCTTCTATTGGGATCCCATTAGCTCTTTGACCAAAAACTCTGTATTAGGTTAGAACTTAAAGTTGCTTTGGACCTTCAGCTGCAGCACCCAGCCTGCACATAGCTTGCAACATAGTTCATAGGCTCCCTCTGCAATTATGGGGCAATGGGAGTGACAGATCCATTGACACCAATTCTCCTCATCTCTTTGTAATGATAAAGCTTCATTAACTAACATCCTTGTGCTGTGTTGTAGACTCCTCCCTATCTTTGGCCTTGTACCCTGGAAGGAAGCAAAGACAAACTATAGGCAGGAACATCTAGAATTAGTTAAGTGGATGGAGTTTGCTCAAGCTGGTAAACAAGCAAAGTGAACATGAATGCTATTCAGTAAGATTGAGAACTCCTGTTCCCAGGCATAAAAGCTCTGGTTTTAGGACCCCAAAGACAGAAAAGGTATCTCAAAGACCAGCTCCATTGTCTGGGAAGGGGTAATATTGTTCAGTTTTCTAAAAAGGTATAGTAGTTAAACAAAGACTAATCACAAAATTGTATAAGAGCCCTTAAAAGAGTTATTAATGTTATTTTAGTTGTTGATGAGTCATTTCAGTTGTGTCCAACTCTTTGTAATCCCATTTGGGGTTTTCTTGACAAAGGCACTGGAGTGGTTTGCCATTTTCCTTTCCAGTTCATTTTACAGTTGATAAAACTAAGACAAACAGGATAAAGTGGCTTGCCCCTGGGTCACACAGCTGGTAAAGGTCTGGGGTCATATTCAAAGTCATGAAGATGAGTCTTTCTAATTCCAAACCCAGTGGTCAATCCATCTGACCACCTAGCTGCCCTATTAATGTTATTGAGGCATAACTGAATTGTTTTGCAGTAAGACCCTTTAAACCTAAAATCTATTTTTTGAGTATTTGCAACAATCCAAATAGCAAACTGTCCCACAAATGACCGTAACAGATTTGGGATGATAATTCCGAAGATAATGATGGTGATTCATATGGTTCTACTATTAATTTGTTCTGGGCTGGGTCTTACTCAAGCCAATTCCCTAGTATTTTAATGTTTGATGCTGTAATGAAATGAGGCTCATGGGTCATTCATTGGTTAACAAAAGAGAAGGATTTACAACAAGGATAGACACTGTGAGTACCTTGAGTTGGTTCATTTGAGAAAAGCTCCATTGTCTGATTTGCTTGCCCACTATGGCTCACCAGCCAACCTTGCCTCAATCGATTCATGATAGTTTTGTTATAAGGCAACCAAGAAGTTATGTTAACAGTCTAAGTCTTTGATCCTCTGAATCAATCAGATCTCCAGGATAATTTCAAGCCCTTTCAAGGAAAAATTGGAAGCCAACTTGCATGGAGGCAAAGGGTTAGGATATTGCTCCCACTACAGCATGAAACATTAAAAAGATTATAAACCATAAGCCAGGGCTAATATCCAAGCCAACCACACTGATTTTATCTTTCCATAGAGAATATTGACTAAGTAGCCATTCCCTGATTTGCAATTAACTTGCAATGTCCTTTAAGAAATTTTCCTTGGAGACTGAAGCATTCCTTCTATATTATAATCCCCAGAGAGGAAGAAAAGTAAAGTGGATAGAGTTGGAGTCAGGAAGATCTGAGTTTAAATCTTACTTTTTTATATCTAGAAGCTGCACATTATAGATTAGTCATTTAAAATCTCCAATTCTCAAGAAACTCTCAGTTATCTACTCTTCTACATACTACTCATATTACCTTGAACAAGCCACTTAACATTTCCCGACACTTCTATTGCTTTATCTGTAAAAGAAGATTGAACTTGACATCCTTTGAGGATCACTCCAGCTAGGTAGCACACACTAAATAGAATGCTCATCTTCTTGAGTTTAAATCTAGTTTCAGACACCCATTAGCTGTGTGACTCTGGACAAGTCACTTAATCTTGTTTGTCTCAGATTCCTCATCTATAAGATGAGTTGAAAAAGGAAATGGCAAACCACTCCAGTATCTTTGCCAAGAAAACCCCAAACGGGGTCATAAAGATTTAAATATCACTGAAAACAACTGAACAACAACCAGCTCTAAAACTATGCAACAATAAAAGGTACAGAGGACATTTTTCAGCATTGGTAGGGCGAGGTCTGATATTAAAGAAATTACAAATAATTCAGCCAATAAACATTCATTGTTGAATTAGTAAATTACTTATCATTTCTTCATATCATGTATTTTTTTCCCGGGAACTCTGTTAGACCCTAGGGATGTAACAACAAAAATAAAACCATCATATATTGACAGATAAGGAATTACAAAATGTATTCAAATTAAAGAGGAAGAGTGGGAAAGTGTAGAGAGCAGATGATAGCACTTGTGATGTAAACTAGCCTGTAGGAAGTAGCAGTGGAGTTGAACCTTGAAGGAAGCAAGGGATCCTAAGAGGTGGAGATGAGGACAAAATGCATTCTACACATGAATCCTTGCAATGGCACAGAGATGAAAGCTGGGATGCCTTGTACAGGGCACAGCAAGTAATGGCAAGAGAATGTATGAAGGGGAATGAGGTAGAATAGACCTGAATAGGTATTTGGGATACAGATGGTAAAAGTCTTTAAATACCAAGAAGAGGAGTCTGAATTTCATTCTATACATAATGGGGAGTCACTGGCACTTCTTGAGCAGGGGAATGCTATGTGCTTTAGGAATAGCAATCTGGCAGTTATGTGGAGGGTGGATTAGAAAGGTGAGAGATATGAAGCCATAAAACCATTGGGGAGGTATTGATGAGGTTTCTGTATGCTGACATTACATTCTTGACTTATTGACGTGACTCCTACATTTTATATCCAATTATTAATGTTTATGTTGCATAATAGAGACCCTCAGGAGGACTCTATCCCAAGCCCAAGACCATTTAGCACCAATTTCCCTGCTGGATTTTGTGTTGTTTTAGACAGCAAAGTAGAGATAAAAGAGCGCCATTCGTGTTCCACTGGTCCAGAACACAAAATTATTCAAAACTACATTCCAGGACCTCTGATCCTTCTAGACCTGCTTCTATAAGTCAAATTCTTGAATGAACAATTGCTCATGTATGCTTACTCCTGCTCAGCACTCTTACTTTTGTGAAATCTAAGGTTCATTTTGAGTGAATGTAGAACAGAGATAATGAACAGCATAGCAGACACCCTATTGTCATGCATTTCCTCCTTTAGCTCCTCAGGGAATAGCACTCCACTGAATCATAGACTACTCAACAACTTGTTCAAAGAAATTTACTGATTTAAAGTTTCTGACACAGCGTGATGTGACTGATTGTACCAATGAACTTTTTTTTCCCTCAAGTCAAGAAAAACTGCACAACAATAATTACCTAATTAAGATTTGCATAATTATGATTACTAAATTCTGAGAGAACTGTTGTAGTAACAGTTTAACAACTTCTCCAAGGCCAATTAAGTTATGTTTCCTTTCTACTCTAATTTATTTTAATCCGAAGGAGCAATAAACAGGATATGTCTAGTTGATGATTTAATTAACTACAGTATATTAAGAACCTAGGAGATGCTATGATGCTGAAAAGCTGAGTACCCTTCAAGGCCATGGTCTTCACTTCTAGATGCCTAAGAATAGAGGAATTTTCCCACTAGCTTTGTAACTAAGGCCCAAAGTTCTGTTGGGTTGAATGAAGTATGTGTATTTAATGACTGAGAAATAAAAAGAAATATGGGAGGAAAATATGAGACAAGATGGTAAAGGATAAATAAACTCTTTGTTCTTAAAGTCACAATGAAGAAAGCAGAAACCCAAAGTCAGAACTCTATTTGTTTCCATAATGTGCAGAAGCAACCAAGGATATAGAATTGAGTCAAAGAGAAGGACAAAGATAGATTAAATTCCAGAGTTTTGATTTCTTTGGTTTGAAAAAAGTATCTTGAAGTGAATGACAAGAAAAGATAGAAAGGTTTTGAGCCTATCACACCGTTCTGTATCAAATGCACTCAGGACAATAGAAAAAAGACAAAATGTAGAGAAATCAGAAATTAAAACTAGCATTTTGGTTCCAAAGATCAAATTTTAAAGTCTTTCAAGTTCATTTCCTTGACCCCAAATTGTTTTTGTTGTCATTTCAATCATGTCCAACTCTTCGTGGCCCCATTTGGAATTTTCTTCTCTGGCTCATCTTATACATAAGGAACTAAGGCAAATAGTGTTAAGTGACTTGCCCAGGATCATGCAACTAGTAAGTGTCTGAGGCCGAATTTGAACTCAAGTATTCCTAACCCCAGACCCAGCACTCTATCCATTGTACCACCTACCTACCCTCACCTCAATTTATCAAAATTATGATACTCCTTATTCTCAACTATTACATCAAATATGACATTTCTGCTTCTAAAGGGACCCTCCTGGAAAATAACAAAAGGAAGAGACAAAAATTTCGCAGTGTACAGTCCCAAATTGAGGGTCAAAAAGGAGCTCGAACTGGCTTTGAAATTTGCCAACCATTTGACATTGGAGAAGTCCTGTTACTTCTCTGAGACTCAGTTTCTTTAGCTGTAAAATAATGGAGTAGACTATAGATGACCTTTCAGATCCCTCCTAGGCCTGTCTTTTCTCAAACTAAAAGCCTGCCAAAAAGTTGATATGGCAGATTCATTCTTGTTGTTAGTTAAGCTGGTTCTGTCTTCCCCATATATATTCACATCTATTCTTCTCTGGGTGTTCAGTAGTTCCTCTTTCCATAGATATTTTAGCATAATTTCCCTTTAAAGCTTTTGACCTCAGGGTAGTGACCCACTTTTTTTTAAAGGACATCACCTAAAATTTCCTATTAACTTCCTCTGAATTGTATTTACTTTCTTTAAAGCCACCAACATTTAACATTTTGTTAGGATGATGGGTTCACACATTTTTACAAAGCTGTCATCCATGACATTTTAAAGAGATTTATCCTGTCCCTCTCAATATATGAAAAGGCTCTGGTATTTAATTTTAATATTGTGAAATGGTGCTTGCTTTCAAATTACTTTTTAAATTAAAAAAAGTTATGATTGTTTAGCTTTCAAGGGCTTTCTGAGTATCTACTTTTTCTTCCCTATCAATAATAATAATAATAAACAACTTTTCTTGAGAGAATATTTTAACATATGACTTAGCTCCATCTAGTCCAACTCCCAATCTTATGAATAAAGAAATGGAGGACAGAAGAGGTTAGAAGACTTACTCAAAGTCACACATTTTCAAGTAGCTCAGCCAGAATTCAAAATCACATCCTCTGACTACCAGTGTCTATATAGCATTTTTTTTCTAAAGGGTATTATGTTATAATAGAAAGAATTTGGGATTGAGAGAACCATACCTGAATACTGTCTCTGGAACTAACTGTGGGATGAGAAACCAGTGACTTATAGTCTCTGAATCTTAGTTTCCTCATCCATAAAGTGTGAGAGAAAGAAGATCCTGTGTGGTAGAGGACCCTAGAGAAAGATGAGATCAAGTCTAATGCACACTAGTATTGTCACTTAATCTCTCCATTCTCTCAAGCACTCAAATTCTAAAAATGGGGATAAGTGGTATATTAACATTTATACTGCCTGTCTTACTAGATTGTTTCCAGATGACCATAGTGGACACAGCACTAGAATTAGTCAGGAAGACCTAAATTTAAATCTAGTTTGTATGATCTTGGGCAAATAACCTCATCCCTGCTTGCCTCAATTTCCTCAAATAGGGAAATAAACAAAATAGGGAAAATAATACCAACCACCTCTCAGGACTATTTTGCAGATCAAAGTAGGTAATATTTGTAAAGAACTTTGCAAACCTTAAAATACCTTATAAAATATTAACAGCTTTTACTATTTTGAAGTATGTGAAGCACTGTAAATTTCAAGTGGGTATGTAGATATAAGCTTTTACTAGCTAAATTTATCTCAGTGCCTCAAGATGTGCATCACTATTGGTTTACAAAGTGCTTTTGCACACATATCATCTTTTGATCCTACATAATGGGAAAATATCGCCTCCATTTTGCATCTGAGGAGACTGAGAGTCAAAGAAGGGAAGTGATTCATTGATGGGCATACAGTTAATAGGAAACTATTAACTTTTCTGATTTCTCTCCTGAAATCTAAATGAGTATTCTTTCATCATCTGAAAAAAAATTAGAGGATTAGACTAAATTTTTTATTTCCTTCCCAACTCAAATGACTATGTATTTACTCACAGAATATATATCAACTTTATGCTACATTTATTTTTTACTGTATCCCTTTCATTCCAGGAAATGTTACTTTGGATTGTACTGGAAAAGGGCAAGTCAAGCATAGGAGAAGGGAAAAACAATCATCAGCATCTCCTGCTCACTCTCTAAGCCACTGGGTCTCAAAATGTAGTCCATAGACCCCTGGATATCCCAGACCCACTTTATGAGGATTTTAAAAGTCAAAACTATTTTCATAATAACAATATGAACTAATTTCCTTCATTCCAATACTCTTTTCCAACTATGTATCTGTTTGAACCTGGATTTTCTGAAAATTTTCAGCCAAAAAGGTATCATTTTGACAAACTGAATACAAAAGCACATATGAAAATCCAATTATTTTCTATTGAGCCAGATGTTAAAGGTATTACAGAAATATGCAAAACCTTCTTCTGCCACTCTTCTAATTTTTCTTTTAGAAAATAGTTATTTTTCATAAACGTAAGTTATTTATGTTAACTTTTGATGAGTTTACAACTTATTTTGAATAACAATTTTAATATTACATTTGATTAAATGAATTGATAAATAATTTAAAATTGTGTCTTAAGTTCTAATTCAGTAGATATTGGTAGCTACAACCAACAACCCCCCCCAAAGGACTGATTGGGATCCTCTGTAATTTTTAAGGGTATGAAGGGGTCCTGAAACCAAAACGTTTGAGTATGTCTGGTCTATGCTGTCCTATTTACTTCTATATTTCTAGTGTTCTGCATCCTGTCAAATGACAGAAACGATCCCCCAAGTTTTTTGTTATCTGCAGATCTCTACTATATTCTGTTGTTCTGATCCTTCATTATTAGTTACATGATGCCTGAGTCCACTACGACCCAGAATAATTGGTTGGCTGCTATGTTTTAACTGGCTAATTAATCTTTTGTTAAGTCAGAACATTGTCATTCAGAGCACTCATTAGCTGAGAACAGAGCACTTTTGAAAAGGATCAGATTTGGGAAGATTCCTTCAAATCCCTATGATCAAAAATCACAACAAAAGATTCTTTTGTAACAGATACTTTAAAATACTTGACTGACACCTGCTGGTGGCTTTGGTATGGGGGCTGCAAAGCTCACCTCCCTACACAAACCAACTCTTGCCTCTTTCTGGGTTACTTGAACTTCCAAAGGTTGCCTTCCTGAAGAAGGAAACTGAATGCTTCTGAAGAGTTTTGTTCCTAAGGAAACCATTCCTTTTTTTATCCAGGGAGGCCACATTTCTTTCTTGCCTCGGATCTGTGACTCAGAGAAATCATATAATAGTGTAACGATGTAGGGAAAATGTGTGATTAGAAAAGCCAAAGGAAGAAGTAAACTTTAAAACAATTTTTGTTCCAGAAGCTGGAGTTTCCAAATGAATTACTGTTTCTGATGAATTTTGAGGCTGAAACACCCATTCTTATCCCTATCATTTTGAGTTTCTAGTTGGAAGCTTACCATTTTCCCCCACAAAGTTAAAAAGAAAAATAAAAAGAAACATCAATGCATTAACATTCAAAATGTGAACTAGTAAACTGGGCATTTTCAATAAGAAGTACATTCTTCTGATAACTTGAGACAGACGTGTTTAGCTCAACTTTCATATCAAATGTCTTAAGTGTTGTTGATTTTTAAAGAATGTCATAAATATATACAAATCTGAAAATACAAAATACAAACTGCACACCATTATTAATGATGGTGTGTTGTTTCAATGTCACTAAGTGCAGGGATTAAAATGGGCCAGTTTTCCTCTTTTTTATTGCCATTCTAGATGCTCTCTAAATTGCAAAGTCCCAATTAGGAACAGTTAGAAACTTTAAATGATGTTTGCAGAGCCTTGTAAGATGGAAAGAGGATAAACACTTATAGTTGGATTATTACTGTCATTCAGCTCTTTCAGTGACATCCCACTTTTCATGACATTTATCTGGGATTCTCTTGGCAAAGATACTGGAGTGGTTTGCCATTTCCTCCTCCAGCTCATTTTACAGATGAGGAAAATGAGGCAGTCTTAAGGAACTTGCCCAGGATGACCCATCTAGGAAGCATCTGAAGCCAGATTTGAACTCTGGTCTTCCTGACTCTAGTTCTGGCACTCTAACCACTGTGATACCCAGATGACCTTATGGTTTGGTATAGAAATATTTTTCATTCAACCAAGAAGAAAAGGAGAGAAAGAGGAAAGGGAAGGAAGAGGAATAAGAGGGAGATTTTAGATTAAGAGATGAATTTATCCTAAGAAAAACAAACTCTAACAAAGAATGTACACAAAAAATCTATTTCTAGCAGCTCTTTTTGAGTTGGTAGAGAATTCTGAGGGGGAAGTCATCATTTAAGGAATGACTGGACAAATTATGGAATGTAAATATGAGTTACTCTTTTGCCATAAGATACAATGAAGGGGATGTTTTTTTTTTTAAATATATTTTATTTGATCATTTCCAAGCATTATTCGTTAAATACATAGATCATTTTCTTTTCCTCCCCCCCACCCCCCATAGCCGACACGTAAGTCCACTGGGCATTAGATGTTTTCTTGATTTGAACCCATTGCTTTGTTGATAGTATTTGCATTAGAGTGTTCATTTAGAGTCTCTCCTCTGTCATGTCCCCTCAACCTCTGTATTCAGGCAGTTGCTTTTTCTCGGTGTTTCCACTCCCATAGTTTATCCTTTGCTTATGAATGGTGTTTTTTTCTCCTGGATCCCTGCAAGTTGTTCAGGGACATTGCACCGCCACTAATGGAGAAGTCCATTCCGTTCGATTATACCACAGTGTATTAGTCTCTGTGTACAATGTTCTCCTGGTTCTGCTCCTCTCGCTCTGCATCACTTCCTGGAGGTTGTTCCAGTCTCCATGGAACTTCTCCACTTTATTATTCCTTTTAGCACAATAGTACTCCATCACCAACATATACCACAGTTTGTTCAGCCATTCCCCAATTGATGGGCATCCCCTCGTTTTCCAGTTTTGGGCCACCACAAAGAGCGCAGCTATGAATATTTTTGTACAAGTCTTTGTGTCCATTATCTCTTTGGGGTACAGACCCAGCAGTGCTATGGCTGGGTCAAAGGGTAGATATTCTTTTGTCGCCCTTTGGGCATAGTTCCAAATTGCCCTCCAGAATGGTTGGATCAATTCACAACTCCACCAGCAATGAATTAATGTCCCTACTTTGCCACATCCCCTCCAGCATTCATTACTTTCCTTTGCTGTTATGTTAGCCAATCTGCTAGGTGTGAGGTGATACCTCAGAGTTGTTTTGATTTGCATCTCTCTGATTATAAGAGATTTAGAGCACTTCTTCATGTGCTTGTTAATAGTTTTGATTTCTTTATCTGAGAACTGCCTATCCATGTCCCTTGCCCATTTATCAATTGGAGAATGGCTTGATTTTTTGTACAATTGATTTAGCTCATTATAAGTATGAGTAATTAAACCTTTGTCAGAGGTTTCTATGAAGATTTTTTCCCAATTTGTTGTTTCCCTTCTGATTTTAGTTATATTGGTTTTGTTTGTACAAAAGCTTTTTAGTTTGATGTAGTCAAAATTATTTATTTTACATTTTGTGATTCTTTCTATATCTTGCTTGGTTTTAAAGCCTTTCCCCTCCCAAAGGTCTGACATGTATACTATTCTGTGTTTACCCAATTTACTTATGGTTTCCTTCTTTATGTTTAAGTCACTCACCCATTTTGAATTTATCTTGGTGTAGGGTGTGAGGTGTTGATCTATTCCTAGTCTCTCCCACACTGTCTTCCAATTTTCCCAGCAGTTTTTATCGAATAGTGGATTTTTGTCCCAAAAGCTGGGATCTTTGGGTTTATCGTATACTGTCTTGCTGAGGTCGCTTTCCTCCAGTCTATTCCACTGATCTTCCTTTCTGTTTCTTAGCCAGTACCAAATTGTTTTGATGACTGCTGCTTTGTAATATAGTTTTAGGTCAGGGACTGCAAGGCCCCCATCATATGTGTTTTTTTTCATTATTTCCCTGGATATCCTTGATCTTTTGTTCTTCCAAATGAACTTTGTTATGGTTTTTTCTAAATCAGTGAAGAAGTATTTTGGTAGTTCAATGGGTATGGCACTAAATAGATAAATAAGTTTGGGTAGGATGGTCATTTTTATTATATTGGCTCGTCCTATCCATGAGCAGTTAATGTTTTTCCATTTGTTCAAGTCTAGTTTTAGTTGTGTGGCAAGTGTTTTGTAGTTGTGTTCATATAGTTCCTGTGTTTGTCTTGGAAGATAGATTCCTAGGTATTTTATTTTGTCTAAGGTGATTTTGAATGGGATTTCTCTTTCTAGTTCTTGCTGCTGAGCTGTGTTGGAGATATATAGAAAAGCTGATGATTTATGTGGGTTTATTTTGTATCCTGCAACTTTGCTAAAGTTGTTGATTATTTCAATTAGCTTTTTGTTTGAAGCTCTAGGATTCTTTAAGTAGTCCATCATGTCATCCGCAAAGAGTGATAACTTGGTCTCCTCCTTGCCTATTTTGATGCCTTCAATTCCTTTATCTTCTCTAATTGCTACTGCTAGTGTTTCTAGTACAATGTCAAATAGTAGAGGTGATAATGGGCATCCTTGTTTCACTCCTGATCTTATTGGGAATGCATCTAGTTTATCCCCATTGCAGATGATATTAGCTGTTGGTTTTAGATATATACTGTTTATTATTTTTAGGAATGACCCTTCTATTCCTATGCTTTCTAGTGTTTTTAGTAGGAATGGGTGTTGTATTTTATCAAAGGCTTTTTCTGCATCTATTGAGATAATCATGTGGTTCTTGCTAGTTTGCTTATTGATGTGGTCAATTATGTGGATGGTTTTCCTAATGTTGAACCAGCCCTGCATCCCTGGTATGAATCCTACTTGATCATGGTGAATGATCCTTCTGATCACTTGCTGGAGTCTTTTTGCTAGTATCCTATTTAAGATTTTTGCATCTATATTCATTAGGGAGATTGGCCTATAGTTTTCTTTCTCTGTTTTTGACCTGCCTGGTTTTGGAATCAGTACCATGTTTGTGTCGTAAAAGGAGTTTGGTAGAACTCCCTCTTTGCTTATTATGTCAAATAGTTTGTATAGTATTGGGATTAACTGTTCTCTGAATGTTTGATAGAATTCACAGGTGAATCCATCAGGCCCTGGGGATTTTTTCTTAGGAAGTTCTTTGATGGCTTGATGGATTTCAATTTCTGATATGGGATTATTTAAGAATTCTATTTCCTCTTCTGTTAGTCTAGGCAGTTTGTATTTTTGTATATATTCATCCATTTCTCCTAAATTGGTGTATTTATTGCCATATAATTGGGCAAAGTAATTTCTAATGATTGCCTTAATTTCCTCCTCATTGGAGGTGCTGTCCCCCTTTTCATCTTTAATGCTGTGAATTTGCTTTTCTTCCTTCCTTTTTTTAATTAGATTGACCAGTACTTTGTCTATTTTGTTTGTTTTTTCAAAGTACCAGCTTCTTGTCTTATTTATTAAATCAATAGTTCTATCACTTTCGATTTTATTAATTTCTCCCTTAATTTTTAGGATTTCTAATTTGGTTTTCTGCTGGGGGTTTTTAATTTGATCGCTTTCGAGTTTTTTCAATTGCATTTCCAATTGATTGATCTCTGCTCTCCCTTGTTTGTTAATATAAGCTTTCAGGGATATGAATTTGCCTCTGATTACCGCTTTGCCTGCATCCCAAAAGGTTTGAAATGATGTTTCGCCATTGTCATTTTCCTTGATGAAATTATTAATTGTTTCTATGATTTCTTCTTTAACTAAACGGTTTTGGAGTATCATATTGTTTAATTTCCAATTGGTTTTAGATTTGGTTTTCCATGTACCATTACTAATCATTATTTTTATTGCCTTGTGATCTGAGAAGGCTGCATTCATTATTTCTGCTTTTTTGCATTTGTGTGCTATGTTTCTGTGACCTAATGTATGGTCAATTTTTGTGAATGTGCCATGTGGTGCTGAGAAGAAGGTATATTCCTTTTTATCCCTATTTATTTTTCTCCATATGTCTATTAATTCTAATTTTTCTAAGATTTCATTCACTTCTTTTACCTCTTTCTTATTTATTTTTTGATTTGATTTATCTAAATTTGATAATGGTTGGTTTAAGTCTCCCACTAGTATGGTTTTATTGTCTATTTCTTCCTTCAATTCTCCTAGTTTCTCCATTAGAAATTTGGGTGCTATATTATTTGGTGCATACATGTTGATTAATGATATTTCCTCGTTGTCTAGAGTCCCTTTTAACAAAATATAATTACCTTCCCTATCCCTTTTGATCAGGTCTATTTTTGCATTGGCTTTATCAGATATCATGATTACCACTCCTGCCTTCTTTCTATCAGTTGAGGCCCAGAAAGTCTTACTCCATCCTTTAATTCTGACCTTGTGGGTGTCAACCCGCCTCATGTGTGTTTCTTGAAGACAACATATGGTAGGGTTTTGGATTCTAATCCATTCTGCTATTCGTCTACGTTTTATGGGTGAGTTCATCCCATTCACGTTCAAAGTTATGATTGTCATTTGTGGACTCCCTGGCATTTTGATTGCCTTCCCTAATTCTAACCTTTTCTTCTTCGGCTCTACCTTCTAGTCCAGTGATTTACTTTGAATCAGTGCCCCTTGTCCCCTCCCTTGATGTTTCCCTTTTTAGTCCCTCCCTTTTTCTTCCCTCCCCCTCCCCTCTCTCTTTAACTCCCTTTTTGTTCTCCCTCTCCCCCTCCCCCCCTTGGTTTTCCCTTCTCCTTACCCTTGTTGGGTAAGATAGAATTCAAGATCCCAATGGATCTGGATGTTTTTCCCTCTCAGAGTTGATTTCCCTGAGATTGAGGTTTAAGTAACCCCCCCCTCTCTTCCTCTCCTTCTTTTAGGAGTTTTCTTCCCCTCCCCTTCCCATGTGAATCTTTGTGTGAGAACCATTATTCTATTTGGTCTTTCTTTACCTCCTATTTATACATTACATTTTCCCCACATGTTAGTATACATAGATTGATATAAATGTAGTCCTTATGTAAAGAGAAAATTTAAGGCTTCTGGGAGAAGGTTATAATATAGTAATGGTTACAAATGTGGCTACAAGATTTATATAATATTTAACAATGGCCGCCAAGGAATTTACTTATGAAATTCCTAAAATGAAACACTCAAGTCAGAATGAGGTTTATGAAGGTTTAATCACACTGGGAGTAGGGAAAAGGTTAGGGAGAGAAGGAGAGAAGAGAAAAGGGAAAGAGGCTACTCAACCTCTGACCAAGGCAGGGGGAGTTTTAGGCCCAAAGGCCCAGGTGGAAAGAATCAGTCCTTAACTCACGTGACCGATCTGAAGGAAAGCTGTCTGGGGGCGTCCTCCCTCTCCAAGCTCCTAACACCAACTCCCCTCTAGCTCTCCCCACAGGAAGTTCCGCGAATCTCAGAGGCTGTTCCCTACCTCACTTCCTGTGTCTCACAAATCCAATGGTTGGCTCTAGCTTGGCTTAGGACAGCCCAGGTGGGCAGTTAGTTATTTCTGATTTGTCATTGACTAGCGCATGCCCGTGTAGTGTGGGTGTGCACAATTTTTGGGTGCTAGACCAAAATGGAGACTTTTAAAATTCACAATCCCCCCTGATGATGATTGGGAGACTAGTCTCCCCAATTGATCACTAAACATAAGCATACTGCACCCCAAAAATTTCTAACTATATGTGTATACAAAAATTTTTTTACCCACTAAGAGGAAAATTATAATAGTTGTAAATATGGGGAAATAGAGGAGAGAGAAAGACAGCAAACCAATGTTTTGCTGGGCGCATTGACAAAAGCCAATTAGGGGGCAGTCCCCTTTGGCATAAGAGTGTACATTCAAAGAATGTTCAATCAACCACACCCCAAGGTTCATTCTGGATCTTCCTGTAGTGAAAAGGTTTAGATATCTTTCTGCAAACAGTTCATTCTCTGGATTCAGTTAGTTAGCAAGCTTCTTCTCTGGAGATTTCTCTCTCGAACAAAATTTAAATCTTGGAATTGATGAAATACAATCCCCCCTGAAGAAAGTGTTGAAAAAACACTGAGTCCAGCTGAGGATTCAAGTTTTAGTTGTGGGGGTGTGTGAGTTAATTCAAAAGAAAAACAAAACAAAATGAAAATAAAATAAAAATTCAAAATCAGAAGAAGAAAAAAAGGGAAAAAATTAAGGGAAAAAATATAAACCCTTTATATATGCATATCAATATTAAAGAAGAATTCAAAATTAGTATCAAAATCAAAAAATCTATGTATACAAAATTTGAGTAAGCAAGAATAAAAAAAAATTTTTTTTTCCACAGGCCTCTGTATTAGGGTCCAGTTAAGTAATTTCTAATCCCACAAGTCTGTAGGACAGAATGCAGTATATTTTACTTCCCCATTTGCAGCCCAGGCTACAGGAAGTTGCCATACTATAGGAGAGAAAAAAGAGGACCAGATTTTTATTTTATATCTAGGGAAGTGTTATCCCCTTGTCTGATTTTTACCTTCGTTCTCAGGGATGGATGGAGCCAGGATGGTAGCCAACCTTAGGTACTTGTCTGTAGGTATTTTCACGAAGAGTGTGGATACAGGGAAGGCCTACATCTTAACGTCTGTCAAGTGTCGCAACCCCGAGTCTCACACTAGGTTCAAGTCCTTAGTATTGGCTTAGAAATGTATTAATCCTACCTGGATTGGTCTTTTGATTTTTAGACCTGTGAGCTCTTTTGGCATTATCCAGGTTATATCTGTGCTCCTTGTTTGATCTCATATCTAGAATCAGACACAAACATTAATCATAGTCCCACAACAATTATCAATAAATGGCAGGTTCCCATAGTCTAAAGCTGTTTGGGTGCGTATTAATAATAACAACAAGTATATATATTTAAACTAATATTGTAGAATAAAAATTAATATTGATCATATGTACCTTAAGTACATAGAAATGAGAAAAAGGGAAAAAAATAAAATAATGTAAAAATAATAATAATAATAAAATAAGGAAAAGAGAAAAAAAGGAAAAAAGGAAAAAAATTAAATTTAGGAATTCAATGTGTCAAAAGCAGAATAAAAACAGTTCCACTTGTCAATGTATAGTTATCTCCAATGCATGTATAGGATAGAGTCAATCAGTCTCAACAGAAGATGCTCTCTTTACATGAGAACAGTGAATCCAAGAGTCCTTTTCTCCAACCTTTATAGATGTTGGAGTAGTTAACAATATTTGGAATGGTCCTTCCCAGGAAGGCTGGGTTGCTCCTGTACGCTGGAAGTTCTTTATATACACGTTGTCTCCTGGGTTCAGGTCGTGAAGTGAGAAGTCTAGTGGTCCAGCTTGTACTGCAGCTCCGGATTCATGTAGCTCACGCAGTTTGTGCTGTAATTCCTGTATATAGGAAGCAATAGTAGTATCTCCCCCTAATAACGATGTATAAGCCGGGGAGAAAGGCTTAGCCTGTATAGGCGGATGTCCAAAAAGCATCTCAAATGGTGAAATATGTAAGTCTCCTCTAGGCCTGCTTCTAAGATAAAATAGGGCCAAAGGGAGAATTTCAGGCCATTTTAAATGGGTCTCAGTGCATAATTTTCCAATCATAGTTTTAAGTTCTTTGTTCATCCTCTCAACTTGGCCTGAACTCTGGGGATGATATGGAACATGGAATTTTGGAGTTATCCCCAAGCAAGAATATATTTGATTTAAAACAGAATCGGTAAAATGACTCCCTCTATCGGAGTCAATACGTGCTGGTAGGCCAAAGCGAGGAATAATTTCTTTTAAAAGCACCTTAGCAACAAAAGCTGCTGTGGCTCGGGCTGTAGGAAATGCTTCTGGCCATCTGGTCAGTTGGTCTACTATGACCAAACAAAATTTATATTGTCCAGCCTTTGGCATCGTTATAAAATCTATCTGCAGGTGCTCAAACGGTGTGTAAGCCAGAGGACGTCCACCAAAGGCTTTACCACGAAAGGCATGTTGGTTATATGCCTGGCAGGTAGGGCAGGCTGAACATACTTTAGAGGCTATAGCAGTTATACCAGGGGCTATCCATACTCTCTTAACAGAGTCCACGATGCCCTGGGTACCAAAATGACCATTTTTATGAATAGATTGGCAAATTTGGTTATAGAAACTTCTAGGGAGCAGGGGTTTTCCTTCAGGTGACACCCATACTCCATTAATTTGTTTTGCTTTAAATTTTTGTTTCCATTTTTCCACTTCCTTTTCATTATAGGAGAGTGATAAATTTAAATTATCAGTGGTTGTTAATGTTAAAATTAATCCAGGTCCTTCTATGGCTGCTAGTTTTGCAGCGGCATCTGCTCGGTCATTTCCTCTAGAGACAGGGTCTGAGCCACCTGTATGGGCAGAGCAATGAACTACAGCTAGGGCTTTAGGCAGTTTGAGAGCAGAAAGAACTTCATTAATAATTTCTGCATTAGCTATGGATTTTCCAGCTGAGGTTAAAAATCCTCTTTGGAGCCATAGCATCCCGACTGAGTGACAGATGCCAAAAGCATATCTAGAATCCGTATAAATTGTTGCCTTTTTATCCTTGGCAATTATACAGGCATGTTTCAGAGCTATGAGCTCTGCTCCTTGAGCGCTAATGTTAGAAGGTAGTGAAGCTGACCATTCAGTGGCAAATTCTGAAACTACGGCAGCTCCAGTGTAACGTATGCCATCCCTCATAAAAGAGGAACCATCGGTAAATAAGATCAGATCTGCATTGTCTAAGGGAGTGTCCAAGAGATTATCTCGAGGCTTTTCTGCCATGGACACTAATGTTTCACAGTTATGTAGTGGTTCTCCTGAAGTAGGTAAATCTGGAAGCAAGGTGGCAGGGTTAAGAGTTGAACAGCGTTTCAAGGTAATATTTTC
Organism: Monodelphis domestica; assembly: GCF_027887165.1. Lineage (NCBI taxonomy): Eukaryota > Metazoa > Chordata > Mammalia > Didelphimorphia > Didelphidae > Monodelphis > Monodelphis domestica. The sequence goes on from NC_077230.1 coordinate 66,298,388, forward strand.
ACTATTTAATAAGGTTATTTCATACCTTGTAATTCTCTGATCCGAGAATGCCTGTGTTCTATGTTTTACCAATAATGCTTCAATCTCATGTGGGCACATTATTGTTAATGGACATCCCAATACTAAATCAACGGTTTTTGTTACTAGTAAGGCTGTAGCAGCTACTCCTCTAAGGCATGGTGGTGCTCCTGCTGCTACTGGGTCTAGTTGGGCAGAATAATAGGCAATTGTGCGCTGAGAAGGTCCCAAAGTCTGAGTTAAAACGCCTGAGGCTACTCCTCTTCGCTCATGTACATATAAAGTAAATGGCTTGTTGTAATTTGGGATGCCTAGAGCAGGGGCAGATAAGATAGCCTTTTTTAGCTCTGATAGAGCTGACAGGTGTTCAGGCTCTAATTTGAGGGGTTCAGGGACTACATCCCTTGTTAGTGCTATAAGAGGTTTAGTAATTTCCCCATAACAAGGAATCCATTGTCTGCAAAACCCTGTTGCTCCCAGAATTGCTCTTAACTGTTTTTTAGTAGTAGGAGCACTCAATTTTTGAATATTCTCAATTCGCTTGGGAGAAATAGAGCGGGCACCAGCTGTCAGAATGAACCCCAAATATTCTACTTTGGGGAGACACCACTGAACTTTGTCCTTCGAGATCTTATGACCTCTTTTGTGCAATTCCAAAAGAAGGTGTTTGCTATCTTCTTGACATGTTTTTGCATCTGTTGAAGCCAAGAGTAGATCATCTACATATTTGATTAATTTGCTATTTTTAAATGTTATATTGTCTGTGTCTTGGCTCAAAATTTGCTCAAATAAGCTCGGACTTTCGACATAACCCTGTGGCAGCCGACACCAGGTATATTGTGAGCCCTTCCAGGTGAAAGCAAAAATATGTCTGGAGTTTTCATATATTGGTATGGAAAAAAAGGCTGAACACAAGTCTACTACTGTAAAGTATGTAGCTGTGCTAGGAATAGATGAAATAATAGTATGTATGTTAGAAACTACGGAGTGTCTCTTTATAACGTGATTATTTACTGCCCTTAGATCCTGTATAAATCTATAGATGTGCTTGCCATCGGGCCCTTTTTTTGGTTTTTTAATTGGTAGGATGGGCGTGTTGTATTCAGATTTGCAAGGGATTATTATTCCCTGTTCTATTAATGAGTTAATAACTGGTGTAATACCCTCAATTGCCTCCTTTGAGAGGGGATACTGAGGGATAGAAGGAGGTGGGCTAGATTTAGTTTTTATCTGCACAGGAACAGCAGATTTAAGCAAGCCTACATCAGAAGAAGATGTGGCCCAAAGAGACTCAGGTATATCTTTAGGTATTTCAAAAATGGAAGGCTCTTTTGCGTCCTGGTTTTCCGAGAGAAGTACAGGGAGTAATTTTAAAGATTCCTCTGGTACTTCTAATGATAATGAGCCATCTGGGGAGCAGGTTATTGTGGCTCTGAGTTTGCATAGAAGGTCCCTCCCCAGCAAATTTAAAGGGGAGTCAGGCATCAAAAGGAAAGAGTGTTGTACCTCTAGGGGTCCTACAGACACCATTCTAGGAGGAAGTCTTTTAACTCTTTGGGTTATTCCTGATACTCCCATTACATTCTCTGAGCCAATAGAATAACATTGTAAATCAGGTTTTCTCTTCAATACAGACCAGGAAGCTCCGGTGTCTAATAGACAATCATAATAGGTGTTACCCACCTTTAAGGTAACATGGGGTTCATTAGTATGGGGAGGGCAGTGGATAGGGACAACGGGTAGTAGGACATCAGGGTCCGGGAAATCAAAGGTTGTATCCTCTGATTCCTGTGCCCTAGCCCCCCCCGGGCACCATCATTGTGTTTGGGATATTCCTTGGGCACCCCCCTGAAGGGCACCTCTCTGAGAGTCATTAGTACCTCGAGTAATTTTTGGACGAGCGCCATTTCTCATATATTGTTGAGTATTATCATTAAAATTTTCTTCAATTTGAGCATTGTCATTAATTTCCCAATTCCTATTTCTATAATTCTGGTTTCTAAAGTTCTTATTTCTATATTCATTATAGTTATTATTTCTAAAACTATTATTAAACTGTGTATTCCTTCCAAACATCTTAAGAAAGGTTCTACATTCCATCATTTTGTGGCCCTTCTTCTCACAGAAGTGGCAAGTAATGGATTGATAATTGGATTTCTGGAGAGGGGCAATTGTCGTTGGTTCATTACCCTGCCCACTTTCTAATTTAGTTATCCTATCTATTAAATATCTCATTTTTTTCTTCATTTCCTCCATTTCATCATCATTTTCTTTCTCCTTTTCTTCGTTTCCCTTTAAAACATATATAGCTGTTTTTCGCAATTCTTCAAGGTCCATATCTGACCATCTTGGGCATTGTGTTTTGAAATAATTTTTAATTGCTTTGCAAGAATTGTTTACAAAGATTCTTCTAACTTGTCTTATACTACTCTCTTTAGTTAAGTCCCAATCTAAGTATCTGTCCCCAAACTCGATAATTCTGTCCATAAATCTGGAGGGTGTTTCGTTTTCCTTTTGCTTAATTTTTTCCAGTTCCATCCACTTATCTGTACTGTCCGCACATTCCTTCATGGACGTGAGGATGGCCTCTCTACAACGGTATAGTTGGAGATAATCCTCAGGATTGTTATAGTCCCATTCGGGATCCTGAGATGGCCAATGTGCTGCATTACGCCCCCTGGTTTTGTTGACATGAGCAATTATTTTATTTTTTTCACGTTCACTTAAAAAAGCCTGGAGTAAGCTCTCAACGTCCTTGTAAGACGGATTATACTGAAAAAATATGTCTCCCATCTTTTTTGTTACTAGAAAAGGATCTTGTTCATATGTGGGAATATTTCGTGTAAATTCATTTATTTCTTGGGGAGTAAACGGTATCCTATGTCTTAAAGTCACCACATCCCCATTTCGTCCTATTTCAGGTACTTCTCTTAGAGGAAACAGGCCTCTAGTTGGATTTTGCACCTGTGGGTCAGTTTGACAAGGACAGGTTTTTCTAGGGGGACAAGATCTCTCTTGCATTGGAATTTGGTTTTCTGTAGGAGAAGGAACATGAGAATCTGGGATTGCCGGGGAAGGGTTTTGGGGATTAAATTCAGACAAGATTTGCACTACACGAGAGAAGCAGTCTGTTAACTTGGCTATAGGAAAGGTATTTTCCATCTCTATTTCAGGGAAGGAAATTTCCTCATTCAAAGGTTCAGAAACAGGTCTATTTCTGGTAGAGTGGTTGTTTGTCAATTGATCCTGTAAGAAACTTTTTAGATCTTCTAATTGGGCTTGCATTTTATCCTCAATTTTTCCTATTTTATCTTCCATATTTCCCATTTTATCCTCAATATTTCCTATTTTATTCTCAATATTTCCTATTTTATCCTCAATTTTTTCTATTTTATTCTCAATATTTCCTATTTTATCCTCAATTTTTTCTATTGTATCCTCAATTTTTTCTATTTTATCCTCAACATTTTCTATTTTATCCTCAATATTTTCTATTTTATCCTCATTTTGCTTTATTTCCTCCTCATTTTGTTTTATTTTCTCCTCATTTTGTTTTATTTTCTCCTCAATTTTTTTTATTTTTTCATCTCTAAATATAGTATTGAGGAGTACAAAAATGACAGTACCTATTAATATAAAAATTTGGAGGTATCCTTCATTCCTCAATGCCCCTACTTCTTCAGCTGCCTTATAATTGTCAAAGGATATAGTACTCATTTTTATATGTATATTTTGTAATTTCACAAAGCAAGTGGGGAGCAGGGCAAAGCAGCAAACTTTCCACAGGCTTTTTCTTTTTACAATTGGTGGCTCTGAGTCTACAACTCTATACAGGCTAAGGGCCTATTGTATTGTAAATTCTCCTTCTTTACAAAGTGTATGTGGGTGGGTCCCAGCAATCTTCTTTGGCCCTCAGGCTAAAGCCCCTATGACCATGTGCTATCTTCCTTGAGCAAAGCCCACTTAAATTTTTAAGACTAGAAAGGCCAGGAAACAGAAAAAAAAATGGGTTTTAAGTTAGCTCCCTAGCTGTATTCAGCTGTTTTTTGCGGGCTAGGAGCTCCTAAGAGCTCCTTCTCCTGAGGTTCCTCCTTGCTTAGTTGATTAGGTAAGCCTGGCCTGCCTCTCTCTACTGAGCCACCTCCTTAAAGTAAAAGGAGACGGAAATGAGAGACAAAGAGGAGAAGGAAAAAAAAATCCTGTTGACCCCAATTTAACTTAAGGGGTAAAGGGAAAAGAGAAAAGGTGTTTTATACTCACCTGTTCTGGCAGCTGTGTCTTTAAGCCAAGGTATTTGGTAACAGGACTGAGGGAGTGAGCAATAAGTGGGTTGAAAAGGCAAGAAAATTCAGGAAATTTATTGAGGTTCTAGAAACCTTCCAAGCACTAAGGCAGGGCCAAGAGCCAGGGGGGGTAGCCCGGGTGGGATTTCTCCCAGGTGATAGTAAGGAGATCAGAAGACTGATAAGGTTCTTTTTTCCCGTAGTGGTTAGCCAAAACTGTAAAGAGGAAATTTAAGGCTTCTGGGAGAAGGTTATAATATAGTAATGGTTACAAATGTGGCTACAAGATTTATATAATATTTAACAATGGCCGCCAAGGAATTTACTTATGAAATTCCTAAAATGAAACACTCAAGTCAGAATGAGGTTTATGAAGGTTTAATCACACTGGGAGTAGGGAAAAGGTTAGGGAGAGAAGGAGAGAAGAGAAAAGGGAAAGAGGCTACTCAACCTCTGACCAAGGCAGGGGGAGTTTTAGGCCCAAAGGCCCAGGTGGAAAGAATCAGTCCTTAACTCACGTGACCGATCTGAAGGAAAGCTGTCTGCGGGCGTCCTCCCTCTCCAAGCTCCTAACACCAACTCCCCTCTAGCTCTCCCCACAGGAAGTTCCGCGAATCTCAGAGGCTGTTCCCTACCTCACTTCCTGTGTCTCACAAATCCAATGGTTGGCTCTAGCTTGGCTTAGGACAGCCCAGGTGGGCAGTTAGTTATTTCTGATTTGTCATTGACTAGCGCATGCCCGTGTAGTGTGGGTGTGCACAATTTTTGGGTGCTAGACCAAAATGGAGACTTTTAAAATTCACACTTATAGAAGAGAGTTTGAGTAAAAGAAGAAGATAACATTTTTCCCCTTTCCTTAATATTTACCTTTTCAGGTATTCCTTGCTCTTTGATTTTCGGTATCAAACTTTCCACAGAGCTCTGGTCTTTTCTTTGCAAAAAGTTGGAAGTCTTCTATTTTGTTGAATGCCCATACTTTCCCTTGGAAGTATATAGTCAGTTTTGCTGGGTAGCTGATTCTTGGTTGGAGACCCAGCTCTCTGGCCTTTCTGAAGATCATGTTCCATGCCTTACGATCATTCAGAGTAGAACTTGCAAGGTCTTGGGTGACCCTGATTGGCATTCCTTTATATCTAAATTGTCTTTTTCTGGCTTCCTGTAGGATTTTTTCTTTTGTTTGATAGCTTTGGAATTTGGCAATTACATTCCTGGGAGTTGTCTTTTGGGGGTTTAGTGTAGAAGGTGTTCTGTGAGCTCTGTCAGTGGCTGTATTGCCCCCTTGTTCTAGAATCTCTGGGCAATTTTCTTTGATTATATCTTGTATCACCATGTCCAGTTTGGTGTTTATTTCTGGCTTTTCTGGGAGTCCAATTATTCTTAAATTTTCTCTTCTCCCTCTATTTTCCAGATCTATCACCTTGTCGGTGAGATATTTTATGTTCTCTTCTAATTTCTTGGTGTTTTGGCTTTGCTTTATTAGTTCTTGCTTTAAAGCCTGGTTTTCTTTTACAGTTTGGTCAAACTGGTTTTGTAGATGCGTGAATTTCTTTTACATTATTTCCCACTTTTCCTCCCAGAGGGCTTCCATCTTTTTGGTCATTTCTGATTCAAATTCTTCATGGGTTTGTGGAGAGTTTCTATTTCCTTTGGAAGATTTTGGAGAATTTTTTGTATATCTTCTTCTATCTGCTCTGTATTTTGTATTTTGGCTCCATAGAATGTGTCCAAAGTCGCCCCTTTCTTCTTATTTTTCTTGGGATTTTGGGGCTTCTGTGCTTCTGTGGGGTTTGCTGCCATCTCTGAATGTGGAGGATTAGCTTTTCTTATCTCTGTCTGGTGATCAGAGGCTTTAGTCCGGGGCAGATTGTCCCTTCTATGAGCTTTCCCTGGGTTAAACTGAATATGCCTCACTGGAACTGGAATGGAAGGGTTGGACCACGAGGCGACACTCTCTCCCCCCCCCACCCCCCGCCCCCGGCTTGCTTTCCGGAAGTTGCCTTCAAAATCGCTGGCCGTGAGGCTGTTTCCTCGGCCTGCGGGGGGATGGGCTGCAGCTTCCCCAAGCTCCAAGGGTAAGGACTTTCACTGAGACTTGGATAGCAGGATCCAGCCCGTGAGGCTGTCTTGCCTGCCCTGAGGTTTGCTGTTGTTTCAACCTGCTCTCTGCAGAGGAAGCCCCAGGCAGTAACTTTCACTGGGACTCGGGTAGAAGGCCCTGAGGGTTGTTGTTCAGAGGACCCTGCTCTCTGCTGGGGGGAGCAATGACTTTCACTGGGACTAGGGTAGAAGGCCCTGAGGGTTGTTGTTCCGAGGACCCTGCTCTCTGAGCCCGGCTGGGCTGCGGCTTCCGGGAGCCTTGGACTCTGCGCTCCTACCCCTGAGGTCCGAGTGATCTCGGGTTCTGGCTTTTAAGGGGAGCCGTACCTTTTGAACCGGGTCCAGGTCCGGGAGGAGGGTTCCCAGGGTCTGTGCTGTTGATCGTTTTGAATTTCGGTGCCTTAGGAGCTTATAGTTTGAGATCGGTCGGGAAGGGTTTTCCGGAGATCTGAACTTCAGCTTTCTCTAAGCCGCCATCTTAACCGGAAGTCCAAAGGGGATGGTTTTAAAGTAACCTGGGAACAATTTCTATAATGATAATGATATTGTAAAAACAAACAAATTTAGGGGGCAGAGAGCCAGGCCTAGAGATGAAAGGGTTCAGATCTGGCCTCAGATATTTCTTAGCTGTGTGACTCTGAGCAAGTCACTAACCCCCCATTTGCTTACCCCTTCCCATTCTCCCATCTTGAAATCAATACATAGTATTGATTCTAAGACAGAAAATAAGGATTTTAATTTTCTTATTTTATAAGATTAACAACTTTAAGAGATCTCTAGTCAGCATAATGACTGATGATGAAAAAAATAAACCTCCTTTTAGAGAGGGAAAGCATCAGAGAGCTAAATGAGGGATATGATCAATAGAGAAATTTGTTTTGTATGACTATACAAGTTTATAACAAGGGTTTTGTTTTTCTTTCATTCTCAAGTGAAGAGAAAAAGATGACATGAAAGAGAAAAGGACATTTACCATTGAAAATAATTTTTAAAATATCAGCCTGCATTGGGGATCCATGGAAATTCCTTCTGGGATACTCAAATAAATCTTTGGACTTCTTTCCTCTTTCTATTGGCTAAAAGTGAGATTTGATCCAAGAAGAGTTTTCCATGATAAAAATGGGCCTTAGAGCTTATGTTCCTCTTTTATCCCTGAAACACAGAGTGAGCTCTAAGTGTACAAGTCCTTTCTGCCCAGAACCACTCAGAGCAATGACCCTAGGTAATTACCCTTTTTGTTCTCCTTTCATTATGCTCCATGGGCTAGTAGTTAATGATAATATGAGTTATTTGCTTTTCACATTTTTTTTTCATTTAAAGAGCCTTCTGAGTATTCAGTCAGAAATTCTCATCACAACCATGAAGGATCAGAAGGAAACAATCAGGGCTTTGCTCAAGTTCAAGCTCAAATTTATTGCAAGAAAAGCAATAGAACCTTAAAACCACCTGACAAACACTAGTCTCTGTTGTGACAGTGGATGACTGCCGACACATTGCTTATAGCACTGCTTTACAAGCCAACATGATAAAAAGATTCTAAGGGTTCTCTGTCTCTAGGAAACTTGGATGTATTCCGTCATTTTCAATGTTTTAATAGTTTTATTTTCTATAGAAATCTGATTTATGTCACATATAGAGGGATCTACAGACAACTGGGTTAGGGTATTCCCCCTCTGCTTCTCTAGGTGAGTATCAAGAGATATACATTCTTTATATTTTAGATGTCCAGAATCACTGAAATAAGAGAAATATGAGGCTTTGAAAATGAATTCTCAGGAAATTCTGAAAACTAGTTATTACTGACTTAAAAAAAAATTCTTACTATCAGTTCTATAAAAGAATAGCCACAAAGGTTAGATAATCAGGGTTAAGTGACTTGCCCAGGTGTAATAATTAAAATTATGAGGTTGATAGTAGCTTATCAATTTTATTAAATCAAAATAATAGGAGTAGTAAAGAGAGCTAAATGTAGGAAAGAGGTAGAGAGATAGTTTTCTAATCGATTGCCCACCATGATGGGCCTGTGGCTAACTCCAACAAGGGTTCCTTCTGCTCTCCATGATCCATCCAGAAGCCCCCAAAGACCACCTGGTCTCCACTTATAAGCTCTTTTCTCCACCCACTAACTCTCACACATCACCCAACCAGTTACTTAATTTGCCTGGACCTAGAAGGGCACCGCCTATGGAATCAATTTCCTGTCTTGTTGGTTTCTTGGTTCTTTAATTTCCTTTCTCTGAGGGCTTAGCTATACCTGAATTTACTCAGTGATCTTTGACTCCCAGGTCATTGAGAGATGATGTTAAAAAAAAAAAAACATAATGGGGAGAGAAATTTGCTTCCAACACAGGGCCACACAGCTAGAAAGCATTGTGACTGAACAGAAGCAGAAACAGGAGAAGCATGGATGTATATTGGCAAGAATGTCTGCCTATGAATCTTTCCAGATCATTTCAATAAATCAATGAGTCATTTATTAAGTACTTCCTATATGATAATTGCTATGCTAAAAACTGGGAGAGTGAAAATAATCGAACACAGTCCATGTTTTCAGAATTCAAACTCTAACGGAGGAAAGGAAAACATGTAAAAAAGTATGAACATACAAGAGATATTCAGAACAGATAAGACATGGAGAGAGATGAAAATCATAAAGAAGAAAATCAAGTCCAAAATATTCAACATACTTTAATGGTGATTTTTTTAAAATTTAAGCAGCATTCCTTGAGCTTCTACTGTGTGCTAGGAAATGGGCTGGGGTTGGGGGAAATAGAGAAATCATTAAGAACTGGAAGGGACCTTAAAGGCAACGTGATCCAGCTTTCTCATTTTACAGAAAATAAACAAACGAGAATGCCATCAAATCAAACCATTAAGGTTCATCACCTGCTTAATTTCTGAACCTGAAGAATATACACCTTTTTAAATCCAATTCCTAATTTTTTAACAAACATCCCTGAAAAATGAACATACAAGATGAAACAAGTCTCTGCCTAAAACGAAGACACTTCATAAATAAAACATGGAGATGGCTATGCTAGGTTTGCCTGATGCTTTCTCATGTTTAAATCATCTCTACTTTAAGTTCTCTGAGCACTTCTAGTCTGAACTGCCACTGTGCCTAAAAGTTAGCAGCATTTGAAACCAAAATGCTCCCTGTTCGCCTTCTCTAGAAGTAGTGTGACAGTTACTGTCACTCAAACAAAATTTACTCTGTAAAGTGTCAAACTAGATAAACTACTGGGAGCAATGTGATGTTTCAGGGACATGACACAGCTACCCCAAATACAATGAAGTCAGATGGGAAATTAGCACTGCCCTGAGCTGACGAGCTACATTAATTTGTCAAACGCGTGTCACTACAGAGCCTAAGCCTCCCAAGGGCTGTGTTTAGACTGAGGTTGAAGAGTGATGTGAGAGCAGGTTAGTTTGCGGGGCTGTCACACTTGGGAGGTGACATTGTTTGTTCTTTTTTTTTAAAGAAACAAGTTATGATTTCCAGCAGCAAAAATATTTCAATAATTACATTGTTATGCAGAGTGAGAGAAACATCAGCTCTTTGTTTGAACTCAAGGCTAGTTACTATTTCCACACTTCATAAACCTATACATTCTGAAAGACTGGGCAGATGCTTCATTTTTCTGTTTTAAAGTTTTTATTGTATGTTTCCTTTAATTCAAATTCATCTTTTGCCTTTTTATTATTTTATGGAAGCTAAATTGGAATTGATAGAATCAAAGAATATAAATTTAAAGCCATAATGGACCTTTAGGTACCCTTCTGAGCACCCTTAAAATTAATTCCTTTCCTGTTATTGAATATCTTCCATTTATCTTAATGTTCTTATGTTATGTCATGTCAGGTCACATTATATCATATTTATATCACATTATATTGCATCACTTTTCATAATATATCATGTTATATCCTATTATATATTCCATGTCATAGCATACAATTTCATATTATATATCTTATGTGTTATATCATGTAATAGTAGATATCAATATATTATATAATTATGTTTGTTATTTCATAGTTTTTATATTATATTATATAAATCATTTCATATATCATTATATTGTTATATTATCATGTTATGTTACATTATATTATATTATCTCATCATATATTGTATCATGTCAAATGATATTATATTGTTAGGCTATGCTATGTTATGTTATGTTCAATCATTTTCAATTGTATACAACTCTTCATAACCCTATTTGGGGTTTTCTTAGCAAACATACTAGACTAGTTTGCTATTCCCTTTTTCTGTTCATTTTACAAATGAAGAAACTGAAACAGAGTTAAATGACTTGCCCAGGGTCACACAGTCTATCCAGTAAGTGTGCCACCTAACTGATATATGTATAATATATAAGATATTTGTATATATATATGCATATTATAGTTACATAGGTTTTTTCAGCACTGAAGTTATTTTATTAAACTTTTTTAAAAAGGAAGAGAGGTACAGATTTAGGGTAGGATATTTTGCTATTGCTAGTAGTAATAAAGCTTTAGATTTATATATATATATGTATATATGCATATATTATGTATAAATATACATGTATGTGTATGTATAGATATTTAATGTAAAAACTAAAATTGGTTTGACTAAATATAAGAGTTAAAAATATAAGATTGTGGCCATTGTTTATAAAATTAACTCTTAAGTCATGAGTCTGTTAGCTGCTCTTAACTATTAAGTTTAATAGAGATATAGTAAAAGTGAGAAATGTGGGAAGGAAATAGAAAATATTGCTTAGCTAGATACCCTATAATTGCTGTCTGAAGAAGTCCAGCTCACCATCTGGCAAAGGGACCCTCAAGTCCCGATCTCCACATGGAGTCATATTCTCCACATGGAGTCATGGTAGTCTCTTATGCCAAGAGTCCCAATGGTGTCTTCAACAAGGGTTCCATCAACACAAGCCTCTTCCTTCAACTCCACTCACTCACCCAGCAAACCTCCAGTACAGAATCCTGCAGAATCCTCCTCCAGGAGAGTCTCCTCAGAGAAGAGCCAAGGAAAGAATGAATATTCTTTTTGGTCTTGCCTTTTATAACCCTTTTTCCATGTCACTTCCTGTCACTCCCCCCACTTCACGGGAACTAATCACAGTTTCCCAATTTGCCTAGTACTGCCCAAGGAGGGGGACAGTGCTTTTGACCTTTGGAAGTATAAACTTTTTCTAGTAAGTGAATTGTGAACTCTCTTACTTAGTGTTAAGTGAGGGTATTTTAAGTTCTTGATTGATTAACTGAAAATAGACAAAAGGGAATAAAGTGTGAAAGGGAATTCTTTATTCTCTTTGTCTATTTTGAGTTAAGACTTGGTTAACAGTAACTTAAGTACCCCTACTTAGTACCTTACCAGACTGTGAAGTGTGAATTAGACTTTTAGTACCCCTACTTAGTACCTCACCAAATACTAAGTAAGAGTGTTAGCAAGTCTTTTGATAAAGTGGGTAACAACTAGAATCAGTAAGGAAATTGTGAATCCTTTTGATAAGAGTTTATATCTCCAAAGGATGAGAAATGGATCCTGCTGCAAGACACTGTTCCCCCCTGCCCCCAGGCAATGCTAGACAATTTGAAAGCTATGATTGGTCTCTGTGAAGAGGGGAAGGGAAAAGAAGTCACTATAAATTATAAGCTCTGAATTTCTAGGGTTAGAGGTTGGCTTCAGGAGTCATTCTTGACAGGTTGTTGTCTTCAGTTTGAAATGCTTCTTGGATGGAACTTGTGTGAGTGAATAGCTGACTTTCCTTTCCTGACTTCAGAAGAGAGATTAATTCTGGTCGAGGGTTAGTAAGTCATGCCAGACTGAGTTGAGAACCAGAGCAATATTTAGTGTGATATGCTAAATATCTTCTCTACCCTCTTTTTGTATTTCTAAACTTTCACTCTTTCCACCTGTTTTGTAAATAAAAACTATTAAAAGTCATTTTGACTTGAGCTATAATATTTTAAATTGGCTACCACCATATTATTTATAATTTTCATATATTTTAGTTAAATCCATGATGGAGAACCTATGACATGTGCTAGCACTGACACATGTAGCCATTCCCAATGACACATGGCCTCATGTAGGCTCAGCATGCCTCAGGACCCAGGAGCCACTCAAGGAGACACATGCCTGCATGCTCCACATGCTGGCCACAGGGGACAAGTGGGCATGAGCAGCGGGCAGTGGGCACCAGGCAGCTGGGGCATTTAGGGCTCCTGCAGGGGAAGGGAGGACGAGCACCTGCATGAAAGGATCCCATGCAGGCATCTTGGCGGTCGGCAGCCAGTGCTCTCGCAGCACCACCCGGGCCAGCAGGCTGGGGAAGGGCAGGGCTAGGCAGAAGACTGGGCAGGGGGCTTGGTCCATATGCAATGGAGGAGTGCTTGGAACTGATTACCAGACACTTTTAGCAATGGCTTTACTCACAAGTTCTCCTGCTATGTACTTTTGTGAGACCTTATTCTCAGCATTAAATAATATCAAAACCAACAAAAGAAACAGATTGACAGATGAAGTTAGTAGCACTTGCTTGGGCTTGAAGTATACAAAATACCAACCTTCAATTGAAGATTTATCCAATGAAATTCAGCAACAAAAAACACACTAATAGGCAGGTTAGTTAAAGAATTTCCCTTCCCCCTCACTTATCTTAGTTTACAGCACCCCACACAAGTTAAATAATATCAAGACCAACAAAAGAAACTGAATGATAGATGAACAAAGAAGTCACTAAGCAAGTAAGTTAAATAATTAGTTTTTGGTTTATTATATAGTTATATATTACAATTTTACATTTTTGCTATTTAAACTATAAATATCACAAAATTATGTTTGTTTTTTTTTTCTCAAAGTGACATACCACCTGAGTTATGCTTGGTTTTTTAGCAAATTTTGACACACCAAGCTCAAAAGGTTGACCATCATTGAGTTAAACCCTTAATTTTAATTCCTGCAAAATAATTCATTTTCACAATACATACACAAATAGTCTTTTGCATGTTGTATCCTTGACTACATCATGAGCTCCTTGAGAAAGATGATGCCTTTTTCTGTCCTTTGCATCACATTGCTTAGTATATTGTCTAGCACACAGTAGATGCTTAATTATATTTATCGACTAAGTGATGAGGACACTGAGAGCCAGAGTTAAGCTCCAAGCTTAACACATTTCTGGGATTCAAAGTCAAAAGCCCAGACTCCAAATCCAGTTCATTTTCCACTGTACCATTCACTCAATTCAATTCAACCAACATTCATTCAAACAAGAGCTCATTCACCTTTCAAAATGGCTACAGCAAAATGAACATATTTATTTTATTTTATTTCTTCACTTTAAAAAAAATGAAGTATTTTAGATAGTTTTTTAAATTTATTATAACCCTTACTTTCTGTCTTAGACTCAATACTAAGTATCATTTCTAAGACAAAAGAGAGGTAAGGGCTAGGCAATTGGGTTAAAGTGACTTGCCCAGGATCACACAGATAGAAAGTGTTGGAAATCAGATTTCAACCCTTTATCTCCTAGGTCTAGCACTGTATTCCCTTAGCCACCTAGCTGTTCCTTTTAGATAGTTTTGAACTAAACTTCAGATTGGGACAATTACTGCTAGAGCCCTGAATGTCTCCTGGCTGGTACAGGTCAGCTGGCAATCCCCCAAGAAATGCAGGCCTTTGTCCTTTTTTCCAGACAGAAAATCAAAATACTTAATAATAGCTTGCTAATGGGTAGCTACATGGTACAGTTGATAGAGTGACAGATCTGGAGACATGAAGACTCATCTTTATTAGTTCAAATCTAATTTCAGACATTTATCAACTGTGCAACCCTGGGCAAGTCACTTAACCTGTTTGCCTCAGTTTCCTCATATGTAAAATGAGCTGGAACAGGAAATGGCAAACCACTCAAAGATCTCTGCCAACAAAACTCCAAATGGGGTCACAAAGAGATGGATAAAACTGAAAAATGATTGAGAACATGCAAATTGATTAGCTATTTCTATACAAAGAACAATCAGGATATTTGAATTTTAAGACAGCTGGCAACCAAAATCCCATCCAGAGTTGGAAAATTCATTTAATCAACCCTATTCCTAAATAGGAAACCTCTCTATAATAGATCATATTTAGAATCTGCTTGAAGAACTATACCATGGGGATCCTACTACCACCCAAATGAGATCATTCTACTTTTGGAATGCTCTAATTTTGGAAAGGGTTTGGTTATTGTGACTAGTGTTTTCCTCTGAGATTTAGGAGGAAAAAAAGGCAAAATCAAATCTTTCCTTTCCTTACCAGATTTTTAAATGCTTAAAAACAGTTGGACATAGAATCATGGCACATGAATTTAAATTCCACGTAATATAAATATACACTTAATAGCAACATGACCGTAGACAAGTTGCATGACCTCTGTCTGCTTCAGTTTCCTTATCTGTAAAATGAAATTAATAATTCCACCTACCACCCACAGTTGTCTTGAGAATACAAGAAGATTATATTTGTGAAGCCTTTTGAAAATCTTATCACACTATATAAATGATAGCTATTATTTCTGTTGTTGTCAATTGAAATGCCTTATTCTCCTGTCTAAAAAAAATGGATGCTCTTCCTACCCCTGTTTCTCATCATGTGGCTAAAAATGAATTCATTTTTCTGGCTTCCATATGAGATTGTTGACTCATGCTGAATTTGCAGTCCAACAAAATAGCAATGTTTTGTTGCATGAATTATTTTTTCAGACCACTTTCCCTATTTTATGCTTGTTCTAGCTTGTTGAGACCATTTTGATGGATAGTTCAAGTAAACTATTAGTTCAAATCAGCAAAAGGAGAGCTTCATCATGGAAACTTCTATTTAAAAAAATAAACTCAAATTAGAATCACAATTTACTGATAAATGTTAATGCCTTATCCCATAAATCTCTGAGGCACCTGCTTATAGCCTATCTCAGTTTCTGTTGCTCTCAAGGAATCCCTACATGAGAGGAAAGGCATCCTCTCTACAAGCTACCACAATTATCTACTGCCCTACCTACCTGTCTACATCAGTACTATGGACTCATAATTCCCCAAAACTCGCATGATTAGCTTAATTGAGCTCTATCTAATTTTTTAAAAAATAAAACCTTCTGGCACAACATGATTTGCATTACCATCTTATAATGGGACTCAACAAACATATATTACAATATTTCAAGAACTTGTCTTCCTCCATGTAGGAACCTCTTGTTAAAACTCCTTCAACCCATCTCTAAACTACAATCTCAGAGAACTTTCTGAGGACCAGAAAAGTGAAATTACTTTCTCATGGTCACCCAGTGAGTTAAGTGTCAGAAGTAAAATTTAAAGTCGCATCTTCTTAAAGTCAATTCATCATTTTGTCCCCTGTGCCACATTGTCTTGGCAGTCTACATTTTAAATGGAGACTTTTGTTGTGACACGTTACGGGTAGCTTTTTCTCTGTACAATCCATTCATTCCTTTTTGTCCTGACAAATTTTTGTTTCATGATTTTCAAAACATCATTCTTTTTAGATCTTCCTGGAAGAATGGAAGCCTTCTTTAAATACTTTGGCAATGGCGATGGAACTATTCAACTTTTATCCCTCACTCTTGTTATAGAAATAGCCAATCACCTTTTCTGGACATTCATGTCTTTGATGTCTTTTTTGTTGAATGGCTTTTATTTTTTCCCCAGTATCTCTCTTCATTCATCCCCTGAGACTAGAAATCATAGCAGCACTGGCAAAATATTACTGCTAAAAGTCAAACCTTGGCAACAGAAAAGCTTGAGAATCACTGAAGGCACAGTACAATTTCACAATGAAGCCTGCTCTCGTTCTTTGCCATTATAGATCTATTAGCCATTTTAAGTATTGCCCAAGATGCATACTTATGAACTTACTCAAAGATTTGCCTGTCCAAAGCTTATCAGAATCAGAAAAACTTCTTCAACAGTTCTGGTTTTGTTTGTTTTCTTCTCCCACTGGGTCTGGCTAAGCTTATTTCTTTTGAATAGCAATGCATCTCGCAGCCTGAGATCCTGCTGTCCTAATGAGTTAGAACCCATTATAATCTAAATCACTGCAGACTCCCAGCCATTCTTCCTCTTTCATCTATCTTCCTACCCTACCACTGATATTGCTCTACTTCAGCAATCCCTTAACCAGAAATTATGCCCTAGAGGAACTAAGTCACTAAACTTTAGAGATCCCACCCTTAGCCATACTTCAGATCTAGCCAGCTTCAGCCCCCACAACCAATCATGCTTCTCCACTCACCAATTCTGTGACTTCCTAGATCAAAACATCCTTAGCACATTATACATAACATGTTATTATCTTTCTCTATTAAAATGTCAGCTCCTTGAGGCTATGTGGCAGTTCTTCCACCAACACTGAATATACTTCTCCATTAATAGTTGATCTTTAAAAAATGCTTAGTAGATGGTCTTAAAACATTTCTATAACTGAAAAAATACATTTAACTCTAGTCATCATTCTGGTAATATTCTTCTGATCACTATGATGGAAAAATAATACTTATAGGGAATTTGATAATTAGAATAGAGATTGGATCTATACTTTCATTAATATAAGGAACTCTTAGCTGAGGAAACAGCCTGTCAATGCAGTTTGTACTTTCTCTGCAATGTATAAAGAGTTGTCTGAGCCCTGAGTGATTAAGTGACTTTCAGAGAGCAACACAGCATGCATCAGAGGAAGATGCGAGTCTACATCTTTCTGGTAGCAAGGCCAGCAGTTTATCCTTTATTTCACATTACTGTTGAGATTCACAAATTCAATTCCAGAAATAAATATGACCCAAACAATTCCTGAAAAGTTTAGAAGTTTATAATGGCATCTCTGATGAAAACCATTCTGGAAGTAATCGGGTGGGAGCAGAGGCCCTTTGAAAAATTTGACTGAGGAACTTGGAATTTAAATTTATATTACTTGATGACAAAAATAAATAAATAAATAACACTCTTGTTTGATTCACAATTTTATTCAACATAAGTTTCATTAGAATTAGAAATACTGGTTAAGGAAAGTAAATTATAGGGTAGGTCATAAAAATACAGAAATAAAACACAATAAAACATTGCTTGCTATAAATGTCTTAAACTTTATTGCAAATCCTGTGCAAATTTAAAACTCCTCAAAGTTAATTCAAATGTGTAGAGATTAGGTCTGAGATGTTTGGAACCACAGAATCTCAGAGGTGGAAGGTACCTTTGGAATCTTTTAGTCCAAACTATATTCCTCTAAAACACATCTAATAATTATCCCTTTTATTCGAAGGCTTTTGGTGTTAGAAAATTCACTACTTCCCCAGGTATCCCATTCCACTTTTAGATAACTCTATTTTATCCATTTTTTTCTCCTTAGTTCAAGCTTAAATTTGTCTTTTTACAACCATCTTTTGTCTGTAAGTCTACCTTCTGGGACCAAGCAGAACAAGTCATTTTTCTTTTCCATTTCCCAACCCTTCAGGTATATGAAAATGGCTCTCATTCCTTCCTTCCCTGATCCACTACCACTCATTTCCAGGTTAATCATTCTAAATTCTTTCAGTCAAACCCCATATGAGAGAATCTCCATAATCTTCATTATGCTGCTTACACTCTCTTGAACACTCACAAATTTATTTTTAATTTTTAATTATTGCCCTCTAATGAAGGCAGTGGTCTGATGAGGGTAGACTACAGGGGAGTTATCATCTCCATTGAAGTTATGATGCATTTTACCTTTTATAGAATGGGGAAAGAATGGAGTATAAGGATGATTATATCTAGCAAGGCAAGAAATTACTAGGCACTATGTATTTGGCAGTTCTAGCAAATGACAGGATAACCAAAGTCTTCATCACTACTATATCATGTCTGTACCAGGATTTTGATTTCTTTCCCAAATGACACCTCTATTTCCATTTTCTGTCCAAGTAGACTCTGGTTTACTCTAGTGACAATATAATTTCTTTTTCTTTTTCCACTGATCGTCAACAAATTGCTCTCCAGCATGCTTTACCTCATCTAGATTCTGTATTTCTTCACATGAGAAAAGGTAGGGCACATGTCCAACTCCTGCCAAGGACAATCAGACATTCCATTGACCACTCCTGATACACTAATATAGTTAAAAGAACCTTGGGAAAGGTAGCTCTGTAATTCCAATTGAGATGATCACCAAAAGAGCCAATATTTTAAGAAAAGACTTTTATTGAAGTTAATTTATGGCATTTAAATAGAAAATATTGCTATCTTTCCTAAATTTGAATGTTTTCTTTTAATAATCCAGAACAGGAGCAACATTCTTCATTAGGAATAATTTTTCAAAAATGCCAGATGAAATAAACAAGAAAAAAGAGAAAAATCAGGAATCTCTTCCATCTTTCTCAGAATTGCATTGGGACATGAGACCTTTGGGCTTTCTAGTCAGAGAACTATTTAGACTAAGGACAGCTGTATCAATGAGTAGAACTTGGTCTCAACTTCTAGTAAGTCTCTTGACCCTAGAAAAAGACTACAGAACTAAAAAGAATCAGGACCCAGACAACTTTTCAATCTCTCATAAGGGAGGTAGTGCTAGTACACTACCTCATATAAAATTGTAGTAATGCAGTAGACTTTCAAACAACAACAGAGCCAGAACCTGGGTCAGGCACTCTATCCAAGATTAATGGAGGTAAGATAACCAAGCCCTGGCACAAAGTCCCAAAATGAGACCAAAGGCATAAGAAACAGAAAAAAAAGAACTCTGAGTATTATGAATACTTGGAAATCTCCTTTTTTGTTAAATGCCCATACTTTCCCCTGGAAGTATATAGTTAGTTTTAATGGATAGGTGATCCTTGGTTGTAGGCCAAATTTCCTTGCTTTTCTGAATATCATCCTCCAAATCTTCTGGTCCTTTAGTTTGGAGGCTGCTAGATCCTATGTAATCCTGATTGGTGCTCCCTGATATCTGAATTTTCTGTTTCTGACTTCTTGCAATATTTTCTCCTTAGCTTGGAAGCTCTTAAATTTGGCAATTACATTCCTGGGGTTGTCTTTTGAAGACTTAATGTAGAGGGTGATCTATGAACTCTTTCAATGTCTATTTTGCCCTCTTGTTCAAGAATATCAAGGTAGTTTTCTTGGATAATTTCTTGTAGTATGATGTCAAGGTTTCTGTTTATTTCCAGGTTTTCAGGTAGACCTATAATTCTCAAATTGTTTCTCCTGGACCTGTTTTCCAAATCAGTACTTTTCTCAATGGCATATTTTATGTTTCCTTCTAATTTGTCATTCTTTTGATTTCAATTTATTAATTCTTGCTGCCTTGTAAGATCATTAGCTTCTACTTGCTCAATTCTAATCTGTAAAGCCTGGTTTTCAGCTATGATCTTTTCAGTTTGGTCTATCCTGTTTTTTATGACTACCAGCAGGTCAATTCTGGTCTCCAATTTGCTTATCATTTCATTTTATTTCTGGGCTTCTTTTTCCAAGTGGGAGAATCTGTCTTTTAAACTGTTATTTTCTTTTTGAACTATTTCCCACTTTTCTTGCCAATTTTCTTCTATCTTTCTCATTTGGTTCATAATCGTAAATATGAGCTACTCAAGAGCCTGTGAACAATTTCCTTTATTTTTTCTTTTTTTTGAAAGGTTTCAATGATCAGCTTACGTTTTGGTAGGAGTAATTTTACCCCCTTATAGCATGGAAATGCCCCAAACCTGCCTACATGAAAGACTGCACTCCACAGAAGAACCCCTTCACTCATCTGATTTTGGGTTTTGTCCTTTTGAGGCTCTTTATATTGGTAGGTGGTGAGGAGAGGAAGATCCTTGCTTCTACTCTTTGGTCATCTTAGACAGGAAATCTGAGTATTATGAATTCATACTATCGGCTGAGAATATTATATGATATCCTAGAAGAAGAAATAAGAATGAGAAAATACTACAAGAATCACAAGTAGAACCCTCTACATACTTCCTTCCCTCCATCCTCCAAAGGCATAGATTAGCTATAAGGGTTCCAAGACAATATGGAAAAATGAAGGAGGAGTTGAAATTAGAGAAAATGAATAGAATTAGAACACTAGCAAGGAAAATATAAAGTTTAAAAATGGAATTTAAAAAACATTCTATTCAATTATCAAAACTATCTAATAATAACAGAAATAGAAAGGTTTTTCAGTGGAACAGGACAAACATACAACAAACAGAAGTAAAAGATTATAGTAATTTTGTATTCAACAAAAGCATAGATCTAGGTTTGGGGGATAAGAAATCACTATTTGGTAAAAATTGCTGGGACAACTAGAAACTAGTTTGAGGGAAACTAGGTATAGATTGATATCTAATGCCATTCACTAAGATAAGATCAAAATGGATACATGTTATAGATATAAAAGGTGATATCATAAGTAGAATAACAGGGAACACAATGCATGTCAGATTTATAGATAGGAGAAGAATTTATGAGATGGAGGGCATTGTGAAATACAAAATGGATGATTTTGAGTATACTAAATTGAAAAGGATTTTTAAAAATAAAATAAATGCTGTCAAGATTAGTAGGAAAATAGTAAATTGGGGTGGGGAGGGGAAACTTTATAGACAGTCTCTAAGACAGAAGTCTCATATTTAAAATACATAGAGAACTTTGTAAAATTTATATGAATAAAAGCCATCTCCCAAATGAATAATGGTCAAAAACAGGAATAGATAATTCTTAGATGAAGAAATCAAAAGTCATACATAGGTGTATGAAAAACTGTTCTAAATCACTACTTTTTAGAGAAATGCACACCAAAACAACTTTGAGATATCTCCTCATACCCATTAAATTGGCTAAAATGATAAAAAAGCAAAATGAGAAAGGTTAGAAGGGATGTGGAAAAATGGGGACACTAATACACAGTTGGTGGATTTGTGAACCAATCCAACCATTTTGGAGAGTAATAGGGAATTATAATCAGAGAGTTACAAATATTCATTTATCCTTAGGCATAGCAATGCAATTGCTGGGTGTGTTTCCCAAGGAGATCAAGGAAAAAAGGAAAAGAACTCATATATTCCAAAATACTTTAACAGCTCTATTTATGAAGGCAAAGAATTGGAAATTATGGGAATGTCCATCAGTAGAGGAATGGCTAAACAAACTGTGGCATATGATTGTGATGGAATACTGCTGTGCCACAAGAAACAATGAGCAGACTTATTTTAAGAAAATTTGGAAAAGAACTAGACAAAATAATGAATAGTGACATGAGTAAAACCAGGAGAACATTATGCACAACCACAGAATTAAACCTGGAAGAATAAACTGAGAATGCTACCTCCAGAAATTCAATTGAAAAGTAAAATATGGAAGATTTAATTTATATGTACATATTGGTCTCCCAGAACATATCTTCTATGATGCAGGGAGGGTGTGAAGGAGTTGGGACACTTGTAGATGGGATTTATTATGTAGATATCAGGAAAAGTTAGCTAAACATATAAGAGATCTGTGCTTTCATTTACATAAGATCTTTTTTCCTTGCCTATGGAAATGTTTGTTTTATTTGGTTTTGTAATATTTGGAATTTAAAAAAGGGGTGGGGGGATCCCATTCTGCAAATATACCCCAAAATAGAATGGAATGAACAGAATTCCAAAGTTCAATAATGCAACCAATAAATGAAATCATAATACTGAAAAATAAAAAAAACATATGGGGTATCTATTACTTTTTTAAAATTGACATGGAAAAAAGAACAAGGATAGATAATTTAATAATCATTAGACAACTGTGAAAACTATAAACAAAAATCCTAGCAAGCAAAATAAAAATACATAACTCACTTCCCTAAGGAAACCCAAATTAAACACATTCAGAAATGTCAAAGCTTTGGACAGAATAAGCATTACTACCCCATCAGAATATGAAAATGTTATTTCTCATGGGAAAATGCCTCTTCCAAAATTGTTGAAACTTTATTCTTTTCATATGTTATATGTTCCTGGAACATTCCAACTTCTGATTCTGCATTGTACTCATGTATATTCACCTCACATTTGTCCTCTACCTATCTACTACCTCATTTTTTTGTTGCTTTTTGTTTCTGTGAATGAAAACCCTTTTCTTTTTATTGGGCTCAAAGAAAAGATTGGCTATTAAATGTGGTCGCATCAAAAGCAAAATCATGTCTATGTAGTCATTACTTTCCAAGCTAATAGATTAAGGCAAGAGAAACCCTTGAAAAAGTAAAGCCTTTTATTGACAAACAAATGAATAGTAGAGCAAGAGATAACTCTGGAAGACCCATTCAAAAGCAACTGCCATTTCATTCATCTTCCCCCTCAAATAGTCATAGAAATAGGTTCTCTCTAATAATAATGGCTCTGATAAAACTGCAAATGAGGGAAGGTAGACTGGATGGCACTGCCCCTGCTGGTATCTGATGTCCACTGCACAAAATTATTTAGCTATTCACCTTCTTTGATATAACTCCTGTCTTGGCATACCTCATACACTACTCTTTCCTTCCATTATGATGTTGCCCATGCTGCCATATTGACTTCTCTCTTCCTCCTAGTGTTCATGAATCCTAAGAGATACTGTGAAGATTAAATTGTTACCCCTGCCTATTTTTTTAGATTTTCATCACCAAAAGTGTAAACACCCTACTTAAAAGTTGAGTATGGAGATTTTCCCATTTTTAGATCTAATCATCAAAAGTTTAAATACCCCACTTAATCATTAAGTGGGAAGTCTGTAATCCATGTGTGCAATAGTGGGTGATGAATCAGAATTAAACTAACTACCCCTGAGCAGTCTTAAAGCAAAGCTTCAACTGTGATTAGTAGACATAAAATTAGGGGAAGACATAAGAAGTGACAAAAGAAGTGTCTTTAAAAGTAGCTGTCACTTCCTGTGAGAAAGAGTCCTTCATTCTTTGGAAGTAGAGACTGGAGATAATTCTTCATTCTTTGGAGTGGAAGCTGAACCTGAGACCCTGTTCCTGGTGAGGCGGTTCTAAAATCTCTTACTTTGAACTGACATGTGATGAGTGAAAAGCTGACTCTTAACTACTGGATTTTCTGGAAAAAAAAAAAAACCTAACCTCAGGAGAGACTTACCTCTTGAGAGAGACTTCCCCTGGTCCTTGACTTTGCCAAGGCTTAAGGAATAACTCACTACCCGGGTTAAGCCAGGGCCTGAGAGTAAATTACTTAGTGCTTAGGCTAGATATCTTACCCTATTCTCTCTCTGATTTTCTTACTTCACTCCTTCCAAATTTTGTAAATAAATTGTAAATACATCTCTTTGGAATTAATATAAATTCTTGGTGACTCTATTTTAAATATAATCCAGTCCAACCTTTTTATAAATAAACCTCTTTTTCCCATTTACAATACTTTTATAAAACTTCCTTCTTCAAAGAAGTTTCTTCATAATAATTTGCTGTGTTGTGGGCACACATAGAGTAATCCTTTTTTTCATCATGAATATTCACAGGAGAAAATGCAGTCTTGTCTCTTTCCCATATTGACTAGATTTATTTTACAGAAGTATAGGAGAGAACAGAGAGATGAGAGTGGTTAGAAATTGTCAAGAAAGCCTCATGTGAAATGCATCTTTTTCCTCCTTTTTTCTCCTTCTATCTGCTTATTATAATCTTAGACTAAAGATGGAGGGAATTGAGCAAAAAAAGAGATATACTATTAGTTACAATAGTATAAAATCTAATCATTTGAGGAAGTTCTTTCTCTGACAGGTTTCCTTAAGTTACTTAAATTGACTAATTCCATGTAGGAAATTATGTCAAAAACTATCAATATATCCAAAGAGTTGCTTTCTGAAACTTTCCCAATCCTAAAACTCAAAAAATTAAAATTAGTAAAGAAATTGTGCTCTAGATATGAAAAATAATTCCAGCTGAATTCACAAGATAAGAAGATATTTTTCATTCACTGTAAAAATACCATGCATGAATTAACACCAAAGAACTTTAATTCTTAGAGCTTTCATGTAGCAACACTATCCCCAAATGACTCTGTACCCCCTGTAATAAGCATAAGTAAATATGCAAACTGGTTCTCAAGGCCCTGTTACAAGGATTACCCATGGCAGCAATTTGGTCCCAATAATCCCCTACACCCAGACACACACAAAAAAAGTACTAGACACCAATTTTGTCCAACCACTGAAGGAAAATGAGAAAGTGGGAGGCAGACAGAAGTCTTGGGTCAGAGCAGAAGAACTGCCATGTGTGACATTCAGAGCCAAAATCTTGAGGAAAATAGAGTTACAAGGTGTAAAAAATAGACTCAAATACAGGACTACAATCCCCACAAGCCTTTGCTCCACTTCCCCAAAATGCTTTGTAATCTCACGGGAATTCTGAGGTGGGCCGAGATGGAGGAAGGATTTAAGCTGGTGGCAAAGGTTTTTGGCGCTCTTTTGGACTTCCGTTTTGGAGCAGAGGTGTCTCTTCCATGATGTGAGGTTATTTTGTCTAGGCTTCTGGCCTAGGCACATATTTCTTACTTGTATATTCTTTAATCCTTAATCCTTAATAAACCTCTAAAAAATATAATACTCTTTGCAGAGAGAAACTAATTTCTACCTGCCTCGGTCTCCCCATATTCCTAAATTTTAATCTTTACAAAGGCCTGATGGTGAAGGAACTGGAAGCCCACCTGAAGCTAATTTTCTCACCCCAAATATTGCTTAGATCAAGGACCAAACTCAGAAAACTCCCCTTTGCCCTACCTCAAGTAGACTAAGGTTAGAAGCAGATAGGTGGGACAGTGGTTAGAGGCCTGGGCATGGAGTCAGAAAGCCTGAAGTTCAAATCTGCCCTTAGATATTGTGTGCCCTTGGGTGAATCACTTAACCTCTGTTTGTCTCAGTTTCATTAACTGCAAAATGCATATAATAATAGCATCTACCTGCCAGAGGTGTTATGAAGATCAAATGAAATCATATTTGTAAAATGCTTAGCATAGTAAATGCTTAATAAATTATTATTTCCTTCCTCTAACAAACCTGACTTTGTAGTCTATTCAGCAGTGGAAATGAGGTTAAAAGACTGAAGCATATGGCCAAAGATAAATAAAGTGGAATGCAAAAGAAAACCTGAAAGGCTTAAAGATCAAAAGACAAATGCCAGCACACAAACAGATAAACCAATACAGGATTATAAAGATAGAAGGAAAAATAAATAAATCTTAAAAATAAGATTAAAATTCATTGAACTTTATGTATTGATTAATTAGAATATGAAGGAAAATTAATTTATATTATCCAGGGAAAGACTGAATTATGGGACTCTCTAGATATCATGGGACAGTAGAAAGAAATTCCATAATGATTCAAAAAAGTAAAACCTTGGAAATTAGTAATGAATTTATCTCAGAAATGAGCTATCGACAAAGAATTAATACACAACAGCAGAAAAAGGTATGAATGAACATATCACCAAATATCTCCAACTTCAAATAAAGATGGGAAGAGGTGGGCAGGGAAGAACAACATATTTGAAATTCAAAAATGTCAAAGTAGAGGAAAATTTGGCAGAAATGAAGCAAAAGGCAATGATATTAAGAAAACACATAAATTCTATAAGAGCCAAAATAATTTGAGTGCATTTTTTAGAAAAAAACAGCAAACATCAAATGTAAACATGTCATTTCCATTTTTTAGTGAGATGGTAGTTTAAGGGGCTTCCTTATTTTATGTTTAATTTTCTTTGTTAAATTCAACTTAGTCTATCATTCAATCAACTTCATAATATTATTATTTTTGTTTTGTTTTTGCTTTTTATCAAGTCACAGACCAACCGTTTCAGTTTTTAAAAAACTGTGCTCAGTAAGAACTAGATGCAAAATCACTACTTAAATCTGAGAGAGAGAATTATTTATATACTTAAATAATTATTTAAACTATGATCATAAAGTACTTATGAGCATAGCTGTTAGATATTAGTACTAGATTTGGGGGAAGCAAGGTTGTGCCTAGAATGGAGTCAAGAAGATCAGTGTTCAAATCACTCCTCACATGCTTCCTACCTGTATGACCCTGCAAGTCTTCTAACCCTGTTTGCTTCAGTTTCCTTATTTATAAAATGAGCTGGAGAAGAAAATGGCCAACCACTCCAGTAGCTTGGCCAAGAAAACCCCAAATGGAGTCATGAAGAGTTAAACATGACTGAAATGATAGGAAAAAAAAACCCCACTAAATCTGGAATCAGAACACATAATTTCAGGTCCAGCATACATTCTTTCTACCTTCCAATAAGAACTGGCTTTTTCTTCATCTTTAAATCTTCTGAGAACTTTTTTTTTTTCTGGACTTATCTCAGTTTCCTCAAGTATAAACAGAGGAGCTTAGATTAGATGATCCTTTCCAGCCCTAAATCTATAATCCTATTATTTTATCTCATTCTCATCTGGAGTAACGTGGAAGACAAAAATACCACTTTGCTCCTGTCCTAGAAGGGATCACTCTTTCCACTTAATCCAATCTAAAAAGCACTTACCTATTATGAACAAGGTACTATTCTGAGTGTCAGTTATATAATGACAAAACAAAAATAGACCCAGCCACAGAGTTTTTTTTGGTTGTTGTTTTTTTTTTTTATCTAGGACACAGGACATGTAAATAATTCAGCAAATAATTATAAAATGTCTATTATGTACAGAGTTTACTTAGGAATATGATGATTAAAATTGATGTGGTCCTTGACCTCAAGAAACTTACACTGGTGAAGAGGAGTACAGTAGGAGGAGAAGAGAAATGCCTGATGTAAACAGGAGGCATAATTAAAGCAAGGGATTGATACAGTTAAAGTAGAAATCTAGAAAAAAAAGTTCTCAGAAGATTTAAGGATGAAGAAAAAAACACTTCCTGTTGGAAAATAGAAGGAATGTATGCTGGACCTGAAACTTTTCAGAATTAAGTCATAAATCAAGAGACACTTGTTTGGGAATGGGTACTATAGATTACTTTCACATATATTTCTAATTAATTTGACCTTGGTTTTTTTTTCTAGATGTATCTGTATTTTCTTTACTCTCTAGATTTCAGACTGCCAAAGAGAGTCCAAGTAATGTTTAGATCCCACCTACAGTTTGTGTGGGATTCACTCGGGTCTTATTTTGGGTTTCACAAATTATATTGACTTACCTGATGATATACTTCTCAAACTTCCCTTCCCATGGAGACCTATTCCCTATATGAGGCCAATCAAGCAAATGTCCTCACGTCTTTGTCTGAACTCTGTACAATGTATAACTCTATATAATCTTCTTTCCAGCTTTCTCTCTACCAAATGACCTATTCAATGTTTTTCAAAAATTATTTCAGATTTTGGGAGAATTATTCTCTAAATAACGGAAACAATGACTACTTAAGGAGTCAGGAGGGATGAAGAAACACCCTGCTATAAATTGTTGTCCAACAATTGGTTGCTTGTTTGTTTGGTTAGTTGTTGTCCTTCATATTTAAAGAGGAAGAAAATGGCATCACTGGTCATGACTTTTTATTTGGTTTAAATTAGATTTAAGTGAGGCAGAGTTAAATTAAGTCATCTGCTTCAGTCTCCCAGAATCACCAAAATCCACTGGCAAGATGAAAGTCAAGACAATTAGTGTGGTCCAGGATGCAGTGGATGACCTTGGCATCTTATGTCTGACTAAGTTCTAAGTGCTTCATAGAGTCTGTTTCTCCCTTCTTCTTCATGGCCAGTGGAGCAAATTGCTCTCATCTGCTCCTTCCATAAGAAGAAACGTTGGCAACCTTGGGTAGACATACTCCTGACTCACCCATGGGCTTGATGCATGTCAGTTATCCTCAGTGTGGTTTAGTCCACTCGCTAAAATGGTTTACTGAAGTGTGGCCACTGTGCATGTGATAGCATCTTGGAGCTGCAGGTGAGACCTAGGCAATATAGATAGGTAGGTAGGTAGACATCAACAGAGGAAAGTAGCCATGAAAGGGGCTCAGCAAGCCCTCACACCAGATGTATTCATCTTCCCTCAACATTTCATACATCCTTCAGCAATTAGTCAAAATACAGAGAATACCAAAAGAAAAAAGTCCTGAGGCTAAAGATCCAGTCCCTTGGAGCCATTCTAAGATTAGGGATTAGTATCTGCACGCAACTAGAACCTTTATATCAGAGTTTTTTAACCTTTTTTTTTTTGGTGTTATCTACAACTTTTGGTAGTCTGTTATTGAAACCTCCAGAACCCTTCTCCAAATCATGCTTTAAATGAATAAAATAAAATATATAGATCATAAAGGAAACTACTTAGATTGAAATATTGTTATAAAAAATTAAGCTCACAGACCTCAGGTTAAGAATCTGTGCTCTCTCCACCTTATGTACTTACCTTGGTCAATGTTATTTTACAATGACCTCAAGTCAGAAAAATCCAGAGTTAAATCCTGCCTCGCATATTTACTAGCTGTGTGATTCTGGGTAAGTCATTTAATGTCTAAGACTATTTTCTCAACTGTAAGATGGAGAGTTCTTCTAAAGATCCAATGAGATAGTGTATGTAAAACACTCTGCAAACCTTAAAATGTTATATAAATGTTGGTAGTGATGATGGTGATGATGATGATGATGATGATGATGAATGATGTGGGGGTAACATTTCTGGACATTATTATTTAGTACTAAGGATTTAACTAAGATTCATAAGGACAGTAGACCATGTTTACAGTTTACTAACCATTAATTGAGCACCTACTTTGTACCTAATATGGAAGGTAGACAGCTTATCATACTACATAACTAGTTTGACTTACTTGACTTATCCCTGCATACAGTGTGCGTACCTGTTATCATGCCATTTTGTTCTACATGGTGCTTTATTAGCATCAATAAGCAAAGACAATAGGAAAATTCAGTTGGTTTCAAAAGACAATAACCCAAATATTCCAACCCATTTATGAAATTCCAACATAATAAGAAAAAAAATGAAATAAAAAATAGTAACTCCACAATACAAAGAGGAAATACATTAAATTGACTGAAATATAATGAAAACAAAATGGTCATTTAAAAACCAAATCAATTAATCTTGATTTCCTTTCCCTTTCAGTTTACCATTTTGAGGTCATCTTATAATACTAGCAGATGGCCATAGATTTGCTCCTATAAATTACTTTCTTTACTAGGCTTAAATATATGAAAAATGAATACATACAAAAAGCATGTGTTTATTTCGAGAAGCAAGGTTTCCAAGTAATTTCCCCAGCTTTTATAAAATTTAACTAATATTGGATATGCCATTAAAGTTATGGAATTTCATAGTTCTTCATAAAAAATTCAACCAAAAGAATACAAAAATGCAGTACCAATCTATTCTGATAACAATGTTGACAGATACATTAAGTAAGCAAAGGTGCAGAATCACAACTATAAAACCAATGTAGGTTATTTCAAGATGCCATTTATTACACAAACCATAACTGCCGTTTGGTTAATGACTTTCCAATCATTTCTTGTAAAGAATCTTTTCATAGTAATAACATTGACTTTTCTGCACTGGGAAAAGGAAGAGGGATTTCTGTGGCAGTGAGCTAGTTCTTTAAACGGCATAGACTGTGGCTGAAGGAAAATTCCATCTATATCATTTAATAACTTACCAAAGTTGTATGTCTTTCTACAGGTTTATTAAACCCTCTGAGCCTTATTTTCCTCATCTGTTAAATGGGCTTAATAATATTTACAGTCCCTACTTTATAGGGCTACTGTCATAAGAGAGAAATGTAAATCTTAAAATGCTAAGTAAATGTGAGTTATTATTATTATTATCATTTTGAAAAAAATTAAGCCCTGGATTTATCAGTCTGCTAGTTTAATGGGTCCCCATGAGCATTTAAATGAGAGGAAGCATAGGTAATAGATATGTAGCTAAAACATCATGAAAAATCTGGGTTCAAGAGATATCTCTAACATTTACTAACATTGAGCAAATGATTTAGTCTCTCAGTGTCCTGGATAATTCTCTAATTCTACAGAAATGGCAGTGTAGTTTTAGATCTAAATTGGTAAATATCTTTTACTATAAGCCACACAAAAATATTTTCATCATTGAAATCATAGCTTTGGACAAAAAAAAGTACTGTAACATTCACTTGTGTTAAGTGTAGTATTTATAGAGCACCTATGAAGGGCATTGCTTGGATGTGAAGGGTAGAAATGAAAAAGTCCAGGTCCACAAGGATTTTAGATTTTAGACAATGAAATCATGCATTTCAAAAGACCTCAGGGTCAGGAACACAGTTTTTCTATTGGTTGATTGCCTAAAGAATATCTTGAAATTTTTGTTGTTCAGTTGTGTCCAACTCTTAATGACTCCATTTGGAGTTTTCTTGGCAAAGATACTGGAGTGGTTTGCCATTTTCTTCTCCAGCACTTTTTCCAGATGAGGAAAATGAGGAAATTGAGGTCAATTAGGGTGAGGTGACTTGCCCAAGGTCACACAGCTAGTAAATATCTTGGACAACATTTGAATTTAGGAAGATGAATCTTTCTGACTCCAGACATTCTACTCTATCCACTGGATTACCTAGCTGCCTTGAAATTATTTTGTCATTATGTATGGCCCAAATATCTTTTCAATTAAATTCTAAATTTCTTTTTTAAAAAACCTTTATCTTCTCTCTTAAAATTGATATTAAGTGTCAGTTCCAAGGCGGACAAGCTAGGCAATGGTGGTCAAGTGACTTGTCCAGGGTAACACAGCAAGGAAGTATCTGAGGCCATATTTGAACCCAGAATCTCCAGTCTCTAGGCCTGGCTCTCTATTCACTCAGACACTTCTCTGCCCCTCGATTATAAATTTCTCAAGAACAGTTTGCTTTCTTCTTTTCTCTCCTCTTCAGTATCTAATGCCATGTTGAATCTATAGTATATTCTCTAAAAATACATAGCTAGTTGCTTTTTTTTTTAATTGAAAAATGGAAAGGTCAGCAAAACCTAAAGGCCAACCATAGCTTTGAAAATACTCTTTACCTGAAGTACCCCAGAGGTGCCATAAGCTACTTGGAGCAGAGGGAGTTAAATTAAAAAGCTGCAAATTTGGGGGGTCCCTAGGAAGCGCCTCAGAAAAATACTTCCCCTGTAAGCAATTTTGATTTTGACATGTGCATGAGTGCCTCACACTTTTCTCATTTAATAATTTCAGTCAGGGCTTCTACTCAGATTAAATTAATCCCTCAGCAGGTCTCAACATAAAATGAGAGAGTTGGACCAATTGACTTCTGAGAATTTCCCTTTCCCTTTCAGACCTCTGATCCCATCATCTTGATGAGAAAGGGCTTTTAGATTTCCTGTTATCTTGAGTACAAGACTCCAGTCAATGGATAACTGAGTTGACCTCAAACACCTACTAGTTATGTGACCCTGAGTACCTACCTAATATCTCTAGGACTCAGTTTCCTCTGCTGTAAAAAAATGGAGTAGAAAAGATTTTCCAACCTCTAACATCCCATCCAAGCTCAAAATCTATATTTTTATGGTTCATTTTGCTTAGGTCTCATTCTCTTTTTTTAAATAAGAGTAAAAGGAAAGAGGAGGGAAAAAAGGTAAATTAAATTTGGTTTCATATCTTACAGTATAATTTTCAAAGAAGGCACCTCTTTCTCTATATGTGAAAGTCACTCTTATTCACAGCTGGGCAACATGCTTAAGAATATGCCAAGCCCTTCTCCCGGAAAATAATCCTACATTAGTATTAGCTTATCTACTAAATGCCTCTCATTTCTATTTTTTAATGTTGGTCAAGGAACTACAGGAATAGAGCCTAGAGCCTGTGCTGCTCTGAGAGATAGACTTTGCCAGCCTGACTTAATCAAATCTTGTGTATTCTATCTACTGTCCTATAACAATGGTTTAAAAAGAATCCCTCCCTGAAATGAGATGCCAGGGGAAGCTATCCTGTTTCAAGGATTGCTTGGCATAAAATGCATTTGATTCCTTCAGTTTCATACAGTTCTAGGGTTGGCGTGGCATGGGGGGAGGAATCCAGCAGTCCCTCCAACAGCAAAGAAGTGAACAGTGTCACAGGACTCATCTCCCCCGTGTTGGGGGTTTGGGGGGGAGGAAGGACAAGCCTATGTTTCATCTAATGAGATCTGTGACAAAAAGAAAGCTATAGCCATTCTAAGCTTTCTTCCTCTAAAACACCTTAGGCTGGGTTAGCCTAAGAGCTTATCTTTTTTCCCTGGCACGTCCTTGAGGCAATTTTTATTTAATTCTCTGATAAGGAGAGTGTCTTCCATTTTTCTTAAAATTCTTGAGGTAGCTCATACACAGACAGCTACACAATGGAGGAGCAATAAGCCACAATTAACCGCTTAACAAAAACAAATCTGGTTATTTCAAACATAGGAATCATAAGATTATTGAGCTAAATGCGATCTTTGAGATGAGTAGGTACAAGCTCTCTCCACGTTGCAGACAAGGAAACTGAGCCCAAGACTTAAACAATGATTTGGACAAAAACTATTTGAATAAGAAGCAGAACCTCCAAATCCAATGCTCTCTCTGCAACTCACAGATCTAGAACTATAAGAAACTTCGGAGACTATATACCCCAATTATCCATCCCATTTACTATTTGGCAGGTAAGGAAATTAAGACCTTCAGAAGTTGACACGGTCACCAAGGTAGTAAAACTACAAAGGGGAGATTTGAACTCAGGTCCTCTGATTCCAGAAGCAATTCTATTTCCACTCTATCATGTTGCCTCCCCAGTCATATTTCTATAGCTTACAACAGTTATTAGCTCAGATTTTCAATTTATCTGAATAAAAATCTACCTCACAGTTCCGTTTCTATAAAATTCAAAAAATCCACTCTAATCCAATATTTGAATGCATTATGTTCAATAAGATTGAAGGTTTTCATTTTTAGTTGCCATTGGTAGTTGAATTTTCTGTATAACTGTCTACTTTCATTCAGAGGGGTAAAATGTCCTGGAAACTTTGATTTTGCAACATTTTTTTCAAGGACTACATGGATAAGGAATTTAAAAGGTTGGTGGTTATGGAAATAGGCAGGAAGATTCCAGTTACAAGTAACTGGGGGGGGGGGGCTAAAGGGGAGAAGCACTGGGAATCTGACTCTCCTAGCTTCATTTAAGGAGTCCTTGAAAAGAGAGATTTTGTAAGGAATTTAAAGGCAGAGATAAGTAATAGATAAAGAGCCCACCTTGAAACTCCAGACCAGAATTCCACTTCCAACCCCTATTAGCTACACAACACTAGCCAAGTCACAACTTTTCAAGGAGCTCATAAATACCTGTAAATGGCAAAGAAGTTGCTGACCAGCTTTTGGCAGAGGAACTTTTCTCACTTGAGGCAAATGAAGTCATATGCCCAGTCCCTTTCCCATAAGCAGTATAAAAAGTTGTTTATTGGACAAAACCTAAGTGGTCCTAAGTGAGCAATTCCCAAATTACCCAAGATATTTCTTTTCCCCAAATAATTCTTTTTTAATTCACTCAGGAGAAAATGTTTCAAGATAATTCTGATAAGAAAAGTCAGTGGTTATCCATTTTGCTATAGAGATGCTTCATTACTTTCAGAAAACTCAGATTAGCAGGTAACTAATTCACATTATGAAAGGTTTCTTCAGCTTTAGAAAAGGATTCCCACCAGGGTTCTTTTAAATAGCAAACCTCCTAGGGCAAGAAGTATTTATTTACAGATCATTAACTGTTGGGGCAGGGGGTACAGATAACCTGAAAGAGTCAGGAGTGACTGACAGCTAAATCAGAATGGAAGATAAATCATCCCTGAAGCAAGATTTAGGGGTCTGGACTGTACATTCTTAGAATGGCCAAATACGAAGGGACCTAAAACATCAGTTAATCCAAGTTCTTCATTTGATCAATGAAAACTGTGATGCTCCAAGAGGAAAAAAATATTTCCTCAAGATCCCAGTTAGAGGTACTTGCAGGATTGCAATTCAGGTCCTCTGACTCCCAAACCAGTGTTCTTTTAGCTTCTTTCTATTACAGTATAATCCTCTTTCTGATACAATTTGCAAAATTTGATTTATACATTTTTTTAGGAATATAATACATTTTTACTAATCATCCACGGTCTGAGGACTTCTATACTATGCACTGGGGGGAATCCAAAGTTTAGAAGAGATATTGCCTTATCGAAAAAGAATGGAGACTTCTAGAGTGTGTAGAGGTAGGGGAAGGCTGAGGAGGTGAGTCTGTAAATATCATCCATTACGTTTTAATACGTGATTCATTTCAACAAATATCTATTAAAATCTTACTAAGACATAACTATTTGTTGAAGATACAAAGAGAGAAAATTATAAACCACTGCTATACAAAGTCTTTGAGAAAGGAAGAAGGATTTCTTCTTTGATAAAAGATCTCTATCTTGATAAAGATATCAATAGGGTGATAAAATAGAGATGGAGTGAACCTGGAAGGAGAAAAGGCTTCCAGATGATGGCTGAAGATGGGGTAGGAAGTCTGGAAATGGAAGTGAAAAGCAAAAAGCAAACCTCTAACTCTCTCCAGACTCAGTTGTTAAGAACACCCAGTAATAGAAAAAGTGACTAAGGTCGCAGTGCCTTTGGGGGGAAATGAAGTTTCCATGATTGAAAAGGTATGAAAGTTGTAGAAGAGGGAGAGCTCAAATAGGAAGAGCAAGTTGTTAACCAGAGAATAAGACTTCCAGCAGGCATAATGGAAGGAAAGGAATAGGATAGGTAGATAATAAGGGTAAGGCAGAGGTGAATGGGGAGGAGAGAGCTTTTCACTAGGAAGTCTGACTCCAAACCACAGGAATTTTGAAAATTTACTAGCCATAAGATAAAAAGATTCTCAGGATCTTGGATTTACAGCTAGGAGGGACATTAGAGTTAATCTAGCCTTACTCTCTCATTTTATAATTGAAAAATACTGAGGGCTAAAGAAGCGTTTTTTTTTTTTTTAATTTGCTGCATGGATTAGTGGAAAAACTTGGATTTGAACTCAGGAT
The DNA here is from genome assembly GCF_027887165.1 of Monodelphis domestica. Lineage (NCBI taxonomy): Eukaryota > Metazoa > Chordata > Mammalia > Didelphimorphia > Didelphidae > Monodelphis > Monodelphis domestica. Next base: position 66,333,808 of record NC_077230.1, read on the forward strand.
CTCTGATACCAAATTCAAGGTGCTGTGTCTCAGCTGGAAAATCTGCTGTTGAACTGGGTTAAGTAAGTAACTCCTCAGTGTTGGCTTAGTGATGTAACCACAAGGAGTTTCTGTTCTGACCTCCAGATTCCATGTTCTTCTAAGTGTTTGGAGTAAGATCTAAGAGCAGCCTCAGGAGTCACTTTCAAGAGGGAGATAGAGCAGACTCAGGGGAGGATGTGAGACTGGGTGACAGTGGAACAAAAGCAAAAATTGAAATGTTAATGTAAAGGTAAAGGTCTTCTGGGGCAAGAGAGACCTTCCTCTGTGCAAAAAGATTCTGAGGCTGAAATTGCTTGATTGCACATGAAGAAGCCAGGAAGACAATAAACTTGCCTCCAAGGCACAGATTGCATTCTTGCCTTTGTGCCTATATGGATTATGAATGATGGATTTGACTGAAATGGACCTGATGGCCCTAAGGATGGAGTTTTCACACTTTTGGTTCTCAGTAGTCCTTTACATTCAAATATTAGTGAGGGCTCCCCTCCAAAAGGCTTTCGTTTCTTTGGGTTATGTCTACTGATATTTACCATATGACAAATTAAAATATCTTAGTATTATAATAAAAAATCCCTTTGGTTTGAGAATCCCCTGAAAGGGTCTTGGAAACTCAAGGATGTTTTTTTGAGAACTATTATCTAAAGGAAATAGGGCAGTTAGGTAGTGCAGTACAAAGAGTATAGCTCCAGAGTCAAGGAGACTCATTTTTCAAGTTCAAATCTAAGGCACTTCACCGAGTTTGACTCAGTTTTCTCATCTGTAAAATGAGCTAGGGAAGGAAATGACAAATTACCCCAATATCTTTGGACAAAGACTAAAGTGACTAAAAAATGACTGAACTGAACCCTAAGGAAACATGGAGTGCCTTACCAGGGGAAGGGGCTTTTGAGTCAGGAAGAATTGTCCATCCAGACAGGTCAATCAGTCTCCCACCTAGAGATAACAAACAACATCTGAACTGAGGCTCAGAAGGAGCCTCTACTGATTAAGCTTGTTATTGTTGCCCAGCTGAAAAAGCAATGCAGAGCTCTTGCTGAAGGAGTCCTGTTGCATTCCAGCTAAAGATCTTTGAGTGTCACCAAAATAACTCAATGCATGAAAATGAAGAACGGAAGTGAGCCCAGGATGCCTAGTGGATTGGTCTATCTAACAGAGTTGTCACCTCCTAGGAAGAGCTCAGTGGCCAACCAACCCGCTTGATCTGGTGGCTGAGGGATCTGCTTGACACTGAAAACAGGAAAGCAGGAAAGCACCAGCTTTACCAGCCCAGCAGTGAATCAATGTCCTAGTCACCATCTCCTGAAAGTAGGAGGTCATCATTCATCTCAGAAGTGAACTGGGTAGGGGCAGTGGTTAGTAGTCACTACTTACAAGATAGAATTCACTCTTCTCAAGAACCAAGATAGGGGGCAGCTAAGTAGCTCAGTGGATTGAGAGCCATGCCTAGAGATGGGAGGTCCTGGGTTCAAGTGTGGCTGCAGACCCTTCCCAGATGTGTGACCTGGGCAAGTCACTTGACCCCCATTATCTATCCCTTGCCACTCTTCTGCCTTGGAACCAATACACAGTACTGACTCCAAGATGGAAGGTAAGGGTTTAAAAAAAAAAAAGAACCAAGATGGTAGAGAAGAGCAGTTTCCTAGTTGTTAAGTAGTTATAATACTGTTCTTCCTATGCTTTCTTTGTAAACATTTTTCTGTGAAATCTGATGTCATTTGGCTAAACTATATTGGGAAGATGATAACTATTGAAATGATACTGGAGAAATGTCAACTGGTGACTGCCGTTATAAGGAACACAACAAAACAGTAGAATTAGTAGAAAGGCACCTGCTTAGGGTTATCCTTACAATCCTGAGGGAATAAGCTCTGGGGTCCTAACCTGACAGTTTGAGTGAGGTTTGGCAGCATGAATTCTAGAACCTAAATGCTACATTGGAATATTGCTAAATTCACATACAGCTATTAATTAGAGCTAAAACAAAAGCTAATGTCAAAGAAACAAACCGCAATCCTAACCATTTTTATATTTAAAGGATGCTAGCAGATTGATAGCTTCATACTTAATTTCTTACATTCTAACAGAAAGAAGGAAAATGGAATTATTCTGTTCCATAAATGTGCCCTTCGAATAGCAATTTAAAATCCCCACAGCCAAGAGCTAGTACTAGCCTATCAAATGAAATGAAATAAGCAAAAAAGTTCCATGCACCAGTGTGAAGGAGACTCTGACCTTGATACTATCCTCTTCCAGAATGTAAGACAACACAGATAGCATACAAAGCAAGGATGAAGGATGCATATACAGTGCCTGTCAGAGACATTTAATAAATGTTTGTTGAATTGAATTTGTTAAATTAATGAAAGAACAAACATTTGGAGATTACATCTTAAAAATTTCCTGAAAGAAACCAGGATAAAAATCAGAAATCAAGGGCAAGGGAACTATTCTAGTTTCTGGGAAGCAAGTATTATCATTCTGTGTGTTTGTGGGCTGGGGATGGGGGGAATAGCTTGGTGTATTTGTGTAGAATATGGCCATGTGTTTATATGTGTTTTGATCATGAGAAACGAATAGGATCTTTTTTCCAATGAGAAGTCAGTGTGGATTCATAAACCTCCTGAAAAGTTTCAAAAAAAAACAGTGGCTCCTCGTTAATCATTTGCTTGATTGTATTTAAAATGTAAGAGAGAGAGAGAGAGAGAGAGAGAGAGAATGAGAGAGAGAGGGAGAGAGAGAGAGAGAGAGAGAGAGAGACAGAGAGACAGAGAGACAGAGAGAGACAGAGGGGGACAGAGACAGACAGAGAGAAAAAGAGAGAGTCAGAGACAGAGAGACAGAGAGAAATAGAGACAGAGACAGAGAGAGACAGAGAGAGCAAGGGAGGAAGCAAGGGAAAAAAGAGGTGTGAGTATAATATAAGAAAGCCAGTTCAGAGAAGAGGAAAAAGAATTGGCTTAGAAATCTTCAACTACCCACATAACCTTTAAATGATCAGAAAGTTCAGACAAGGGAAAAGACCAAACCAGAAACTGTCAATCTGGAGGACTCAGTGAAAAGAGGTGAGTTTAGACAGGGTACAGAAAAACAGAAGCAGAGAAGCCTACAGCTTCACACCAGTAATGAGTGAGAATGGGTCATTTGGGCTCACCTGGTGCTATATTAGGAAAACAAAAGGAGAGGCTGAATTTCTTGGAGATTAGGTGTAAAACAAGCCTTGATACCATACTAGCCCTCTCAGAGTCAGATGGAGAGAGGCTCACAGGAGAGAGCACCAAGAAAAGTAGTTTCTCTTTTATAAGTCAAAGCCTCATCTTTGAGAAAAGCTACCAAAATACTTTAGTGACTTTTACAAACTTATTCTCATTTGAGAAGAGGCTTTAGATAATTGTTATAATGATCCAAATCCCTATTTCTGAAAATTTTTCAACTAGGAACAAGTTGTATAAATTATAAAGATATAGATATATAATATATTTGTTTATGTATATGTGTATAGATTTATTGTAAGCATTTATAACATGCCTACTAGGTGCCATACAGTATACACAACACTGGGGATGCAGAGACAACACAAAAGCATGTTTTTACAATTTGCCTTTGCAGACCTTACATTATTGGGGGAAAATAATATAGAGAAATAAGTAATATATATATATATATACATTAGCATATTAATATATATTCATAGAGAGCTAGCCTTTGAAGTCAGGAGAATCTGAATTCAAATCCTACCTCTCACATTTACTAGCTAATGTGTAAACTCTTGAATTTACCTAGAATTTAGCTCTTTAGTCTTAGACCAGTGGAGCTCTAAGTTGAAAGAGGGAGTTCAGACACCAAGAACAAAATTAGGGCAGTATTTGTTTTTGTTTTTGTTTTTTAAGGGATAAAGCTGTTTTGTCTGTGAAAGTCAATATTTCTAGAATTTCCATAAGATCCGTTTGAAAAAGGAAAGTAGAAAAGAAACTGAAACAAGTTCTAGTTTGGGTTCTTCAGCTAATTAGTTATTAGTTACGGATCTTCTTTCCAACAGGCAGCTGGGTGCCCTGTCAAGAAGACATCTTCCTCAGTTCAAATCTGGACTCAGACACCAACGAGTTGGGTGGCCCTAGGCAAGTCACTCAATCCTGTTTGCCTCAGTTTCCTCATCTGTAAAATGAGCCAGAGAAGGAAATGGCAAATGACTCCAGCATCTTTGCCAAGAAAACCCCAAATGAGATCACAAAGAGTCAGATATCTCAGAAAAACGGCAGAACTTCTTTCCAACAACTTTGGAAGTTATTTCCATTTGTCTTCGTTTCTTTAATATCCTCTGAATCCTATGCTACGAGCTCTAACTAGGTAGTTTCGTCATCTATAAATATGAGGAGTTTCTACATTAACTGAAATCTAGGGTCCTTTTCAATACTTGAGAGCATGTCTGATTCTATAAGCTATCAAGATTGCCATCTAGTGGCAATAGTTATAAACTGCAAGAACATAATAATGGTACCCAAAAGAGGTCGTGCCAAAGAGAGGAGAGCAGGGAATTTGTAGGTAGTGACACAATGCTATTTCCTAAAGGAAAATACCTTAGACAAAATACCATTGTTTTTGGTCTTCGTAAGTGAATATCCTGGGCATCAAAAGCTACTCAAAAAGCCAAGATAAGGCAAATCAGTTAGCATCAGTCAATTCCAAGATTCTGATCTAAACAGTGTGAGCCAAACCTGACAGTACAGAAATCAAGGTGAAAAAAGGGGAAGAGTGAGATCCAACAAACAACTACAGAAAAGGATTGCATTTACAACAACATGCACTTTAAAATAAAAAGACCTTTAGATATAATCTTGTTTTTCCCCCCTTTCTGGTTGCCTTTGGTGATTTGTTCAATTGAGAAAACAGGAACACTCACCAAAACATTTTTTTTCTTTTAAAAAGAAAATCTCATTTAAAAGGGAAAAAAAGAGGGGAAATAGGAGATAGACTTAAAGCAATATATTGTTGCTTATTGTGGAAACAAGAAAGATGAAAAAAGGTGATAGCTTAATGATTCTTAATAATTCAATTCAACAAACATTTATAACATGCCTTTTAGGTGCCATGCATTATGCACAGCACTGAGGATACAGAGACACACACAAAACAGGACCTTTACACTCTGCTTTTAGAAACCTTACATTACTGGAGAAAAATAATAAAGAAATAAGGAAATATTTTTTTTCTAGTGTATATAATAGGCATTTACTTTGTTCATGTCCAGATCGCCTAAAATGGAAGTAGCCACTTCAAAAAAGAGTCTTGCCACTTGGAGATTTTGTGCTTCCCTGCCTGTGGGTGGGAATAGTCTTCTTTCATTGGTTGTCTAACTGGAACAGACTGTTCTTTAAAAATGTCAGATTGGGACAGTCTCTTGCTCTTTTTCCTTGCTGTGTCCAAGGGATGAAAATGATGTACAGTTCATCCATAGAATGGGCACCATGCATAATCTGCACCAGGAAAGAATACCTTCCCCTCCTTACCCTGCCCCTTTTCCTTTTTAGGTCTTGTGCCTCCCAGTGTTTGTTTCTGTTCTTGTTTAGTTTCTCAGATGCTGTTGAGTTGAGTAGAAGTTAAACTCATGCTGACCTTGACATTGAGATTCCAGGTCAATCATTGCAGCCAGTCAGCCAAGCAGCCTATATCAAAGAAGCCCCAAGAAACCAAGGTGCCTAAGAACCAAGTGGGTTTGGGATTTAGAAATGGGACCGAATTATATAGAATCTGAGTTAAAATACTGTGTAATTAGGATTTTGCTCCCCAGGGACTCTCTTTCCTAGCATCCCAGTTATGTATCTACTTAATATACTAACATAGGGAAGATATAGGTTTTGTGTAGCTTCTCCCTCTCTCTCTTCTCCCCAAAACATGGCTGTAGAGGTTGGGTGAGTGCCAGGCAGGAGAATTTTTCACATAGGGCTTTACTCAGGCTTTTACTTTTGTTCTTGTATTTCTTCTACTTCAAGTGAATATTAATAAATCTTCTAAGAAACAATACTTGGAGTTATTGGATATTAATTTAAATTTTACATTGCTGGCGAGCCAGGCAGGAGAATTTTTCTCATGTGACTTTACTCAGGCTTTTACTTTTGTTCTTGTATTTCTTCTACTTTAAGTGATTATTAATAAATCTTATAAGATATAATAATTGGAGTTATTGGATATTAATTTAAATTTTACAATACAAAGCTTCCATTCCCCAGAGTATGAGGTAGTATGAAGGGATGAAGGAAATTAAGCCTCATGGGTATGAGGTATGTTTGTTATTTGTTATACTTTTTTAAAAGTCTTTTGTAAAAGCTAATCTGACTGTTAGTGGCCAAAAGGAACTGGGGAACAGAGGACCCATCCCTACAATTGGGAAAATTCCAATCAGTGAATGCTGGGGACACTGGCAAAAAATCTGGGTACCCCCAATCCCTTTAAGGATACCAGAGAACCCTGAAAAAGGGTGAAATGTTAAATAACTAGCCCTTAGACAATGGAGGTTTGGGTAACCAGTGCTATATAAAATAAATTAAAAATAATTGGTGGTGGAAGTAGAGGAACATACTAACAGCTGACTTCATGGGGAGGTGGGCAGTAGACATTGAAAGTTGAAGGGAGCTAATGATTTTAAGAGACAAAGTTGAAGAGAGAGAGAGAGAAATCCAGGCTTGCCAAGGTGTGGAACCAGGAAATGAAATGTCATACAAAGGACACAAGTACAGGAAACAATTTCATTGGAAAATAAAATGTATAATGAAGAGGAATGTGGAGTCAATCTAAAAAGGAAGGTACATTATGATGGACTTTAGATGTCAAACACAGAATTTTGTGTCTTTAGAAGCAACAAGGAATCACCGCAGGTTGTTGATCAGAGAAGTGATAATCAGACTTGTGTTTTAGGAGTACAAATCAAAAAGCTATGTGGGAGACTCTTTGGAAATGGAAGACAAATAAATAGCAGGGAAATTAATTAGGAGAACATAGCAATATGCAGGTGAAAGGAAATGAGGTCTTTAGGTAAGATGATATGAGACAAATGTAAGAAATATTGTAAAGATAAAAACCAACATGATTTGGAAATCAATTGGATATAATGGAGTGAGGAGTAAAATATTGAAAATGATTGATATTGTAAAGCTGGGTCACTGGAAGGATGATAATGTCCTTGTCAGAAAAAGAGGACTGGAGGTAGTTTACTGGTTTGAGAGTCACACCTAGAGATGGGAGGTCCTGTGTTCAAATCTGAACTTGGACACTTCCTAGATATGTGCTCCTGAGCAAGTCACTTAACACCCATTACCCAACACTTGCCACAATATATAGTATTAATTCCAAGATGGAAGGTAAAGGGTTATTGGTTTGTTTGTTTTTTTAAGATATAGAGGACTGAGTTTCAAAGGAGAGAAAAATAATGATTTCTGTTTTGGATATGTTAAATTTGAGATCCTTAGAAGACATCAGGGGGAAATGTTTAAGAGGAAGCAAATGGTGATAGTCTTAGAATTTAGGAGAGAGAAAGGGACTGTGGCATAGGTGTGTGTGTGTACATGTCTGTGAGTATCTATTTGAGTCATCTTCATCAAGATGATAATTATATCTGTGGGAGCTGATGAGATAACAGAAAATAATAATGTAAAGAAAAGAGTCCAATACAGAGTCTATGAATAAAGGACATGGCATGGATGTCCAGGAGAGAAGACCAAGCACTGATGAAATGGTCTGACAGATAGGACAAGAATTAGGAGAGGGCAGTGATATGAAAACAGAGAAAAGAGAGTATTAAGGGGAAGATACTATTAAAAAAAAACTATAGAAAGATCAGGAAGTATAAGAACCAAGAAAAGGCCATTAGAGTTGGCAATTAAGATAGCATTTAATTAAGAGATTATTCAAGAAAATTATCTATGTTTTTTAATTGTTATTTCATTGCATCAAAGCTCTATACTGCCAATTTCTCCCATTCTATTAACTCCTTAGATGGTCACTAAGAGTACCGTAACAAAAATACCTCATCACCATTATCTATCTTGATGATGAGTCACTTATAACTTAGCTAAGCCAGTCCATGGGACAATAGTAATAACAGTCTATTATCAGGCCATATGAAAGGTTTTCAAGCCTAGTGGGATCTGCCAGAAATTGCTATGTATATAAAAAATCAATTTTTCAAAAGCCTAGGTTAGTTCCATATCACTGAGGTATCAGAATACCAAAGGGGGGTCTTGTCTATAAAGGATACCAAGAAAAATTAAGCCTTGGACATCTGAACTAGGAGCACCCAGCTTCATATTGGCTTAAAATGGCCTTGAACATGTGTTCTTTTACAATTCACATCACTGGCAAATTTTCATTCATCCAAACTTAATTTGCTTCCAAAGCAAATTTTTCTTATTTTTACTTCCTTGCCCCAAGTAAACTGTGTGCAGTTTTGCAAGCTCCCTTTCCCTTCCCTTCTCTTTCCTTCTTTTTTTTTTCCAAGTGAAGATAAATGTATATCACTTTCCCTGGAGCCCCTGCTCGTTGGTATATTAGTTTGCCCTGTTCTGGTTACTGCATTGTAATTTATACAGAGTATCATACATTTTCATTTCAAACAAAGTATGTGTTTATCCTTTGGAGGATAGGAATTTAATTTTCTGCCTCACCCAGCAATATCATTTTAACTATGTGTTGGTAGAGTAAATGCAATGTTATTTAAAAGAGGGCAAAGGGAAACAGGAGGATTTAGGGGAAATCAGTTGGCTAAATTTTTGAATATATGTTTTCCTCACCAACAGGTCAAAACTATAGTTTCACTGATGATAATAACAAAATAGACATGACGAAGTTCTTTAAAAGGCTCAAGGTCAGTTCATGCTATCATTCCTTAACCCATACAAAATGCAAACTTCAAATGAACCAATCTTTACTATATATTAACTATAAACTGAAAAATGGGTGAGACATTACACAGTCTCTAAATTCTCTCAGTAGGCAACTAGTTGGCAGAGTAGCTAGAATGCTAGACAAGTCACAAAGATTGAGCAAATCCAAACTCAGACACTTCTTAGCTGTGTGACCCTGGGTAAGTCATTTAACCTTGCTTGATTCCATTTCCTTGTCTGTAAAATGAGCTGGAGAAGGAAATGGAAACCACTCTAGCATCTTTACCAAGAAAACCCCAAATGAGATAATGAAGAGTTGGACATGACTGAAGAAGCAACAACAATGAAATGTCTCTCAGTTTACATGCTTAAAGATAGGTTACCATTTGAATAATAACTCTAGAATTAGTAGAAATAAACAAGACAACATTTTAGATATCTCAAACAATGCTTATCTGTAAGTTCTCATAATATGGCTAAGTGGGATCCTTCATTTCATTCTTTCCATTTGACATATTTTAATCATAATCCCCTTCATCAGTCCCTCAAGGTATGTACTTCCTCTTATACATGTTTGACTGTAATTTAAATTTGCATAGTTATTCCAGAAGCCTTCAAGTGGGTAAGAGTTTACGTCTGAAACAACTTCTCTGGACCCCCATCCATAAAGAATAAACTATTGCTGACTCCCATCTCTCTGATTTCAGTCATTTACTCTCCACAAAATTCCCTTATTTCTGTTCACCTCAGCCAAATGAAGTAGAAATAAATGAACTCTGAGGTCTTATCAAAGCCTAGAATCCTTAGGATCCTATGATGAGTCAAAATGCAGAGCTGTTGTGAAGTAGAGAGACTTCTCAAATGGAAGTCAGAAGACCTAGTCCTGGCCACAGGCTCTGTAGGACTAGTTGTATTTAAAAAATTAGCATTTATAAAGCGCCTAATAAGTGGAAAGCACTCTGATAAACACTTTGCAAATATTATCTCATTTAATAATCACAACCCTTGAGAGGTAAATGCTACTATTATCTCCCTTTTCTAAGTAGGGAGACTGAGGCAAACAGAGATTAGGTGACTTGCCCTGGGTCACATCGCTAGTAAATGTATGAGACTGAATTTGAACTCAGGACTTCCTCACTGCAATTTTTGCACTCTTTCCACTGTGCCTACTTACTTCACTAGTTTGTGCCTTCATTTTCTCATTTTCCAACTGAAAGATTTGAATTAGATGATCTCAAAGAAATCAATAACCATTTATTGCTAACTCTTATCAATTTTTGTCACATCTCTCACAAATGGTCTGCTACCCTCATCTAGGTACTGCAATAGATTCCTAATTGATCTACTCCCCTAAAATCTCTCCCCTCTCCAATTGAAATACCACATAGTTTGGACTTCTGGGTAAGCATGATGGCCAGCTAAACATGGCTTATTCACTCTCCCCGACACACACTGACATACACTGATCAGGATCGCTCCCAAAGACCTCAAGAATCTTTATCAGAGGAGCTGGGTGCATCAGTGAAGGTGAGTGGGATGGGGGCTTTACCAGCCTATAAGAGGGGGAAAGGGCGAGAGGATCCACCCTCCCCCACCCCCACCTATAAGGCCAGAGCCGGGGCCAGCACACGCCGAGACGAACGAGCAAGGGGTGCCTCTGAAACAAGGAGAAGGCACTTCTGCACCCTTGTGAGCTGACTAAGACAGCAGGGGAACTCTCCCCTGAAGGCAGCTAGGCAGAAAAACTCAAGATGTGAGAAAGTGCAGACTTCAGGTGTCCAGAGCCAGAACGCCCGATGGAGCCAGGGAGTGAGACAGGAGTGCCTCTGGAACAAACAGGGAGTATTTTTTGGGTCCTTGGGAATTTACTAGATCTGAAGGGGACCCACCCCCGGAAAGTAGCTAAACCAGAAAACCAGGCAAGCAAGAGAGCACAGATACAGAGCGCCCCCTTGAGGAAGGTACCAAGAAAAGCTGCAAAGGACTGAGGAAAATCTAGTGCCTGCTCATTAACTTCATACACAAAAAACCTATTCAGCAGACTCTGATTTCTGACTAAAGAGGGAACTGAAAACATCCAGAAAAAATGGCTAACTGTGCACAGGAGCCTCAAAATCCCACCAGGAGATCAAAAAAGAAAGCTGTCACCCTCGAAAAATTTTATGGAGGAAAAACCCACGCTACAGAGGAAATACTGGATGAAACGCAAAGGCAAAACCGAAAAAAAAAATGAAAATTGTCTACAAGCCCTGGAAGAGTCTCAAATGGAGCTTGTCATCAGAAAGATGGAAGCCCTCTGGAAAGAGAGGTGGGAAATGGTTCAAAAAGAAAATCAACAAATTATATAAGAGAACCAAAAAATTACAGCTGAATGCCAAAAGATCAAAGCAGAAAACCAGGCCTTAAGGACCCGAATTGAGCAACTGGGAACCAATGATCTTACAAAACAGCAAGAATTAATAAAGCAAAGTCAAAAAATTAATGAATTAAAAGAAAACAAAATATCTCACTGACAAGGTGACAGACCAGGAAAACAGAGGAAGGAGAGACAATTTGAGAATCATTGGTCTACCTGAAAAACCAGAGATTTAACAAAAACCTCGATGCCATACTACAAGAAATCATCAAAGATAATTACCCTGATATTCTCAAACAAGGGAGCAAAATAGAAGTAGAAAGGGTTCATATAACACCCTCTATACTAAATCCCCAAAAGACAACCCCCAGGAATGTAATCCTCAAATTCAAGAGCTTCCAAGCTAAGGAAAAAATCTTACAAGAAGCTAAAAAGAGGAACTTCAGATACAGAGGGGCACCAATAAGGATTACACAAGACCTAGTGGTGGCCATGCTAAGAGACCGCAAAGCCTGGAACACAATATTCAAAGAGGCAAGAGAACTGGGTCTTCAATCAAGAATCAGCTAACCATCAAAACTGACTATATACTTCCAGGGGAAATAATGGGCATTCAAAAAAATTAGAAGATTTCCAAGTATTTGTAAAGAAAAGATCAGAAGTCAGTGGAAAGTTTGACATCCAAACACAAAGAGCAAGAGAAACATGAAAAGGTAAATATGAAAGAAAGGGAAAAGGAGAAAAGTGTTTTCTTTCTTTTATTCAAACTCTCTTCTATAAGGGCTACAATTAGATCAAATTATATATACTAACATATGGGGGAAATGTTATGTGTAATTTTAAAAAATTGTATGTAATAATAGAGTAATCAGAAGAATCACTCATATGGAAAGATTGGGACATTAACATGATTTGGAGGGTAAAAAACAAAAAGAAATAAAAAGGGATGGGGGAATCAATGATACTACTAAGATATACTTGAAGAAATAGAAATAAATTAAATAGAATAATCTTTGTCACACAACGATACACACGGGAAGGGGAGGGGAAAATTCTCTTACAAGGAGAGGAAAAGAGTGCTAATTGGTATTACTTAAACCTTACTCTCAGTGAAATCAACTCTTAGAGGGAAGAGCATCTAGATCCATTGGTATCTTGAATTCTATCTTATTCAATAGGGTAAAGGAGAGGGGCAACCAAAGGGGGCTGGGGGGAGGAGGGAGTACAAAAAGGGAGGGAAGGAGACAGGGGAGGGGAAGGGAACAAAAAGGGAGGGGCCAGAAAGAGAAGCATAACAAGGGAGAGGACTAGGCAGACTGATCTAAAGTAAACTACTGGTTTAAAAGGTTATAGCAAAAGAAGAAAGGTCAGAATCAGGGGAAGATATCAAAATGCTGGGGAATTCACAAATGAAAATCATAACATTGAATGTGAATGGGATGAACTCACCCATAAAACATAGACAAATAGCAGATTGGATTAGAATGCAAAATCCTACCATATGTTGACTACATGAGGCAGGTAGATACTAACAAGGTCAGAATTAAAGGTTGGAGTAAGACCTATTGGGCCTCAACTGACAGAAAGAATGCAGGGGTTGCATTCATGATATCTGACAAAGCCAAAGCAAAAATAGACCTGATTAAAAGAGATAGGGAAGGTAAATATATTTTGTTAAAAGGGACTATACACAAGGAGGAAATATCACTAGTCAACATGTATGCACCAAATGGTTTAGCACCCAAATTTCTAATGGAGAAACTAGGAGAATTGAAGGAGGGAATAGATAGTAAAACTATACTAGTGGGAGACCTGAACCAACCACTATCAAATCTAGATAAATCAAATCAAAAAATAAAAAAGAGGTAAAAGAGGTTAATGAAATCTTATAAAAATTAGAGTTAATAGATATATGGAGAAAAATAAATAGGGACAAAAAGGAATACACCTTCTTTTCAGCAGCACATGGAACATTCACAAAGATTGACCATACACTAGGTCATAAAAACATGGCATACAAATGCAGAAAAGCAGAAATAATTAATGCAACCTTTTAAGATCATAAGGCAATAAAAATAATGATCTGTAAGGGTACATGGAGAGCCAAATCAAAAATCAATTGGAAATTAAATTATGATGCTCCAAAATCGGTTAGAGAACAAATAATAGAAACAATTAGTAATTTCATTGAAGAAAGTGACCATCCTTTCAAACCTTATGGTATGCAGCCAAAGCAGTACTCAGAGGAAAATTCATATCCCTGAGTGCATATATTAACAAATTAGGGAGGGCAGAGACCAATGAATTGGAAATGCAAGTCAAGAAACTTGAAAGCGAACAAATTAAAACCCCGCAGAAGAAAATCAAATTAGAAATCCTAAAAATTAAGGGAGAAATTAATAAAATTGAAAGTGATAGAACTATTGAACTAATAAATAATACAAGAAGCTGGTACTTTGAAAAAACAAACAAAATAGACAAAGTATTGGTCAATCTAATTTAAAAAAAGGAGAGAAGAAAAGCAAATTAGCAGTATCATAGATGAAAAGGGGGACCTTACCTCCAATGAAGAGGAAATTAAGGCAATCATTAAAAACTTCTTTGCCAAATTATATGGCAGTAAATATGCCAATCTAGGTGATATGGAAGAATATTTACAAAGATATAAATTGCCTAGACTAAAAGAAGAAGAAATAGAGTTCTTAAATAATCCCATATCAGAAAAAAAAATCCAACATGCCATCAAAGAACTCCCTAATAAAAAATCCCCAGGGCCTGATGGATTCACAAGTGAATTCTACCAAACATTCAAAGAACAGCTAATCCCAATACTATACAAACTATTTGACATAATAAGCAAAGAAGGAGTTCTACCAAATTCCTTTTATGACACAAACATGGTACTGATTCCAAAGCCAGGCAGGTCAAAAGCAAAGAAAGAAAACTATAGACTAATCTCCCTAATAAACATAGATGCAAAAATATTAAACAAGATACTAGCAAAAAGACTTCAGCAAGTGATCAGGAGGATCATTCACTATGATCAAGTAGGATTTATACCAGGAATGAAGGGCTGGTTCAATATTAGCAAACCAACAAGAATCACATGATTATCTCAATAGATGCAGAAAAAGCCTTTGATAAAATACAACACCCATTCCTATTAAAAACTTTAGAAAGCATAGGAATAGAAGGGTCTTTCTTAAAAATAATAAACAGTATATATCTAAAACCATCAGCTAACATCATCTGCAATGGGGATAAACTAGATGCATTCCCAATAAGATGAGGAGTGAAACAAGGATGCCCATTATCACCTCTATTATTTAACATTGTACTAGAAACACTAGCCATAGCTATTAGAGAAGAAAAAGAAATTGAAGACATTAAAATAGGCAATGAGGAGACCAAGTTATCACTCTTTGCAGATGATATGATGGTCTACTTAAAGAATCCTAGAGAATCAACCAAAAAGCTAGTCGAAATAATCAACAACTTTAGCAAAGTTGCAGGATACAAAATAAACCCACATAAGTCATCAGCATTTCTATATATTTCCAAAACATAACAGCAGCAAGAGTTAGAAAGGGAAATCCCATTCAAAATCATCTTAAACAAAATAAAATACTTAGGAATCTATCTCCCGAGACAAACACAGGAACTATATGAACACAACTACAAAACACTCCCCACACAACTAAAACTAGACCGGAGCAATTAGAAAACATTAACTGCTCATGGGTAGGACAAGCCAATATAATAAAAATGAACATTCTAGCCAAAATTATTGATCTGTTTAGTGCCATACCCATTGAACTTCCAAAAAAAAATTTTAGTGAATTAGAAAAAAACTGTAACAAAGTTTATTTGGAAGAACAGAGGATCAAGGATATCCAGGGAAATAATGAAAAAAAATGCAAAGGAAGGAGGACTTACAGTCCCAGATCTCAAACTATAATATAAAGCAGTGGACATCAAAACAATTTGGTACTGGCTAAGAGACAGAAAGGAGGATCAATGGAATATACTTGGGGTAAGTGACCTCAGCAAGACAGTCTATGACAAACCCAAAGACCCCAGCTTTTGGGACAAAAACCCACTATTTGACAAAAACTGCTGGGAAAACTGGAAGACAGTAAGGGAGAGATTAGGTATGGATCAACACCTCACACCCTACACCAAGATAAACTCAGAATGGGTGAATAACTTGAACATAAAGAAGGAAAGTATAAGTAAATTAGGTGAACACAGAATAGTATACATGTCAGACCTTTGGGAAAGGAAAGATTTTAAAACCAAGCAAGACATAGAAAGAGTCACAAAATGTAAAACCAATAGTTTTGATTACATCAAATTAAAAAGGTTTTGAACAAACAAAACCAATGTAACTAAAATCAGAAGGGAAGCAACAAATTGGGAAACAATCTTCATAACAAAAACCTCTGACAAAGGTTTAATTACTCAAATTTATAAAGAGCTAAATCAATTGTACAAAAAATCAAGCCATTCTCCAACTGAAAAATGGGCAAGGGACATGAATAGGCAATTTTCAGTTAAATAAATCAAAACTATTAATAAGCACATGAAAAAGTGTTATAAATCTCTTATAATCAGAGAGATGCAAATCAAAACAACTCTGAGGTATCACATCATATCTAGCAGATTGGCTAACATGACAGCAAAGGAAAGTAATGAATGTTGGAGGGTATGTGGCAAAGTGGGGACATTAACTCATTGCTGGTGGAGTTGTGAATTGATCCAACCATTCTGGAGGGCAATTTGGAACTATGCCCAAAGGGCGATAAAAGACTGTCTGCCCTTTGATCTAGCCACAGCACTGCTGGGTTTGTACCCCAAAGAGATAATAAGGAAAAAGACTTGTACAAGAATATTCATAGCTGTGCTATTTGTGGTGGCCAAAATTTGGAAAATGAGGGGATGCCCTTCAGTTGGGGAATGGCTGAACAAATTGTGGTATATGTTGGTGATGGAATACTATTGCGCTCAAAGGAATAATAAAGTGGAGGAATTCCATGGAAACTGGAACAACCTCCAGGAAGTGATGCAGAGCGAAAGGAGCAGAGCCAGGAGAATATTGTACACAGAGACTGCTACACTGTGGTACAATCGAACGTAATGGACTTTTCCATTAGTGTTAATGCAATGTCCCTGAACAATCTGCATGGATCAAGGAGAAAAAAACACTACCCTCAAGCAGAGGACAAAAGGTGGGAGTAAAAACACTAAGGAAAGGCAATAGCTTAACTACAAGGGTGGAGGGGATATGATGGAGAAATGACTCTAAAGGAACAATCTAATACAAAAACCAATAACATGGAAATGAGTTCGGATCGAGGACACATGTGATACCCAGAGGAATCATGCATAGCCAATGGGAAGGGTCATGGGAGGGGGGTGGGAGGAAAAGAAAATAATCTTTATTTCTAATGAATAATGTTTGAAAATGACCAAATAAAATAATGTTTAAAAAATACCACATAGTTACCAAGTTAATGTTTTTTTATATAAAATTAATTAACTTCATAAATCAAAAAAACCTGTTAGTACCTCTTAATAATTTATGTAGTAGTAGTAGTGGTAGTCTCTTGGTGACCGAGAATGACGATTGTCTTTGTGCAGTTTCATCTACAGTGTACCCTCATGTGGCTTTGGAGTCCAAAGGCTGAGGCGCACAGTTTGTGGCACACGGGGCCTGGGACGCCAGTTGTTATGGGAGGTGCGGCTGTGGCCTGGTGTCGGCGTTCACGCGCAGCGGCAAGACGTCGACGTCGCTCATCTTCAAAGGTGATGGCGGCATGGAGAATGTGGGTTCGCCAGCTGCTTCTGTCAGAGGCAGCGAGTTCTAGTTGCTTTGGTGTCATGCCAGCCCACTTCAAGTTTAACTTTAGCTGATCCTTGAATCTTTTCTTTGGTCGGCCTTGTTTCCTGAGTCCAGCTGACAGTTCACCATAGAATACCTGTCTTGGTATTTGCTGTGGGTCCATGAGGATGACGTGTCCAGGCCATCGTAGCTGGGTTCTGAGGACCAGGACTTCGATGCTGCTGGAGTTGGCTCTGTCGAGGACTTCCTGGTTGGTGATTCGGTCCTGCCATCGGATCCTCATGATTGACCGGAGGGAGCGTTGGTGGAATTGCTCCAGCTGTTTCATGTGCTTCCAGTACAGTGTCCATGTCTCACAACCGTACAGGAGCGAGCTGAGGACCACTGCGTTGTACACTGTGAGCTTCGTCACAGTGCTTACACCGCTGTGTTGGAGGACTTTGGAGCACAGCAGCCCGAGTGCCTGGCTGGCCTTTTGGATCCTGGCATTGATCTCATGGTCCAGGGACCCGTCGTTGGTGATGGTGCTGCCCAGGTACTTGAAGGTGTTGACATTAGAAAGCTGCGTGCCGTCGATTGTAATGCATGGCTGGCTTGTTGGCCTCCCTGGTGCAGGTTGGAACAGCACCTCTGTTTTGCTGAGGCTGATAGTGAGACCAAACAGTTTTGTTGCGGTGGAGAACCTGTCCACAATGGTTTGGAGATGATTTTCTTGGTGGGCCATGAGAGCACAGTCATCTGCAAAGAGAGCTTCCAGGATGAGTCTCTCTGTTGTCTTTGTTTTTGCAGTCAGGCAGCGAAGGTCAAATAGTGAGCCATCCAGTCGGTATTTGATGTAGATGCCCAGGTCTAGATCCATCACAGTATGTCGTAATACTTAGGTGAAAAATAGGTTGAATAGTACCGGAGCGAGGACACAGCCTTGTTTCACGCCATTGGAGATGTTGAAGCGATCAGAAGTCTCTCCACCAGATAGGACTTCCCCTGTCATGTAGACACGAAAGAGCTAGATCAGTTTGACGAATTTCGCTGGGCAACCGAGCTTGCTGAGGATCACCCACAATGTGTCCCTGTTCACTGTGTTGAACGCCTTTGTCAGGTCTATGAAGACAATGTAGAGACTTAGGTTCTGCTCAAGGCATTTTTCCTGCATTTGCCTCACCGTGAAGACCATGTCGATGGGAGAAAAAGAAAATAATCTTTATTTCTAATGAATAATGTTTGAAAATGACCAAATAAAATAATGTTTAAAAAATACCACATAGTTGCCAAGTTGATGTTTTTTATATAAAATTAATTAACTTCTTAAATCAAAAAAATGTTAGTACCTCTTAATAATTTAATATAATATAAATACAGCAAAAGAAAAAAATTTAAGAGGAAAGTAGAAAATATTTCCAACCCTATAATTGGCAATCTGAAGAAATTCAGCTTAACTCTGACCAAAGCTCCCTTAGGTCCCAATCTTCACATGGAAGTCCAATAACCTCTCCAATATAGGTCTCAAGGAGAGCTTTAAGGTCAATGAAGCTATCATCCCAATTTTTTTCCTGAGGAGGAATAGGTAAAGCCTGTCATTTTCCATTTTTTTTGGCCACCACAAAGAGAGCATGTATGCTGTTTCTTTATTTTTTTGAATTGGTCAATTTCAAACATTTTTTCTTGTTTACAAAAATAATTTTCTATTCCTCCCTCCCCTCCCCCAACCATTCCCATAGCAGACATGCAATTCCACTGGTTATTGCATGTGTTCTTGATCAGAACCTATTTCCATGCTGTTGATGTTTGGACTAGGATGATCATTTAGTGTCTATATCCTCAATCATGTCCTATCTACCCATGTAATGGTGCAATTGTTTTTCTTCAATGTTTTTACTACCATAGTGTTTCCTCTGAATGTGAATAGTGTTTTTTCTCGTAGATTCCTCCAAGTTGTTCAGGATCACTGCATTGCCACTAAAGAGAAGTTCATTACATTCGATTGTACGACAGTATATCAGCCTCTGTGTACAATGTTCTCCTGGTTCTCCTCCTTTCACTGAATCAATTCCTGGAGGTCGTTCCAGTTCCCATGGAATTCCTCTACTTTATTATTCCTTTGAGTACAATAGTATTCCATCACCAACAGATACCACAATTTGTTCAGCCATTCCCCAATTGAAGGGCATCCCCTCATTTTCTAATTTTTTGCCACCACAGAGTGCAGCTATGAATATTCTTGTACAAGTCTTTTTCCTTATTATCTCTTTGGGGTACAGACCCAGCAGTGCTATGACTGGATCAAAAGGCAGACAGTCTTTTATCGCCCTTTGGGCATAGTTCCAAATTGCCCTCCAGAATGGTTGGATCAATTCACAACTCCACCAGCAATGCATTAATGTCCCCACTTTGCCACATACCCTCCAACATTCATTACTTTCCTTTGCTGTCATATTAGCCAATCTTCTAGATGTGAGGTGATATCTCAGAGTTGTTTTGATTTGCATCTCTCTGATTATAAGAGATTTATAACACTTTTTCATGTGCTTATTAATAGTTTTGATTTCTTTAACTGAAAATTGCCTATTCATGTCCCTTGCCCATTTATCAATTGGAGAATGGCTTGATTTTTTTGTACAACTGATCTAGCTCTATAAATCTGAGTAATTGGAACTTTGTCAGAGTTTTTTGTTACGAATATTTTCCCAATTTTTTTCTTTCCTTCTAATTTTAGTTGCATTGGTTTTGTTTCTATAAAATCTTTTTAATTTAATGTAATCAAAATTATTTATTTTACATTTTGTAATTTTTTCTAACTCTTGCTTGGTCTTAAAATTTTTCTTTTCATCGAAGGTAGTGGACTTCTCCATTGGTGTCAATGCCATGTCCCAGAACAATCTGCAGGGATCTAAAAAATACTATCCACAAGCAGAGGATAAACTGTGGGAGTAAAAACAACGAGGAAAAGCAACTGCCTGACTACAGGGGTGGAGGTGATAGGACTGAGGAGAGACTCTAAATGAACACCCTAATGCAAATACCAACAACATGGAAATGGGTTAGAAACAGGAACACATGTGCTAACCAGTGGAATTGTGCATTGACTATGGGAGAGGGAAGGGGGGGGTGAGAAAAAGAAAATAATCTTTGTTTCCAGTGAATAATGTTTGGAAATGACCACATAAAATAATGTTAAAAAAAAGAAATAAACAAAAATTTCAACTATGAAATAAAAAAAAAGAAAAAATTTAAGGCCTTTTTTTATCTGTAAAAAAGAACTCTAAGACATTCAAAAGCAGGGTTGGTTCATGTTTCCTTAATTTGGCTAAAGTTCTACTTCCCTTGTGATGAAGTAATGGGGAAGGAGTTGAGATCTCTAAATCTACCTCCTCTTTCAAAATATATACCAATTGGGACTGTCAGAGGAGGTTCAAAAGCTGAACTGTCAGGCTAATCAGAAAGAAGACACAATTCCACCTAAAAGAGAGAGTCAGGGCTTGTGGAGCATCTTTTGCTTAAGAGGTAGATGAAAGATTAATCTTTCATTAATAAACTCCATGGCCTATTAATAAACAACGTTATTCTTTCAAAAAATCTTTCTTTTCCCAATGATCTGACATGTATAATATTTTGTTTTCACCTAATTTACTTATAGTTTCATTCTTTATATTCAAGTCATTCACCTATTCTAAGTTTATCTTGGTATAGGATGTTACTTGTTGAACTAAACCTAGTCTTTCCCATTCTGTTTTCCAATTTTCCCAGCAGTTTTTGTCAAATAGTAGATTTTTGTCCCCAAAGCTGGGATCTTTGGGTTTCTCATAGACTGTCTTGCTGAGGTAATTTACCCCAAGTCTATTCCACTGATCTTCCTTTCTGTCGCTTAACCAGTACCATATTGTTTTGATGGCCATGCTTTATAGTATAGTTTGAGATCTAGTACTGCAAGGCCACCTTCCTTCACATTTTTCTTCAGTATTTCCCTTGATGTTCCTGATTTTTTTCTTCCAAATGAACTTTGCTATACTTTTTTCAAATTCAGTAAAAAAGTTTCTTGGTAGTTCAATGGGTAAGGCACTAAATAAGTAAATAAGTTTGGGTAGGATTGTCATTTTTTTTTTATGTTAGCTCATCCTACCCATGAGCAATTAATGTTTTATTTCCAATTATTCAGATCTAGTTTTAATTGTGTGGATAGTGTTTTGTAGTTGGGGTTCAAATAGTTACTGTTTGTCTTGGAAGATAGATTCCTATGTATTTTATATTGTCTAGGGTGATTTTAAGTGGAATTTCTTTTTCTAACTCTTGCTTCTGAGATGTGTTGGAAATGATTTATGTGTGTTTATTTTGTAACCTGCAACCTTGCTAAAGTTGTTGATTATTTCCACTAGCTATTTAGTTGATTCTTCAGGATTCTTTAAGTAAACCATCATATCATCTGCAAAGAGTGATAGCTTGGTCTCCTCATTACCTTTTTAATACCTTCAATTTCTTTTTCTTCTCTAATTGCTACTGCTAGTGTTTCTAGTACAATGTTAAAAATAGAGGTGATAATGGGCATCCTTGTTTTACTCCTGATGTTATTGGGAATGCATCTAGTTTATCCCCATTGAAGATGATGTTTGCTGATGGTTTTAGATATATATGTTTATTATTCTTAGGAATGACCCTTCTATTCCTATACTTTCTGGTTTTTTCAATAGGAATGAGTGTTGTACCTGTCAAAGGCTTTTTTCTGCATCTATTGAGATAATCATGTGATTTTTGTTGGTTTTCTTGTTGCCACCTTATTTTCTCTTGAAAAAATATATTAAAACAACATCATTGGGCTCATTTTAAATTCTTTTTTTTAGTTTTTTTTTTAAGTTTAACCTTTAGATTAATCCTTTTGATTTTTAGATTGAAATCCTTTTTTACCATGCTTATCAAAGACCTAACCAGTTTCTACAATGAAACTAGTCCAATTTCAAGTAAGAAACATTTGTTTTTAACACTTTCAATTGTTAAACATTTACCCACATAATCTCATCTATATGTGATAAAATAAATGGTGGGTACCTCTCATATCAGAGTATGTGACATTCTATAGCCAAGGATATAGCTCCACAAGAGTTAGAAAGCATGTTTTATCATGTATCTTCTGGAGCCAAACTTGGTTATAGTTTGTCATAAATTAAATTTATTAACAAAATTGCAGGAGTCCTTAGAAGTCATCTAGTTCAATTCTTTCATTTTGCAGACAGATAAGGAAACTGAGGGCATCTAGGTGGAGCAGTGGATAGAGAACAAGGCCTGAAATCAGGAAGACCTGAGTTCAAATCCAGCCTTAGGTATTTACTGGTTGTGTGACCTTGGACAAGGCACTTAAACCTGTTTGTCTCAATTTCCTCATCTGTGAAAATGATCTGGAGAAGGAAATGGCAAACCACTCCAATATTTTTGCCAAGAAAATACCAAATGGGGTCTTGAAGAATCAGACATGACTGAAACAATAAGAGGAAACTGAGAGCCAGAGAACAGAAAAGATTTGCTCAAGATACCATATTTAGGAACTGGCAGTGCTGGGATATGATATTCGCTTTCATGATTCTAAGTTCAGCTCTCTAAGTTCACAATGTCTATCATTGAAATAATCTGAGGTCAGTGCTAATATAATATTTATTTTTAAAAATTTTAGTATTTTTTAAATTAATTAATTAGTTTGTTAAAATTTTCAGATGCCTCCCTCCTTCCCTTCCCTCCTCACACTAGAGAAGGATTCATTTGACAAAAAGATATGTGTATATAAAACTGTCTTGCTTATTTCTTTGTCAGTTATTTTTCTGGAGGTGGTCATACACAAGTTATTCTTCAAATATTTCCATGGCTTTATAAAATGTCCTCTTGGTTTTGCTTGTTTCATTTTTCATAATTTTATGTAGGCTTTCCCATTTTTTAAATGAACCTGCTTATCATTTCTTATAGCAAAATAGTATTCCATCACAATCACATGCCACAACTTGTAGAGTCATTCCCAAACTGATGGACATCACAATTTCCAGTTCTTTGCCACCATAAAGAGAGCTATTAGAAATATTTTAGCACATATAGTTATAAAATTGTTTTTATTTACATAATTATTGTATAATGTACATCATTATTCTGGTTTTGCTATCTCCCTAATAGGAGGTCAGTAATAATTTAGTGTTATCTCCATTTACATTATTATAGTCAAAGTGCATATTTTTCTTGTTTTGCCTTCCTTGATATCCATCAAAGGCAGTTAGGTAGCAAAGTGGACAAAGCCCTAAATCTGGGGCCAAGAAAACCTGAATTATGTGACCCTGAGAAGGCATGATTTCTGTTTGTTTCAATTTCCACAGTGGTAAAATGGGAGTAACAAAGAGTCCCTATCTTAAAAGTTGGTGTGAGGATAACAATTGCTTAGAACAGGGTCTGACAAGTGCTAGGTGCCATATAAATACTTATTCTCATCCCTCCTCCTAACCCATCAATTCATGTTTTTCCATATTTCTCCATTTTTGTCATTTTTTATGACACAATAAAATGCTTTTATATTCATATGCCATACTTTGTTTAGCTATTCCCCATCAAATACCTATATGGTTTTCAGGTTTGTTTTTCTAATTGTTTTTTGTTTATTTGTTTGTTGGCTACCACAAATCTGCTATAAGCATTTTGATCTATATGGGACCTTTCTATCTTTGATGTCCATGAGGTGAATGCCCAGAATTAAAAGATATAAAAGATATACAACTTAATAACTTCTTCTATAATTTTAAAGTATCTTCCAGAACTGTCAACCCAATGTATAATGCATCCAGAAGCATATTAGGGTAGATTTTTTCCATGGTTTCTCCAACATTAACATCTCTGCCAATTTAACAGGCATAGTGTAAAAACTCAGGGTTGTTTTAATTTGCATTTCTGATTACTAGCAATTATGGAGCATATTTTCATATAAATGTTGATTGCTTTTATTCTTTAAAAAAAACAGTTAAAAAACCTGAAAGCTATGGAACTATCATTACTAAGCTTAGCCTTGGAAGAGAAGAAAAAAATGAATCTCACTCCTATAAATGGAAGATTATGGGTGTATAATATTGTATAAGTTTTCACACTTGGTTGATTTGATAGTTTGATTGAATTGATCTTTTTTTTGGTTATAAGACAGTTTACTGAGTGGGAATGATATATCTAGAAAATAAAGATGACATAAAAATAAAGATACTGATAAATATTTTTAAAACTTTATATTCTTAGTTTATTAAACTATTAGGAAATTGCTATTATTATAAAGTGTATACATTTGCTATATATCTTGATATTATGCTTTTTTTCTTAGATACTTATTACAAAATGTGTTTCCTACTTATTCTTGCTAGGACTGTTTTTTTATGCAAAAAATGTTTAATTTTACATAATTAAAATCAACTATTTTCTCTTTTTTGATTACTCTCTCTTCTGTCTTCTGATATTAATTCTCCTCTTAATTATAGTTGTGAAAATTATCTCTTTTCCTTTTCTAATTTTGTGTATATGGTCTTTTGTATGTAAGTTCCATATCCCTTTTAGAGCTTAGTTTAATACATGGTTTAAGATGATGCTCTATGCTTTTTTCCCTCTAACATACCACTTACCAGTTTCTTCAGCAGTCCTTGTCAAATAAAAGTCTTTTCTATAGTATTTTGTGTCCTTGGGTGTATTAAAATTTTGTTTTTTGTATTAATTTGCTTGTAAGTCTTGCTCACTCAAACAGTTCTCCTGATCTACTTTTAAATTATTTTTTTAACTTCTTCTACTTTTAATTTTGTTTTTTGATCAACAAGCATGGATGTAAGTTAGAATCTGTATCACTGGAGAGAATACCAATATTAATTATGTAACAGATCCATTGGGTTATTGCAGTACTAATTTCTAGATGGTGAAGAAGCACTCAATCAAACTCTCCCAATATTTCCCTCCAACAACTTTAAAATGATACCTCAAATCAAATTCTGGAGAGGCAGAGTCAATAAAATGTCAAGATGAGATATTTTTCCAGTTCAAGAAATCTCAGGAGGTCAGAAAGAGAGATCTGTTCCATAGGACTGGCCCAGAGACTACATGCATGAAATATCAGTGATGGGACTAGGGAAGGTGATCAAAATAGCAGTAGTTTCAGGAGTCCTTAAGAATAGGTGGTAAAAGGACCTGATAAATGGTCAGAAAGAAATTACAAAAGACATCTGTTCTGGTACTGGACCAAGAACTTGATTTTCTTTGACAAATTCCTTCTCTATAAATATTTCTGGGTCATAGTTCAAGGTCATTTTCAGTCAAGAAAGAGCAAGATACTGAGGAACAATATCACTACTAGTCCCAAGGAGAAAAGGCTTCAAAGGGTAATGTCAACTATAATCTAAAGAATCATGATCCTTTCTTGGATAAAGATCTGAGCTCAGACCAAGAAAGCAGTAATCCCACCTCTCCTAAGATTATACCACCTTGGAGGTACCCCAAACTTCTAAACCCATAGAACTATTGTTAAATTTACAATTATATCTCAACTAAAATATTATATTTTATAAGGTTTATTAAGGATTATTAGAAATCAAGGAATAAAGAAAATACACAATAATAAACACATGCCCATGGCTGATTAGCCAATTCAGAATCCCCATGCTTAGCTTGCTTACTACATCATTGAAATGGAATGGAAGAGAGAGAGGGAGGTGTTACTGCCAGTTAAATACCAACTGTGATCTCGTTAACCTGGAGACTCAGGTGAGATTATAGGGAATTCTGGGAAACACCAAGGACTTCTGGGGATTGAAGTCTGGGGTTTAAAATCTCCATTTATACATACCCCCCCCCCCCCATGATTCTATTGGGAAACCAGTTTCCCCAAAAGGATCATGGAAACATAATCAACTTAAAGATTGCAATAATTTGTGGATAAGAGAAAAAGAACAAAATCAATGATTACTAGGTACATTGACAAAAAGCCAGTTAGGGGGCAGTCCCCTTTGGCATAAGAATATACATACAAAACAAATGCATTCAACCCCACACAGTTCAGATCACCACATCCCAAAGTTCACTCTGGATCTTCTGGTGCAGCATGTTGTCTGTGGAGGCATCTTCATGGTGTCTTCTCCAAACAGTTCACTTTCTGGATTTGTAGAGGTATCATGTTTCTTAACCTAAAAATCTTCTCAAAAGGAATTTATACTTTGCAATTTAAAATAATAATAATTATACAATCCCCCCCTGAAGAGGGTGATTGAAAAACACAGGGATCATTTAGGGATGCATGGCTGAGTTATGAGGTGTATGAATCAATTGTCAAGAGAAATTTAAAAAAATCAAATAAAAATCCAAATAAAAAAGATAATTTCTGGGTGTAAATATAGACTATCAAAGTCTTATGTGTAAAAATTCCAAGTAAAGGAAAAATAAATCTATAACAGGTCCTTGAATCAGGGCCCAATTAAAATGATCTAAGCAATGATACATTTACCCAATCAGTAGCCAGGACTACAAAAACTTGACACATTATGAAAGACAGAAAAGGGACTAGATTTTAGGAGCCAGGTAGGAGCCAAATTTGAGATAGTTGGTAGAATGTGGAACAAGGAAGATCTGCCTTTAAAACATGTTAAACAACCACAACCTTGAACCCCAAACATGTTCAAGTCCTCTTTGTCTTGTCTCAAAATTACATCAATCCCACCAGGATTGGTTGGTCTCTTTGACCTTGTACCTGATTGGCACCATGAAGTTTAGCTTTGTGCTTCTTTGGCACTGAGCAATGGCTCTTTTTGTATTCTCTTGTCCTGGAATCAGACTGAATCATTAAGAAAAGTCCCATATTTTTTTTAACAATTAATGGCATCATTTTTATACTCTAAAGCTTTTTGGGTATATATTGACATTAGGGCAAATATATTTTAAATTTATATTACTGCAAAATCAAAAAAAAAGTTAAAGAAAATCTCAATACTGGTGATATGTGGCTAAAATAAAAAGGAGAGAAAAAATAAAAAACTGAAATTCCAAAGACACTGGAGCAGCTACCAGCAGCCTGGGTCCTGGAGCTGGCCTGGGGCAATCTGGCTCAGAGGCTGGAGATCAGCTGGTCATCTGGGGCCAGGGTGGGGCTTGGGCGGGGCAGGACTGGGAGAGCTATCTGGGTCAAGCAGATCTGGAGTGGATGTGAAGAAGCAGGCAGCAGGAGTGAGCTGAATCAGGAGCTTTGCGAGGGTAGGCAGAAAGCCTTGGAGGGAAAAACGTGGCTTTTAAAAAAAAATTATCTAAGCTATCTTTAAAAAAAAATTGAGAAGTCCTCGTCCAATCTTGTGGTTGCCAAAAACTGTAAAAATTAAATTATCTCTAATAATAAAATTATCATATTTTATGAGGTTTATTAAGAAATTTAATAAAAATCAAGGAATAAAGAAAATACACAATAATAACCACATGCCCATGGCTGATTAGCCAATTCAGAATCCCCATGCTTTTCTTACTTACTACATCATTGAAATGGAATGGGAGAGAGAGAGAGAGAGGCTTTACTACCAGTTAAATACCAATTGTGATCTTGCCAACCTGGAGACTCAGGTGAGATTATAGGGAATTCTGGGAAACACCAAGGACTTCTGGGGATTAAAGTCTGGGCTTCAAAATCTCCATTTATACACTATCTCTGGAAGTGGCTCTAAAAACAGTGAAAAAGCCTGAAGTTTGGGACAGTGCCCCTCCAAAGAAGGGTCCCCCAACTCTGAAAATAGGTCCCATCTTTAACATAAAACTTAAAATCAAGAAATAGAGTGGGAAAATGAGGAAACAGCAACAACAAAAAGAAACTGACCATAAAAAGATATTAGGATGACAGGGAAGAGTAAAACATAAACTCAAAAGAAGACAATAAAGAAAAAAATTGTTTTTTAAGCCAAAGGCAAATCCTTA
Organism: Monodelphis domestica; assembly: GCF_027887165.1. NCBI lineage: Eukaryota > Metazoa > Chordata > Mammalia > Didelphimorphia > Didelphidae > Monodelphis > Monodelphis domestica. The sequence goes on from NC_077230.1 coordinate 66,361,850, forward strand.
TAGGAAAAAAACAAAATGAATTGAACACAAGCCGAACAAGAATTCTTAGAAGTGCTAAAATATTATTTTTTAAACCAAATAAGAAATGAGAGTGATGCAAGAAAATTATGAGAGACAGTGAACAGTTTGGCAAAAATAGCGAAATAAAAAAAAAAAACCCTGAAAAATACAACTTAAAAAAAAAGAATTGGCCAAATGGAAAAATTAGAAATGCTTACTGAAGAAAAAAAATTCTTAAAAGAATTGGGCAGGGGGCAGCTGGGTAGCTCAGTGGATTGAGAGCCAGACCTAGAGATGGGAGGTCCTAGGTTCAAATCTGGCCCCAGACACTTCCCAGCTATGTGACCCTGGGCAAGTCACTTGACCCCCATTGCCCAGCCCTTGCCACTCTTCTGCCTTGGACCCAATACACAGTATTGACTTCAAGCCAGAAGGTAAGGGTTTAAAAAAAATAAAGAATTGGGCAAATGGAAACTAATGAATCCACTGGCTATTAAGACTAATATCTACAAAATATCCAAAAATAAAAGTAAAAAGAATGAAACAATAGAAGAAATCTGAAATAACTCATCATAAAAAAAAAATGAAATAGATCTAGGAGAGATCATTTTAAGATTTATTGGACTACCTAAAAGACATTATTGAAGAAAGAGTCTAGACATCAGATTTCAAGAAATTATCTAGGAAAACTTCACCAATATCCCCAGAACCAAAGAGAAATTAAAAGAATACATCAATCACCACCTGAAAGAGATAGCAAAATGAAAACTCCCAAGAATGTAATAGCCAAATTCCACAGCTTCCAGAAAATAAAAATTCAAATATCCTGGAATCATAATCAGGATCATACAATATCTAATAAATGCTGTGGTAAAGAAAAGTGGAGGGCTTAAAATATGATATTATGGAAGACAATAGAGATAGAATTTCACCCAAAAGCACCTTACCCAGAAAAACTAATATAATTATTCAAAGGGAAAATATCATATTTAATGAAAAAAGGACTTTTGCACATTCCTAATGAAAAGATCAAAGCTGAATAGAAAATTTGATATTTAAACCCAAGATTCATGAGAAGCATAAAAACAAAAAACATAAAAAAGAAATCATAACAGATTCAATGAGATTAACTGTTTGCCTTTCTATATGGGAAGATGATATTCCAAATATTTTTTTCATTATTAGGCCAATGAGAAGTATACATAAATAGAGGAGGTGGGAGTAAGTTATTATGTTGATAACAAAATCAGTAAAAATTATACTATATATGCAAATATATGCAAAAAAGCTTACCACAAAATATAATACTCATTCCTATTAAAACAATAGAAAGAAAAGGAATAATGTAAGCCTTTCTTAAATCGATAAGTGAATAGATGATAAAGAAAGGGAACAGAACGAGGAGAATGTTGTAAAAAGTAACAGTAATGTATGATAATCAACTGTGAATGAATGAATTAACTATTATTAACAAAACAAGGATCCAAGACACAACTGGAACTTCTGGCAAAAAAAAAGGATATCATAGAGGTAACAGAAGCCAAATGCACATGGAAATATACTATTCCTCACTTTTTTCCCCCACTAATTTTTCTCTAGTGTAAGCAGTTATGTGTTTTGTTTCACATTAGGATGAAGGGGAAAATGTGTATAACATGATAATATAGGTACAACCTATATTGCCTTCTTGAGGAGGGGGTAGGGTGAGAAGAAAGGGTGAAAAATGAGATAGATTTTTGGACCCAGCTAAGGTAAGATTTGTTTTTCTTGAAATAAATTTAAAATAAAAAAATTATTACAAATTATGTATGTTGGGGAGCAGAGCCAAAATGGCGATTTAGGAGCACCAAAAACTAAAACCTCTTCAGTTATCCTTCTATACTAATCTTTAAAATGAACTTTAAAGAAAAAAAATCCAAACTCAACAAGAAGAAGAAGTCATGGGACTCTCCTGCTATACATAACTTTAAAGGTAGAGACAAAATCTCTATTTTCACAGGATAGGGGAAAGACTGCCTGGCTGACCACCCTACCCTAGCCACCATGTTGAGACTTGTGATTAGACATTGTGTGAGCCCCAAGCAGAAGCATTGCCATGAAGGAATGCCTCTGACCTACCACACATAGTTCAGGACTCTGAAAACAGCTGGCATAGAGGAGGAACTTGAGGGGGTCTAAACACCCTCAGTCCCCACTGGCTATAGTGAAGATTTTTCCCCAGGGCAGGCTAGCTCCACAGGTTAGCTCAACTGGTTGAATCCAGTATACTAGAAGAGGATTGAGAAAATAGAAGATTTGGCCTCAAGACAGAGCAGCTCAAACACCCTGGTTCAGTAAATCAACAGAGGGCAAATTTATAGTCCATAGGGAAGGAAAAATAAATAAGTAAGTAAATAAATAAAATTAGTAAACAAGAAAAAAAAAGAAAGTTATAATTGAAAGCTTCTATGGGGATAAGGAACAAAGAACAGAACCAACAGAGTAGGTCAGGATTCAAGAAATGTGAAGCAAATCCTCAAAAACACCAGAAAATTGGACTCAGGCTATGGAAGAGCTCCAAAAGGAATTCAAAACTCAACTAAGACGAGTTGAATAAAAATGGAAAAAGGAAAACAGCAGCCTAAAAAGCAAAATAGGTCATTTGGAAACAGAAGTGCAAGAATCAAAACAAGAAAACAATTCACTAAAAAGCCAGAAATGACATGCTGGAAAATGAGGCAAAAAAAAAAAAGTTGGGGAAAGAGAAGAATGACTTGAAAAGAAGAATGGACAAAATGGAAAAGGAGAATCAAAAGGTTGTGGATGAAATTCAATCTTTAAAAATTATAATATGGCCAATAGAAGCTGATGACTTCACAAGACACCTAGAAGCAAAGGGTGAAAAAATACAAATTACATATTTTGCTGTTTTACACATTATGTTATGCTTATATATAACATTATGTTTATATAATTATTCATATAATTATGTTTATATATAACATAATATATATACATATATAAAAGTAACTCAAAAATGGTATTTTCTATAGAAAACCAAAAGTGAACATTATCAGTAATGGGGAATAAATATGAAGCCTTCCCAATGAGACCAGCATATTTTATACCTAGTGTGGTTCATTTTTAACACTCCCTTCTTTATATAACAAATTAATTTCTGGAATAATTATTAAATAAAATACATAATAGCAATGACCATAAAAGAAAAGCAGGCAGTAAAAATTGTATTGAACTTAATATAATCTTTTCCATAAAAAGTTAAAATAAAATAAATATTATAGTATAAAAAAGGAAAATAGTAATGATTTAATACTTCTGTAATGAGATTAGTATTTTTAAGTGGGCAAACTTAAACCTATATAATGATCTGTCAAAATAATGATTAATAACATTATTTTTTGTTTTTCAAGTCTTAATTTCTGTCAATTTGCCATTCATCAACATCATTAGCATATTTATATTCAATAATCAGTAAACCCAGACTTGTTTATCCATGTTCTTTAATACCTTATTAAAGAATAATTCTTATTAGTTTTAATTTTGAAAATTTTCTTTCATATGAAATAACATATATGCAAAGAATTGGAAAATGTTTTAAAACATAAGAATAAATTTGGCAGAGATTATAAAAACCTGTTTCCACAATAAATTCCAGAAATTTTAATACTGTCCATATCTTTGTTTCTTCAGAATCAATGGTAGGGATTTCCAAATGTACATAGCCAAATAAATTCCATTAATATCTTTTCATCAGAAAATTCATCATTAATTTCTATTAAGCTTCATAAAAATGATTTTTACTCTCCAGCTTCAAAATAATATAAAAATATTAATGTTTCTGCTTTAAAGATATTCAAATTCAGTAAAACCTTTCACATATAAACTAAAATGTATGCTTACAAAAGTAATTTACACCTCAGAGTTCACTATTTCTCTATTTAAAATTTTGGACTCAAATATATAATTGGACATATAGAATGAAAGAATGGAAATGATTTAAGTTTTATTTCTTCATCTTTATAAGCACTATATTATCATCACTTTATTTTAAATCTGCTTTTCAAATGTAGGGATACCCTACTATGTCTGTATCCCAAAGAGATGTTTTTTAAATGGGAAAGGATCTGTTTGTACAAAAAAAAATATTTACAGCTATACTTTTGGGGATGACAAAGAATTGGAAACTAAAAGGATGTCCCTCAATTAGGGAATGGCTGAACAAATTGTGGTATATGATGGTGATGGAATACTATTGTGCTATAAAGAATGATGAACTGAATGATTTCAGAAAGAATTGGAAAGACCTACATGGACTGATGCAGAGTGAAATGTGCAGAATCAGGAGAACATTGGACAAAGTAACAGCAATATTGTGGAACAATCAAATGTGATAGACTTTGCTGCTATCAGCAATACAATGATCCAGGACGATACTAAGGAACTTATGAAAAGGAATGCCATCCATTGTCAGATAAAAAAACTGTGTGAAGAGAAATGCAGATGAAAACATGTGATTTATCACTTGCTTATTTGGGTACATGATTTGGGGTTTTGGTTTTATAAGATTATTCACTTACAAAAATGAATAATATAGAAATATACTTTGAGTGATTAATACATGTATAACCCAGTGGTATTGCATGTCAACTCTAGGATGGAGAAGGAAAAAAGGGGAGGGAGACAACATGAATCATGTAACTTCAGAAAGCTTGTAATAAAATAAAGATAAAAATAAAATAAATAAACATAGGTATATGCAACATGACAGGTGATGGACACATAAACTATACCAGATGGCAGTTCCAAGGAACAAGGTATGTGGCTTATCTGTGCTGGACAGTTAAAATCAGTAATATTTGAAAATAACTCATTCTCAGACCTCAAGAAGCTTATTTTCATTATGCTGGATAGAATAGGAAATGAACAGATAAGTAATACATAGCAAAGATACATGGCAAAAATACATGGCAAAGATCCTGGAGTGGTTTGCCATTTAATTCTCCAGCTCATTTGACAAATGGGAAAACTGAGACAAACAGGATTAGGTGATTTCTCCAGCAAGTAAATGGCTTAGACTAGATCTCAACTTCTATGGATGAGTCTTTCTGATTCCAAGCCCAGTGCTTTATCTATTGTGCAACTTTATTCATGAGCCCTTTCCTCAAGGTGCTCTACCTACACTGGGGCAGCCAGATAACAGCTGCAGATAACAAAGATCTCTACAGGTACTACAGTTCCTTAACCAAAAGTTCCGGTTGTAACCTCTTGGTCCCCTGGTTCATCCTGTTGGAACTAACTCAAAGCTCCAAGGCCAGATAGATTCACAAGGGAATTCTACCAACCAATGAAAGAACAATTAACTCTAATACTACATGAACTTTTGGGGGAAATGGGAGAAGAGAGAATTCTTCCAAACTCTTTTTGATGCAAATATGGTATTGATATCTAAACCAGGAAGAGCTAAAACATACAGAAAACCATAGACCAGTCTCCCTAATGAATATTGATATAAAAATTTTAAATAAAATGCTAGCAAGGAAATTATAGCATTATATCACAAGAATCATATAACACAATCAAGTAGTTTTTATACCAGGAACACAGGTATAGTTCAATATTACCATCAGCATAATTGACCATAACAATAGCAAAACCAACAGAAAGTAGGTAATTATTGTAATAGGTGCAGAAAAAAAATTGACAAAATACAATACCCATTCCTTATAAAAATACTAGAAAATGTTGAAAACATAAGAAAACATAGAAAACATCCTTGAAGTGATAAATTATATCTATCTAATACTATCAGCAAGTATTATCTATAGTGGGGATAAACTAAAATGTTTCACATTAATATTAAAATAAAGCAAGGATGCCATTTGTCACCATTATTATTTAATATTGCTCTAGAAATGCTAGCTACAGCAATAAGAAAGAAAAAAGAATTGAATAAATTAGAGTAGGTAATGAAGAAACAAAGTAATCACTCTGCAGATGATATGATAGTATACCTAGAGAATTCTAGAGAATCAACCAAAAAAAAACTAATAGAAATAATTAACAATTTTAGCAAAATCACAAGATACAAAATAAAGCCACATACATCATCAGCATTTCTATTTACCACCAACAAAGTCCAACAATAAGTGATAGAAAAGAAAATTCCATTCAAAATAACTCAAAACACTATAAATTACAAGGGGATATACTTACAGAAACAACCCAGCAACTATGTAAATACAATTACAAAATACTTTGCACAAATAATGTCAGACCTAAACAACTGGAAAAACATTAATTGCTCATGGATAGGCCAAATCAATATAATAAAAATAACAATCTTACTTAAATTAACTTACTTATTCAGTGAAATACCAATCAAAAAACCCAAAAATTGTTTTATAAAACTAGAAAAATATGACAACAAAATTCATCTGAGAGAAGAAAAGTCCAAGAATATCAAGGCAATTAATGAGGGGGATGGGGAATGAGGGAAGGAGATCTAGCCATCTTGGACTGAAACTTTACTATAAAGCAGTAATCATCAAAACAATCTTGTATTATCTAAGAAATATTATGGATTAATAGAATAGATTAAGCAATCAAACATGCAGCAATTAATGGCTGTAGCAACTTAATGTTCAATGAATCCAAAGATCCAAGCTTTTGGAGAAAGAATTCACTATTTGACAAAAACTACTAGGAAAACTAGAAAACAGTATGGCAGAAATTAGACTCAGATCAACATCTCGCATCACACACCATTATAAAATCAAAATGGATACTTGATCTAGAAATAAAGGGTGATACCATTAGCAAATTAAGGGAATGTGGAAAAGTTTAACTTTCAGAGTTATAGATAAAGAAAGAATTTGTGACCAAAGAAGACTTTGGGAATATTAAGAAAAACTAAATGAATAATTTTGATCACATTAAATCTATTTTTCCAAGTTATTAAATTTTATTTTTCCCCAGTTACATGCAAAAAGTTTTCAACATTTTTCAAAGATTATTGTATCAAATTCTCTCCTTCCCTCTCTCCCCCACAAACCCATACCCCCTTAAGATAATAAGCAATTTCGTGTAGATTTTGTGTACAGAAACTCAAATAGAAGAAAAATAAAGAAAGCAAAAAAAAAGTTTGCTTAAATCTGGCTTTAGACTCAGTTCTTTTTCTCTGGAAGTAGATGGCATTTTTTTTTTTATCATGAGTCCTTTGGGATAGTTTTGGATTATTGTATTGCTGCAAATAGTTATTATTCACAGTTATTCATTGCAAAGTATTCCTGTCACTGTACAGTATTGTCCTGGTTCTCCTTACTTCACTCTGCTTCAGTTCCTATAAGTCTTTTCAGTTTTTTCTGACCTCCTCCTACTTGTCATTTCTTACAGCACTATAGTATTCCATCAAGATCATATACTATAACTTAGTCAGTCATTCCCCAGGAAATGGATTTCTCCTCACTTTCCATATCTTTGCTCTCCTAAAAATAGAGCTGCTTTAAATATTTTTGTACTTATTGGTCCTTCCCCTTTTATCTCATTGGAATACAAAGTTAATAATGATATTTCTAGGGCAATGCCCCCAGCCATGCATTCCCAGCTTTCCCATATTTATTCAAAGTTTTGTCACTTTCCTTTTCTGCTGTAAAGCCAATCTGATTGGTATGGGTGGTACCTCAGAGTTATTTTAATTTTATTTCTCTAATTAATAATGATTTAGAACATTTTCTGCATGATGAAAGGGAGCTTTAATTACTTTGAGAATTGCCTGTTCATATGCTATGACAGTTTATCAACCAGGAATTGATTAGTAATGTAATGATGAGTATAGTGGAACAAAAACTGGATTTAGAATCAAAGAACCTGTCTTTAAATCCCAATTCTCTCACTGTGTGGTTTGTGTGATCCTGAGAATGTCCTTTCTAATCCCTTGTTCCTGGGTTACTTCATCTGTAAAATAGAAGGATTAGACTAGATGTTTACACACCTTTATTTCTCTAACACACCTTTCAATTATTTTATGATTATTGTTTTATCAGAAATGACAAATATGAAGAATTCATAGAAATCTGTGAAGAAGACTTTTTAAGAGTGAAATAAGCAGACCAGAAGAATATTTTTTCTTAAGGGTCACAATAAACTAAAGGAAAGGATATTGAAAGACATCAGAACTCTCATCAATAGAGGGACACATTCTTGACTTCAGAAGTTAGGCATGCTTTCTAGAAAGGAAAATTATAAAATATAATAGGCTATATGGCATTAGACAGGATCAATATATTGCTGGATTTGCTTAGCTGTACTCTTGTTACTGGGAAAGGTTCTTATAAGAGGTGGAGTCATTAGGAAGAGAAAGATTTTTTTAAGCACAATAAAACATTTATTAAGGAACAAACAAACAAACCAACAACAACAAAAAAAAAAACAAGGCAGCTCATTTGCTTTTTCCCCCTAAGGGTTGCTACTAAGATCAAATTAAGTTCAGCAAAGAATTTGATAAAATTTTTCATATTATTCTTTTGCAAAACACAAGATATATGGACTAGATGATGTATAATATAAAATTGATAACATGGTCAGACCCAGAGGGTAGTCATTAATTTTTCAATCTCAATTTGTATGGAAGTTTCTAGTGAAATGCTCCAGGGATCTATGTTTGGCTCTATGCTATTTCACACTTTTATCAATGACTGAGAAAAGTAAAAATGACTAGGTAACATAAAGCCAGAAGAGATATTTCACATACATGATCATCAAACAATTTTTTAACTGTTAAAGTCTAGAACTTGGGGCCATTTTAATGGTATTTGATTTGGGAGAGGAAGGATTCCAAGTTTATTGAAAGAAAGCAAAAGTAAACATTAATCAGCTTTTTTTGGTGTTTTGAAGTTCATCCCAACCATGAAGTAAGGATTTTAGTGGACTTTTGGATTAATAAGCACCAAGTATTATATAGTTCCCTAGAAAACTAAATGAGGCTGCATTAACCATAATAGGAATATTTTTAAATAATAAATTCACTTAAAATACACTTTTCCTTAAAGAACGGTGTTCAATTTGATGAAATTTTTCATTTTAAGTTTCAGTTATGTTTTGTGTATCATCCTGGGTTATGTTAAATAAAATTTCTTGGAATACCTTGGTACATTACCTATATCTTCCTAATTGATTGTGGTATTTTCTTTTTGACATGGAACCTATGGGACTTGGGAACTACATTACATGGTGAATTAAAAGCTGAATTTACTTTCCACAAATATCCTATGGATACCATCAATCTGTACTTTGCCTCTGGTTCCAAAAGAACCAAAGTTTTTTTCTTTCAGCTTCTTTCACCATTTTTTAGTTAGGCCAATAGTTCTTAGATTACACCTCTGAGATTTGTTTTCCATTTCAATTATTTTTACCCCTGGATTATTTCACATTTCTTCCTTCAATTAATATTATTTGCTATATTGTTAATTTTTTAGTCCTGTAAGGTTACTCAATGCTTTGTCCACAATTTTTAGACATGTTCTAAATTATTTATTTTATTTTGAGTTTTCTAATAAACAGTATAATTTCACTCTCTATCTCTTCCTCCAGTTTTTTTTTTAGACTTGATCTTCCCACTACTCTCAAGGTTCTGGTGGCCATTCCATTCTCTTGTCTAAAGTTCCAGCTATATTTATTGCACAATTCTTCTTTTCCTCTGAAATTTCTTCTTTAAATATCCCACCACTTTATAGTGTTTCATCATTTTACTAAACACTTTTCTTTGCTATCTCATTTCCCTAATTCCCTAAAATCCCTCTGTGAATAGTTTCTTTATGGGGGTGGGGGAGGACAGGGACAAAAGTAGAATAATTCCATTGCTTCCAATTTTCTTACTCATTGTTAACTGCTTTGGCTTATTATATGAATTTCTAGTTGTTTTGTGATCATGGGATAGGACTGAACTTATATGTAACCTCATAGAAATCCTTGTGGAAATTTTTATATTTATGCTACAATGGTAAAACATCTCTTTCTTTGACTCCCCCAAACTCCTATGCAGATATATCTCCTGCTATATCTTGTCCAACTACATGGTATGGTAGATAGAAGTCTGGGCCTGAAGTCAAGACTTAACCTCTATTTAAATCTGGTGTCAAACACTTCCTAAATGTGTGATTTTGGGCAAGTCACCTAACCTCTATTTACCTCAGTTTCCTGAAGCATTAAATAAGTATAATAATAGCATATATTTGAAATGCAAAAGAAAACATGATTTATTACTTGATTTTGGGGGGTATGTGAGTTGGGGTTTTGGTTTTAAAAGATTAATCTATTACAAAAATGGACAGTATGGAAATAGGTTTTCAGTGATAATACATGTAAAACCCAGTGGAGTTGCTTGTCAACTCTGGGAGGGGGGAGGGAAGAGCAGAAGGAGACCACATGAATCATGTAACCTTAGAAAACATGTAAATTTCATGTAATACCCAGTGGAATTGCGTGTCGTCTACAGGAAGGGGGAGGGGAGGGGAGGGAGGGAAAGACTAGGATTCTTGTAACCAAGGAATAATGTTCTAAATTGACTAAATAAAATTAAAACAAAACATAAATTTGTTTCTGGAATAAAATAAAGAAAAAGTTAAAAAATAGCATCTACTTCCCAGAGTTATGGAAATTAAATGAGATATGTGTAAAGTGTTTAGCAAAGTACTCAGCACAAATTAGGTGCTAGACAAATATTTTTGTTGCTATTTTGTTCCTTTTAAATAAAGTTTATTCTTTCAGTGTCAAATTCCAATCATGGGACACATTCCATCAATTTCAGTGATGTATACCTTGCCAAATGTGCCCCCTTGTATTAGTATGGGTAGTTTATATTTCTTGTAAACCATGTTTTGTGTAATTTTTATTGACATATGACATTTTATTGTTGGCTCCTCTGTTGAGTTTTATCTCCTGTGAATTTCTGGGCATCAGTAATGCTAGACTTCTTCCTACATAGTAGCTATCCTCTGCAGAATCTAGCTTGGTGCACAAATAATGGCAATTTCTCTTTCCTCCTTCCTTTTCAGTGTAAAGTTATTTTGATTAGAATTTTAAGACATCAGGAGAATACTTTTTAACAGACATTGTTAACTGCACTCCATCCCTAGCCAGGAGAATATTATTACTGTATTTTAAACTATGGTCCAGAAATCCAAACCCCATCCTGAGATACCATATACTTAACCATCTGTTCATTTCCCAAATCTGTCAGGCTCTTCTGAAGGACTTGCTTTCATTTAGCAGCAATGAATAAAGTACCACTCCGTGTACCCCTAAAGGTTTCATAAGGACTTTATTGCCTCAGCAAATCTTTCTAGCCTTCTTCTGGCATTACCCTTTGTGACCATATGAAATCACAAAAGGGGATAGCATTTATCTGGTTTTATAAGTTTTGGATATGTGCCTCAGGAAGACATTTTCTCTCCTTTTGTTATCAAGCAGCTACATCACTCAGAGGACAGAATACTGAGCCCTGAGTCAAGAAGACCCGAGTCCAAATGTGATCTCCTACACTTACTAGCTATGTGACCACGGGAAAGTCACTTAGCCTCCATTTACCTTAATTCACTGAAGAAGGAAATGGTGAGTCACTTCAGTATCTTTGTCAAGAAAATCCCATGGACAATATTGAATAATCAGACATAAGTAGACAACTGGAAAACAACAACAAACTATTGTTATCAGGTTAACAGTTGACTGTTTCAATCCTCCTCTGTAACAAGTCACCAAAGACCACTGTGCATCAATTCTTCCATTGGGTATTTCTAGCAGATCTCTCAATAATTTTCAGTCCAATTTGGAGCAAAGCTATAAAAAAGCTATAGTCATGAAGCCAGAGAAAGAAGTTTATAGACTATTCTATCAGGAATAGGGATCCACTAGAGGTTTTGGAACAGGGGAGTAAAGCCATCAGTCTTGTTCATGAGAAACTTTGATATCAGCTTGAGATAATGATAGTAGACCTGAGAGACTGAACTCAGGGAAGCCATTTAGGTAGCTTTTCTTATACAATGAGCAAGAAGTAATGAGAGCCTGAAGTAAGATGGGGATAATAAAAGAAGAAGAAAGGATCATACTAATGATCTTGAGAAATTAGGATTCTTATGACTATAATTTGTTAGGAAAAGGAAAAAGAAGTCAAAGGTCACTTAAATTTTGATACTACAAAAAACTGGAAAATGAGGGGCTGCCATTCAATTGGAGAATGGCTGAGCAAATTGTGGTATATGTTGGTGATGGAATACTATTATGCTCAAAGGAATAATAAAGTGGAGGAATTCCATGTGAGCTGGAATGTCCTCCAGGAATTGATGCTGAGTGAGAGGAGCAGAAACAGGAGAACATTATACACAGAGACGGATACACTGTGGCACCCTATCCCAATCAACAATTTATAATAAAATGCTATTATTGTTTAAGTGGCGTCATAGTGTTTATCTACTGGCCTTGGACAGAGAGGCCATTTAGCTCTCTGAGCCTGAGATCATCCCTCTAAACTGAATTAAGTAAAATCCCAGTCACCTGTCTAAATCACTTTAACAAATGGAATGGACTTTTCTACTAGCAGCAATGCAATAGCAACCCAAGATAATTCTGAGGGACTTATGAGAAAGAACACTATCCACCTCCAGAGGAAGAACCGTGGGAGTAGAAACACAGAAGAAAAATAACTACTTGATCACATGGGTTGATGGGGATATGATTGGGTACATAGACTCTAAATGACCACCATAATGCAAATATTAATAATATGGAAATAAATCTTGATCAATGACACCTGTAAAACCCAGTGGAATTACATGTTGGCTATGGGGGGGGGGTTGGAAGGAGGGGAGAGAAAGAACATGAATCATGTACCATAGAAAAATATTCTAATTTATTTAATTAAATAAAAAATTAAGACTAAAAATAAATAAATTAAATTAATAAATAAGTTTTGATACCATGTAATTAGATGTAAAGTAATATCATCAACAGAAATAAAAAATTTAGGAAAAGGTTCAGGGTGAGAAGACTGTAATGGGTAGTCCTGATTCATATGGATACTCTGTTAGTTTAGATTCAGTATCAAGAACCTTGAGAATCATTTAATCATAAATGAAGGAAGTTTATTTAATCATAGCACAAAAAGGATATTGATAGGGACACTGCATCACTTAGTGTGGTTAGTCTTGGACAGAGTAAGCCCCCCCTTTGTCTCCATATGGAAATTAATCTGGTCATTTGGTCAGGAGAACAGAGTGTTTTGAATTATAGCCTTGTGACAGGTGCCAAAGACTGAAAGTGCCTGGGATAGGCTCTTTTATGCCTTGAGGCAATCAGGAAGCCAGTCAATATGGCCAACGCCTACCCAGAAATTTCATTAAGGTCTAGGAAGACAACTTCAGCCTTCATCCTCTGGAACAAATCAAGTTCCTAGTATAGCTTTGTCACCAGTCGGAGAATAAAAACCAGACTACTGTATATGTCAGGGAGCAGGAGGAATCTCTGATAAATAGTGCTTCCATAACAGAGGGGAAGATGGTAAGTTCAGTGTTATATTTGAGATGTCAGCAAGATAGGAAGGTTCTTAGTGGTATTTCATAAGGGGCACAAAATAGTGGATGTGAGTGATGGTTATAACAATAATAACTGCAAGCATTTATAAAGCATTTAAAGGTTTGCAAAGCATATTACAAATGTTTCATTTGATCCTCATAACAATCCTGTGAGGTAGGTACTTTTATTATTCTATTTTACAGAAAAGGAAACTGAGGCATACAGGGGTTAATGAAATTGCCTGGGAGACAGAACTAATTTATCTAATTCCAGATTTGAAATCAGATCTTCCTCTCTAGACCCAAAGCTCTATCTTGAACATCTGTGCCATCAGCTATGAGTTTTGATCAATGTCTAATACAACCACTAGAGAAAAACTCCTACAAAGTTTCATATAATGCCAGAGAAGCTTATATTTCATTTGCCTGTCAGTACCATTCCTGAATTTTTTCAAGTTGCTCTTCCTTTATAGAACTATGAATATAGTGACTAAATCTAGTCAAGTCAACTAGTGTTTATCAGGTGGCTACTATCTGTCAGGCATCATGCTAAATGCTGGGGATACAAAGAGAAGCAAAAACAGATCCTGCCCTTAAGAATACCAGAGTCTAATGGGGGAGATCATCAGCAAACAGCTATGCATAAACAAGCCAGAGCCAGCATAACATGGAGATAATCACAGAAGGGAAGCACTTGCATTAATGTGATATTGGGAAAGGCTTCTTGTCTCATAGATTTAGAGCTAGAAAGGACTCAAATGGAGAGCCAAACTTAGAAACAGGAGGTCCTGGGTTCAAATCTAACCTCAGACACTTCCTAGCTATGTGACTGAGGCAAGTCACTTAATCCCATTAATAGTCCATTTGCCTACCCCTCTTCTGCCTTGGAGTCAATATTTAGTATCGATTCTAAGACAGAAGGTAGGAGTTTAAAAAATAAAATGAACAAACTCAAGTTGTACCCTAGAATCTGAAGCCACATCTAGCCTAAGTGGTCATCCTTAATGCACTAATACATTTATTTTCTTTTCAGGCTCACTACTGATTTCTTGGTCCCCAGTCATGCAGATGGGTGATGGGTGAGATTCTCCTTAGACTCTCAAAGACTTCAGGCTGGGAAACTCCACTGGCATTTCTGAAAAGTGCAAGTAATTCAATGTAAAAACCACTGGAGTGTGATTCTCCAAGTCAAAACTCTTAATCTGCAATTCTTCTAATGTAAACTCCTTGAAGTCAGGCATAGTTTTGTTTTTTTGCATTTGTAGTCCCAGTACCTTGTATATAGTAAGAGATAGCTAGGTGGAACAGTGGATAGAGCACTGCACTTAGAATCAGGAAGACTCAACATGAGTTCAAATCTGGCCTCAGACACATAGTAGCTATGTAACCTTTGACAAATCATTTTACTTGATTTTCCTCGATCTGTAAAATGAACCAGAGAAGGAAATGGCAAACCTTTCTAGTACCTCTGCCATGAAAACCCAAAATGGTGTCACAAAGAGTCAGACAAGACCAAATTCTCTGAACAAAAAGCATATAGTAAGTCCTTAATAATTGTTTGAAATTTATTCAATTTTTTTTATCCCAGATCACAGAAGTAATACCATCAAAGATAGAAGGCCTAGAAAAAGTTGTGAGAAAAATAATAGGAAAATGAGCAGAGAATAGTATATATGATACTAAAACAACATCTCAATCCAAATACTACAGGAAGGATAAAAATCAAATCAATCAATCAAATAATCTGGGGAAATTTAACTAAAACTAATTGATTGACCAAAGTCTTCACTTTCTTTTGGTTGTATTAGTACATAAAGGATAAATATCATGTAGTAGAAGAAAAAATATTTCCAGAATAGCACAAATACAGGAAATGATAACTCACAATTTTTCTGATTTAAAAAATTTTAGCATGTTTTAATGAAATTTTACTACTGAAGAGTGTGTCCTTAGGAGAAAAATCATGGGTCTGTTGAACAATCAAAGGAAAAAAAGAATGAATGTACTTACTACTTACCGAATACCATGCAAAGTATCAGGAACAAAAATACAATCAAACAAAAAAAGCCCAAACCTTAACAATCTTACATATGGGGGCACGCAGGTGGCTCAGCCAGATAGATCTTGGGTTCCACTAGGACCTGAGACATTTCCTAGCTATGTGAGCCTGGGCAAGTCAGAACTCCAATTGTCTAGCCCTTATCTTGGAACCAAGACTTGGTATCATTTCTAAGAAATAAGGCATGAGGTTTTTGTTTGCTTGCTTTTAATTTTTCATTCTTAAAAACAAATAAAACACAAAATGTTACATTCTATTAAGGAAGACAACACAAATGTGTGATGCCGCAGAAGAGGAACTTGGATTTGATGAGTGACTAGGAAGAAAAGACTGACATACCTCATCCAGGAACTATGGCAGAGTTGATCTGATTGTGGTTCATTTTTCCAGACCTCAGCGGAAGGGGAAGGGATTGGAGGAAGAAAGAAGGGTATTTATGACCTGGCAGTTGTTAAGCATCTTGTGGAGGAGGTGAAAGGAAAGAGGAAAGTGATGGATGGCTAGTTCTTAACTAAAAGAGTGACCTGGGAGAGGCAGGAGCTAGAATAAGGGATGAGAAGAGAGGCTGCGCAAAGTTCCTTCAGAGCATGTACAGCCTCTAGTGAAATGGCTATGGAAAAGGTGGTCATACAAGGGGGGATCTCAATTGCCCCAAATTAGCCCCACCCAAAAGTCAAGTTGCCTGCCTGGGATGGTGGGGCCATTTTATTAATAATGAGAGCCTAGCACAGCATCTTGAAATTAATAGTAAGCACTTAATAAATGTTCGTTGAATTGAATTGAACATAAAAACCCTGGAAAGCTGTTGTTAATGACTTCTTGGCAGCTTGATAGAGCTTCTGAAACCGAACAATGCAAATATTATCTGATTCATTTAAACAACTGAAAGATGTAATTTAGCAGCTAAAATAAACTAGTGTGGCATGTTCTCGTAGTGCCCTAAAGAGAAGTTAATTGAGTAATTCTCCTTTGTTCGATATGGGGAGACATTTGTACAAAAAAACCAACCACAAATAGCACAACAGTTGTTTGACCCGGACTTTGATTTAAGCAGGGTTGGGGTGGGTGGGGTGGGTAGGAAACATGTGTGAGCTATTAATTATAGTAGGGGGCAGCAGTTTCCACAGCACACAGTATTTTTCTTTCAGAAATCAACTTTCTACTTGGTCCTTTTTTATTGTCACTTTAACAGAGCTGAGTCTATCTATTTATAACTTTATAAGACCAAGATTAACTTACTCTTCATAACAAACATGATAACCACCCATTGATACAGGAAAAACATGCTTGCATACCCAGAGAAGCCTATAGGGAAACTCCTTTACTTTTTATACTATCTAGCACTTAAATAGGCTTGCTAAGTGCTCTACTTATGCTCCTAGTTGATCTTCACAACAAGTAGAAACTATCATCTTACAAAAAACTATCATTTTACAAATGAGATCCAGAGAAAGTAAGTTACTTGCCAAAGGTCACAAAGCTAGGAAGTGTCTGAGGAAGGATTCAAACTCAGGACTTCCTGACTTCAAGTCAAACATTCTATCCTATGTGCCTTTTACTGGAATTTCTTTCACAGATTAACCATGAACCCTATCGCAAGTGTTTCAATGTGGCAAATAGATGATGCAGAATTAGGGAAGCTCAGAACTGGAGGGAGCCTCAGAGTCCATCACTTATCCAGGGCATCTTCATCTGGGGTCTGTGAACTAAAAAAATATGTAATTTTGATAACAGGATTTGTTTTTCTTTTTCATTTTATTTACTTTCTTTTATTTTTTCAATTACATGTAGAAATGAGTTTTTATGATTTTTCTGATATTTTGTAATTCAGATTCTCTCCCTCCCTTCTCCCGTCTCTTTCCTCCCCAAGACAGCTAATTCTCTAGTATAGATCATGCCTGTGCTCTCATGCATTACACATTTCCGTATTCCTCATGCCATGACAGAAGATTCATATCACACATATAATAAAAACCTCATGAAGGAAAAAAAGGTGAACTGTGACATACTTTGATCTGCAATCAGGATAACATTATTTTAGTATTAATTGGTTTCCTTTGTATTATTTTATACATTTTTATTATATTTAAAGAAGAGATCATAAGCTTCACAAGATTGTCAAAGAGTATTTGATAAAAAAAAAATAAATAAGAATCTCTGACATAGTCTAATCCATTGTTGTTGCTGTTCTAGTTATTTCCAGGCATGTCCAATTGTTTGTGACCCAATTTGGGGTTTTCTTGGTAAAGATACTGGAATGGTTTGCCATATCCTTCTCCAACTCATTTTAAAGATAAGAAAATGAGGTAAACAGGATTAAAAGACTTGACCAGGGTAATACAGCTATTATATGTCTGAGGCCAGATTTGAACTCAGGAAGATGAATCCTCCTGACTCCAGGTCCAACACTTTATCCATTGCACCTCCTACTTGTCCAATCTAACCGATACCTTACCATAAGTATCCCCTAAAATATTCCCAATACATCATCATCCAAGATACATTTAAAGACTTATAATAAAAGGTAGCACACTCCCTCCTGAGGCAGCTCATTCCACTTTTGGACCACTCTACTTTTAAGGAAATGTTACTTTACATCAATCCTAAATCTTCCTTTCTACAAATTCCCCTTATTTTCTTAGTTTTGACCTCTAAAATCAGACGGAATAAATCTACTCATCATGATCTTGAGGTCTTCCACCATTTTGGTCATACTCCTCTGAACACTTTTTGGTTCATCAATTGGCCTCAGCTTCTTCATATCATTCTTAAAATGTAGTGCTCAGAAATGAAGACACATGTTTTATTTATTTAAAAAATGACACTATCAGCTAAATAGCCTTTGATACCCTGTTTCTTCTAATCCAGTATGAAATCATATTAGCTTTCTTGGCTGCCATATCATACTGCTGAATCACACCAAGTTTATGGTTCAATAAAATCTCTACATTGCTTTTAGTCTAACTTCTATATTTGGTGCCTTATAGAATAAAAAAATCTGAGTCAAAAAGAAATTTAGTAGTCCTTTAATCCCAATTACCAAATGCCCAACAATAAACTAACACCTCTCAAAGCATTGCATTTCATTTTGAGATAGCTCTAATTGTTAGGAAGTTATTCCCTTACATCAAGCCTCAGTCTTTTTCTTTGTGACTTCCATTCATTGCTTCAAGCTCTTCCCTTTGGAACTGCCCAGAATGTTTTAATTCTTCTCATAAATAATAGCCTTTGAGGAATTTGAAGGCGATTACTTTTCAGAAAATATACTAAACTTGGGTCTAAAACATTTTAAACTTATGGTCTCAGGATTTTCAAAGATCATAATTGTTCCGATAGAACAATGCATTTCTCTGAGGTTAGTCTTATCAGAGCATTCTAGGGAGTCAGAAAATCTAGAAGAGAGTGGGGGCCTCCTTAAAGAGAGAAATTAACAATGTTTATCCTATTTTTTCCAATATGGGGATGAATATGCTACCCTTTAGCTCTGTTTCTTTGACTTTTCTGGTTACTATCTCTGGAGAAAAGATGCTTTCCCCAAACTCACAGGTCCCCTCCTCCATACCAGCCATATCTTCACTTCTCACCAGGCTATTTCTGACCTTCCAGACTGTCTCTACCATATCCTTGTGTGGGTGCATCCAAGCCTTTCAATTCCCTTATCTATGATATCTTCTTTCATTAGAATGTGAGCTCCTTGAGGGCAGAAATTATCTTTCTTTCTGCTTATACTGTATTTCTATTCCCAACCTTAGCATGATGCCTGGTACATGGTAACCACTTTAGAAATGCTAATGGACCTGACTAATTTGCTGGTTAGAGAAAAAAGATAGTAATAGGAATTGTATCTGTGATTTCATTGCTATAGAGCTCTCCCAGATGAAGAAATTCCTCTATCCATAGAACAGCACCTTCTCTGAAACTTTGAGTTTTGAAAGTTAAACAAAACACTTAGGGGTTAGGGGTCTTGCCCAAGATCACATAGCCAGTGAGTGTCTCAAGAGGGACTTGAACTCAAGTCTTCCTGGCTCCCAGACTCAAAGATATAAACAAAGAAAACAAGC
Organism: Monodelphis domestica; assembly: GCF_027887165.1. NCBI lineage: Eukaryota > Metazoa > Chordata > Mammalia > Didelphimorphia > Didelphidae > Monodelphis > Monodelphis domestica. Next base: position 66,381,532 of record NC_077230.1, read on the forward strand.
CAAGCCCTGCTTGGAAAGAGAGCATTCTACTGGGAGAATATAATAGATGCACAGATAAGTAAATACAGAATATATAAAATACATTAAAAATAACTTGTGAAAGAAGAGTACAAACAACATGTGGAGGTGTAGGATATTAAGAATGGTCTTGTGTAGGATAGGATGGCTGATCTGGAGAAAGCACTAGGGATTTCAAGGTGCAGAAAAGAGCATAGAAAGCATTCTTGATATAAAGGGGAGGGGAAAAGACAGAAGGAGGTGTGCATCTTATCCAAAAGCATAGATTTGGGAGATTCAAGGCAGTTGATCTTGTATGTAGCATGCATAGAGTACTGGGTTTGGAGTGAGGAAGACTTGAGTTTAAATCTAGCCTCTGACACTTAGTAGTTGTGTGACCCTGGGTAAGTCAAGTTTTGCTTTAATCCACTAGAGAAGGAAATGTTAAATCATTCCAGTATCTTTGCCAAGAAAACTCCATAGTCACTGCAGGCATGATATGGCCGACAAGGTTAGGAAGAGTTGGACATGACCCAAGCAATAATAACAAGAAGGAATAATGTGAAATAAATATTGAAAGCACAGAATGATGGATCTTAGAGGTAACAGGAAGCCATTAAAGCTTTTTAAGTATAGGAGAGTGACTTGCTCAGCCCTGTTTGGTATTTAGAAATACAAGTTTCACAACAGTATGGAGGATTGACTGCAGAGAGTTGAACCTGGAGTGTCAGAGACCAATTAAGAGACTTCCAGTAGTCTATGAAAGAAGTAATAAGGGCCTGAAGTAGGGTTATCTGAGAAATAAACTGAAGATAAAATAAACAATACTTAGTAACTAAATGGATATGGAAGATGAGAAGGAGTAAAGTGTAGAGGATGCCTCCCAGTTTTTGAAGCTGGGTAGCAGGAAGGTGAGCAGTGACCTCAAGAGAAACAGGGAAATTAGACAGAAGAATGTGTTGAAGGGAAAAATAATAAGGTCTGTTTGGGACACATCGAATTTGAGATGTCTATGGGACAGTCTGGTGGAGATGAATAATAGAGATTTGGTTATGTGAAATATTAATGCTTGGAAGAGAGATGCAAGCTGGACATGTGAAAGCTATCTTCAGAGACATGATGAACCTATGGAAGCTTTTGAGAGACAATGTATAAAGAGAAGAGTCTATAGTACCCACATCTAGTAGCCTTGTCACAAAACAGAGATCAATTTAGTCTGGCATGACTCATTCTTACTATTCTGTTCACACTTGGTGATTACTTCTTCCCCTTCTAAGTGCTCACAAACTATCCTTGAAATAATGCTTTACAAAATTTTCTAGAAATCAAAATCAAGCTAATCAGTCTACAATTTTGAGATTTTACCTACTTCCCATTCTTGAAAATCAGGACAAAAACCATATTTATCCATTTATCTTATACCACTTTCCCCACCATTTTCCATATTTTTAAAAAATCCACTGACAGTTAATACATATATATGTATATATATATGTTGTGTCTTGTTTTATAGTTTATTCAAGATTGATAATGAGTTCATTGAGAGTAATTATATTCTTCTATCATCTTTTTAATTTTCTAAACAATGTAAATTTCTTGATAGCCATTTGGGGTCTTATATCTTCCCAAGGAAACTTTCTTGATGTGGAAACTGTCAAAGAGAACAATAGGATTTGGTCTCTTTGATTCCCCAAGGGTTTCAAGCTTACAAAGGCATTAAACATGCCTGCACTCATTGACAACCTCCCACCTAGATTCCACCATCCTCAATAGTTGCTACTACAAATTTTCTACATCAAAATCAAGTTTCCTTGCCTTCTGACAGCCTCAAGTCACATGGATGTCTATCTCAAGCATATGAAGAGTTCCCCTGATAGAATGGGCAGATAAGAACAACTTGTTCCATTGGCCATGAAAGTAGCTGAAGCAATAAGTTGTAGAGCACTTACAGTTTAGTGAGTCAGAGAAGATGTCAAAGTAATCCATTGCATCCCAGGTCATTGCCAGTCTTTCTGACATTTGTCTTGTCATTGGACATGGATAACTCTGGAAGAGAAAATGAGGCTGATGACTTTGTGCAACTTTGCTTCTCTTAAATCCAATTCACAGGCAAGATATCACCTCTGATGTCATTGGTCCTCTTCATTTTTTGTTTTATTTTTTTTTTAATTTTTCCCATGGTTACATGATTCTTCTTGTTTCTCTCTCCTCGTCTCCCCCCTTCCAAATGTTGACAAGCAATTCCACTGGGTTATATATATAACATTGATCCTCTTAAAAAAAAAACTAATAATAAATAATGTGAAAGTTTAGCTATATCTATAATGTCTACAAATATCTAGGTACTGTGACCTCTGTTCAACTACTTACTCTCCTTACACTATTACCATATCCCCTGAACTCTAGATCTGTTTCAGCCTGACTCTAAAGCCCAGCATAATCATTCATGGTCCAAAGGAAACCAAGGGAGGTTACACTGGACTAAAGTCAGTCCAGGGTTCTGAGTAATTAAGTTTTAAGGTAGGATTGCACCACTTGTTTTCCCTGAAGATTAAACTATTGTTCTTGGTTAGTTCCAGATAACATTTCAAAACTTACAAAGATCTCCACATATTTCTATGCTTTCTAACCTAATTTTGACACTTTCTAACTTTGACATTGGGCAAGTTAGACATTTCTGATTCTTGGTTTTCATATCTGTAAAATGGTCAAATGTAATATATCATAGTAGGGAGAAGTGTATCTTGTAAATAATAAAGCATTATATGAATTGAGCTTTTATTCTACTTCGATTTCACATCATGTTCTTTCTCATACTGTAAAATTCTTCTCCCTATCTCCCTATTAATCCTTCCTAGAAGTTCTAGCTTGGGAACAAATAATTACTGTTGTTATGGCTATGAACATAATATTATATGTCACAAGTGAACTATTTTGTGAACTTTCAATTTTGATTCATGGAACTATGGATACCCTACATTAAAACAGGGCTTGGTATAATGTAGCGGTTCTCAGAGTGTGGTCCCTGGACCCCTAAGAGTCTCTGAGGTTCCTCAGGTTCCATGAGGTCAACACTATTTTTACATTAAGGCATTATTTTGCCATTTTCACTCTCATGCTTTCATGAGTGTATAGTGGATTTTTCCAGAGGCTACATGACCTATGAATTATAGATCGAGCTGTAAACTTGAAGCTGGAGATAATATCCTAGTTAATGCAAAATTGTGCCTTTGCTTTACTATAGACATGTTAGGACTTGCTGTTGTGCTTTTATGCATCCAATGTCAGCACCAATGAAACTTCAAGGAAGATCCTATACATAAATGTTGGGCAACACACAAGTACTGTTAAAATATTCAAAGCACTGAATATGTTTTTGGAATCTCATAGCTTCTCTTAGAACAATTATGTTGATGCTATGAAGCTATACAAGCAAGGATGGGTAAAACTAATGGTGCTTTTGCACAAATTAAGGTAGTAAAATCAAACTAAAATTAAACTGTATCAACAGTCGTTGTATTACCCCACACTTGTAGGGGGGGGGGTTAAGTGCTAGTTTCACTTAAGAAGGTTTTTGATGGAAGTAATGCAAACCATAATTTTATTAAATATCAAACCTGGACTATATAGTAGGACCTCATTTTATATGAACTCAACACATCTGAATTCAGGTATATGGGACTGGTAGTAAAAAAATAAAGGCAGAAAAAAATACATTTATAAAGCTTTAATTACCTGATAAATTCGTGCCATTTTCCCAACCAATGTAAAGTCTCCCAGCAGTTTGTCCAGTCATGCTCATTCTCACTCTGAGAAGCATTAGTGTGAGTCATTACATTGTTTTACACAAACAATAGCTCCTGCAGTAGTATTTGTCAGGTATTCTTGTTTATAATAAGTTGCATCTAAGTCAGAGTAGTGCTTCTCTTTGTTTCATTAACTCTATTTAGTTATTATTATTGGCCCCAAAGTACAAGAGTAATGATGCTGGTAGCTCTGATAAGCCTAAGAAAGATCATAAAGTGCCTGGGTATGTTCTTATAAGAAATACTTGTTTAAATAATGAGGTTTTCTGGTATGCACAATTTTCAACCTACACAAAAGGTCTTGGAATGTATTGGTCATGTAAAATGAGGTTCTATTGTACATCTTTTAATATTCTGTGTGATGAAATGGTAAGGACATAGAAAGCATTTCTGCTGCACATTGAAGGATCGAGTTTGTCCCAAGGAAAAGCACTTGTGTTATCATTTGAGTTGCAAGCTGAGCTGACCATGTTTTAAAATGAACATCATTTTCCTTTGAAAGAATGACTGACAGATTAACTATGGTTATTCAGACATGGCAGACATTTTCTCGAAAATGAATTAAGTGAGACTGTCACTTCCTTTTTTCTGCTTTATTTTTCAAAGTTATTTTTTCCATGTTACATTTAGATACAATTTTAATATCATTTTCTGACATTTTGTGATCGATGTTCTTTTTTCCCCCTCCATCCTTCCCCCATTCCCAAGATGGCAGGTAACATGATATAAATTGTAACTATATTATACAATATATATTTCCATGTTCGTCATATTGTGAAAGAAGACACATATCACTTATACTAGTGAAAAGTTCATGGGGGAAATAAGATGAAGGATGGCATTTTTGAAGCTGCTTTCACATTTCATCAGTTCCTTATACAGCAGTGGATATCTTTTTTTTCCTCATGAGTCCCTTGGAGTAGCCCTGGATTCTTGCATTGCTGATAATAATTAGATCATTCATAGCTGATCATCATCCTTTATTATTGTTACTATGTACAACATTCTCCTGGTTCTGCTCACTTCACTTTGCATCACTTCATATAAGTCTTTCCAGGATTTTTGTGATCATCTTCTTCATTATTTCTAATGGTGCAATAATATTCCATTGCAATTATATACCACAATTTGTTCAACCATTTTTTAAATTAATAGACAGCCTTTTAGTTTTTCAGTTATCACCAGAGCTATTATGAATATTTTTGTACATGTGGGTCCTTTTCCCCTATCTTTTTCCTCTTTGGAATATGGACCTGGTGATGTTATTGCTCAAAGGATAATCACACAGTTTTATGACCCTTTGGACATGGTTCCAAATTGCTTTCCTGAATGGTTGTTTCAGTTCACAGCTCTCCCTACAGTGCATTAGTGTCCCAGTTTTTCCACATCTTCTTCAACATTTATCATTTTCTCTTTTTTTTTTTTTGTCATATTAGCCAGTCTAATAGGTGCGAGCTGGTACCTCAGAGTTATGAGACTTTCACTTCAAGGAAAATAACTTGACAGCATTTGTTACCACTGATAAAATTTTAGCTTTTCAGTGAAAATTAGAATTTTGGAAAATTTTCATTTGCCATTCAGTCAGTATAAGCTTGATAGGTTCCCAATTCTTAATGACTTTTCTGAGGAGTAGTGATATTAATGAATGTGATCTTTTAATATTGAATAATGAAATGTGTCAATATCTGGAAGATCAGCATAATTCAGTTTTCTAAATGACCAAGTCATGACACTACAAAATCATACAAGTGTAAAAATAATCTCTTCAAAGTATAAGAAAACCAATGGTTTTTAATATGAGAGGATAAAATATGTATTAATATCATTTCTGACTCCACGTTGCAACTAATATTTAACAAACTACTATTTGTCAATTTTTGGTGTTGATTCAATGAAGAATAATTACAATTACATGAAGAGTTGTTCAATTGTTCTTCCCTTTTCCAACTACAGGTCAGATTTTCTTTATGAATTTCAACCAAAACAACATTTACTTAATGATATCTGAGCTCATTTTTTATATCTGGAGGTCATATTTCCTTTTGTAACTGTTTCTCTTGTTGGTTTATCTATTTGTTAAAAGTCTGAGATTTCCTCTTCCTGAAATCTTCATTATTTTCCATCTTTCCACACATACTTTTGTTTTTCTTGTTGCTTCTTGACTCCCTCCTTTGGTCTGATTAGAGTGTGCTTAGGAGCTGGATCTCAAGTGTCTCAGCCTCCTTCCACATTGGACAATTCATGGTTCACTAACCTAGGTCTTTGCCCCAAATGGTTTTTGGATAGTTAGAAACAGGCTCACCTGGATGCAGTGCTGTTTGCCTCAGACTTAGGAGAATTCTGCATAGCTTCCAAACATACAGGAGGGTGTCTTGCCCTGGTGACTTATCCTACTGCTTTTGTTCCTTACTTCTCTGGCTCAGCACCAGGAGTTTCCAGCTTATTGGCACCAGCAATTTACAGATTTTCAGCTCTAGTGCTTCTGGCCTTCAGTCCTTTAGCAGCCTTTGGCCCCTGAAGGGCTGTGGCCAAGCTGGCTGTTGAGATCTAAGCAAACTTCTGCAGCCTGGAGTCAGCAATGAAAAGAAGAAGGCTCCAGGGTAGGAAAGAGAAGGTAGTTTACTTTCTGTTGGATTCTGGGTGTCCTATACTAGGGAAACACCTGAGGTTGCTTTATCTTTGGCATCTCATTTCTGTTTTAGAGAGTTTTGAGTTTGTAGAGATAAAAAAAAAATGTCTATTCTGCCATCTTGTGGTTTACTTTTTGAAATATTTGCCATGACCATCAAATAATCATGGGTGCATTTTGAACATTGGTTGTTTCATTGTTCCCAGTGCAAAATAGCCCTCTAGGTCTCTCAGGAGGCCCAAGCAATGTTCTTTTACTTAATTCATTAGTGTCACCAGGAGAGAGTTTCAAAACAATGTTTAATGATTATATGCAATCTCATGTGTACAGATAAAAATCTCCATTATTTTCCAAAAGAAAGATTTGCAGATTCTACCAAAAAAAAAAAAAAGGAACATTTCACAATATTTTTGCTTGCTTACCATTAATGAATGCCTTTCTCAGTCAATAAGCAAAAGAAAGAGCATAAATGAAGGAAAACTGGCTTCCCATCTCGGACAGAAACTCGGTTTAAACTGAGCTTTCCAAACTGCAATAAACGCTTTTCACAAGGTTTTAGGACCTGGGGTCAACTAGGCATCAAGTTCTCTCAGAGGAGAAAACTGATCTGGATGGAAACTCTTCCATCTACCTGGAGGCAGCTAGATAGCACAACAGATAAAGCAGTAAGAACTGGAAAGACTTGAGTTCTAGTTTAGCTTCAGACAATTCCTACCTGTATAGCCTTAGGAATGTCACTTGACTACCTCAGTTTCCTCACCTATAAAATGAAGATAATAATAGCACCTGCCTCCCAGGGTTGTTGTGAGGATCAAATGAGATAATAGTTGTAAAACTTGTTTCCTTCCTTCTTTCTTTCTTTCTTTCTTCCATGATTCCCACCTTGGATAAGGCCATATAACTAAGGTTTGGACCAAAAGCATCTCTTTCTGCATAGGGCACACCAAAATTCTCTGGAAGTTCCCATACCATGGGAGATTTCCATAGAGTCCAAATTTGCTTTGGCTCACTATTCTTTATGAGGTATTATGTTTTCCTCTGAACACTTCTATCCCTGGAGCAGTTCTCATAGGAGCTAAGATTTTACGCTTCTAAAATTGAGTTGGTTAATATTCTTCCCTCTCTAAAAGTCCCAGCAGGTCTGTACGCTTTTATTGCCAGTGACATCCTCAGCTTATTGATTTTTTAAAATCAATATCATATATTGACATTTAATTGAATTGTCTCATAAAAGCAGCAGGGAACAATAATCCATTCAGTCTTTTTTTTCCCATTACATCAACAAGTATGGAATTGAGTTTTGTTATTTGCTGGGTAACATGATACACATTTTGTGGTATTTAAGAGTAGAGTTTCTCCTACTCCCACTCTTTCCTAGGAAAAGTAAAATAAGTAATAAAATGTATTTTTTTAAAAAACAAAACTTCTAAGAGACACTGAGCAGTAGTGGAGAGTTCACTGTGAAACCAGGAAAACTTGGGTTTAAGTCCCATCTCTGACATATAATAGCTGAGTAACCTTGGGCAAATAATTTAATTTGTTTAGGCAATTCTCATAGATTACAAATTGCAAAAAATACTGGTGGAAAGACTTCCATATATCAATGAAATCACAGGTCTAGTCTCCATCTCCTTCTAGGACATGGATTATTTGTTCTGTTTTGCTTTAGTTCCTACTCTGACTTGATTAATTTACTAATTTATTTTTCATATGGCCCAAGAGCACCCTCCTTTTTCAAGCAAACCTTCCTGTGCTAAGTAACCACGATCAAAGTCCAAAACTCAATAGCCTCTACCTTCAGGATTTAGGCACTGGAATTCCAACTTCCTAGTCTCTCTCTAACTTTTTTAAAGAGCTTCTGCCAACTTGAAAGAATCATAAGGACTGTTCAGAATCTCCATGGATCACTTTATAGAATAGTGCTTTTCAGAGATACTATAGAATCCTCCAGCAATAGCAAATATGCCCCAAAACTCTAAGCCCTTCGGGACAGGTTTTTAATTACTGAGGCCAACAAAACTTAAATGTAACATTCATAACTAAGTGGTTAATCAAATTCAGTTCAAAAGAATATAGATTGTGGTACTATCCACAGACATGCCTTCACTCTCCTCCTCACTTCAGAATGTGTATGCACTGAGCAGTGAATTGTAGGAAATTTTATTGGTAAGTTATCTATTTTGACTCTTTTGTATCCACCCACTCTGGAAACTGAAACCTGAGATTAACTTGGAGCAAGATTTTTAGTTGCTTACTGTATTAATAGACCAGGTAAAAGAAAAGTATTGGAGGAATAAAGATTTAATAGGGACAGAGTAACTATTAAAATTCTGATAGCTAAGTCAGAAGATCACTCTCTTTTAGAGAGACATCTGGTTTGAATCAAGAATTTTACCATATTTGCCAACAAAAATCTGCCTTATCAGTCTTGACCCTTGGCTTGAATTGGGACCTATGAATTGGTTATACAATTTTAAAACTAGAAAAAGAACAAATTAAGAATCCCCAATTAAATACCAAATAGGAAATCCTAAAATTTAAGTTGAAATTAATAAAATTGGATGTGAGAAAACCATTGAACTAATAAATAATAGAGTTGGTTTTAGAAAAAACAACAATATAGATAAAACATTGATTAATATAACTTTTAAAAAGTGAGGAAAATCAAATTACTAGCATCAAAAATGGAATCAATTTACTACTAATGAAAATAAAAGCAAAATAATTATTAGTTTTTGTCCAATTATATGCCAATAAATTTAATAATTTAAGTGAAATAGGAGAATACTTATAAAATGTAAATTGCCTAAAATAACAGAGAATGAAATACAATATCTAAATAAGTCTATTTTAGAAAAAGAAATTGAACAGGCCAAAAAAAAGTATCAGGACCACATGGATTTACAAGTGAATTTTGCTGAATATTTAAAGATCATCCAATTCCAGTATTAAATAAATTATTTTGAATGATTAGCAAAAAAGGAGTCCTGCCAAATTCTTTCTGTAAAACAAATATGGTGCTGATACCTAGACAAGAAGACAAAAACAGAAAGAAAATTATGAGCCAATTTCATTAATTAATTAGTTAATTAATTTATTTATTTCATAGATAGAAAAATTCCTAAGACCTTTTGTTCTAACTTCAGCTGACTGAGTAATAAGGGTGGGGAGCATATTATTTTGCTTATTCTTTTTTTTAAATAACCCTTACCTTCCATCTTGGAATCAATACTGTGTACTGGTTCCAAGGCAGAAGAGTGGTAAGGGCTAGGCAATGGGGGTCAAGTGACTTGCCCAGGGTCACACACACACACACACACACACACACCCAGGAAGTGTTTGAGGACAGATTTGATGCTTTTTATTCTAAACAGCAAGAAGATAGAACTGAGTGTCAGTTGATAACTTATGATATTGCTAAAGATGGCTGATAAGATAAGTTCCTCAAAATAGACAAGGTTGTAATTGTATTATTGCTCTCATCTTTGTACATTCTGTATATGTGAAAACATAATCTGTATATTCTCATCTTTGTCCTTCTAATTTATTGTTAATTTGGACCACTGAATAATGACAATTAATTTCTATATGACTGCTACAGAAGTCATTTCCATTCTGCTGAGGGTACGGTTTCCTATTGTTTGTTTGTTTTCTTCAGCTCTTTATTGAAGATGCCATTATAATACATAGCTCATCTCAGAAATTTACAAAACACGGGATCCTTTTGTTTCTTAAACCTGAACTTTTTTGCTATATGTTTTTTTAAGTCTTCCATGTGAGATCTATATTACACTGGAGTCATATAAATCCAAGTATAAGTATATACAGTATTGACTTATTTATGATGACCTTGATGAGTTCTTTGTAGAACTTCTGCTAGAGATTATAGCACATAAACTTCAATCATCCTCATTTTCCTTATAGTCATCCTGATGCCCTGCAAGATGAGATGACTAAGTGTTTCATGAAATCATGTTTTGGTTTCTTTGTTTTATTTTGCATTTTTTGGCTTTTGTTTCACATTGAAACCAGTTCTCCCAACTCCTCTGCTTGCTTCTCCAAAGAGAATCTGTTAGCCATTATTCCACTTAGTTACAACTTTGTCTTCTGGCTTCATATAGAGAGAGAATGACAATATCAATATGCTCTAGTCATTCCACAGTGGGAAACTTCACTGTTCAGTGGGCAAAGATCTCACATTCAAAGCAACAACTGTTTACAGATAATCTAAAATTCATCAGATTCTTTGCACTTTCTGTCTCTCTCCTAAAAATGACTTTGAATTACTTATACTTTGATAGTCAATAGCTCTCGATCAATTGATTCCCAACACCAAATAAAAATAACCTTTACTATTTACCTTCTCTGCTCTTAGTCCTAGGTCACTGAACACTGCCGGAAGAAGTCATCACTGTGTTAATTGGATGTACTCTAAGTTTATATTCTAAGTGACTGTAGACCTTATTCTTAACTTTTGGCCAGCACACTTTCTAGATTCTTTTGGACACATTTTGTGATAACTCCTAATACTTCCATAGGAAAGGATGTTAGCATCATTTAATTTTTCTCATTTCTCATTGAGAGGGTGGGAGATGAATAGTTTTTTTTTAATAAGTCAGGTTAGATTTATAATTTCATGTTCTTCTTGATCTTATTATTTGGATTAATCTTTATTTTAATTGATGGATTGACTGGATAGACCTCTGAATCAGAAATTATAATGTGCTACTAATTATTTCCTCTCTTTTACATAATAGCCAATTTCATTTTTTCTGAGGTTGCTAGGTGTCAACCATATCTTGAGGAAAACCTAGATGACATTTAAGCATCAGATTATCTCTTCATACCCATCTTTGTATTAAAGTAATAAGTAATATAAAATAAATATAATATATTTAGTAAATATATTTTAATAAAATAAAATAATATAAAGTAATAAGACTATTATAGGTTGTCTAAGTCTGTATGGTATTACTGGCATTATGAAAATAACTGAAACTTATGGATCAAGATCTTTTTCAAAGGTGATGGGTTAGAAAGATTCTGCCAAAAAAAAGAATAAAACAAAACTCAGTAATACATGTAAGAGAAGGTTTGAGCTCTTGGAAGGAAATGAACTTGGAAGAGCTGAAAAGATTCTACAGCCATGGGGGATGGGCAAAAAGAACAAAGAACTTTGGAGAGAGAGGAAGGAGTGAGCTGATCCAGGAGTTGAAAAACTGACTTCTGTCTGAAAACACACACCAGAGAGGTTGGCTCCAGGTGATTCCCTGATCCAGAGATCTCTTTCCCTGTGATTCCTGACCCCAGATCCTCACAAGAAGACAAGCCAATTTATTTGGACAGGACGTTGAAACATAAGCTGTCCACCAAGAAAGATTTCCATCAACCTCCTTGAATTTGAACTTGGGGACACTCACTGTGCAGCCAAGAACCAGAGTGCATTTACTCTGACCCCAAGGGGTTCAAGTGAACCCAAACCTGATCTGCCTGACATTGGGGGGAAGAGTATTAGTTAGAGAGGGACCCCCTCTCCCTCCTTCCTTCTTGAACCTCAATTTCTTACCCTCCATCTGCCCTGTTCCTTTTCTGTTTCCCTCAAATAAATTTCAGTTAATAAGACTCAGGAACTGACTCAAACTGTTACTAGAGGGAAACTTGAGATTGAGGGGGAGAGAAGTGACATTTCTCTCCCCAGGAAGAAAAGAGGCTTATCACCACAAGCCTCTTCAAGGAGATCCTTCAGAGAACCCAGCAGGTAAGAGTTGAAGGTAGCCAAAGTGGGGGGTGGGGGGTTGTCCAAGAGTGCTAAGGGGGGAAAAGACAACCCCATCCTCCTTCTCTCTCTTGGCTTATCAACATCACCTCCTCACTCTGTCCCTGCCTTAGAGAGGGAAGACTCCATTCCCATTTTCACCTTTCTTCCCTTATCATAAATCTCTCCCTTTTTTACCCCTCTATTACATAACAACAACTGCTTTATTTGGCCTTACAGGTTAGATTAAAGCAAAGACCTCAATTAGGGAATTTATAGGAAGCAGATACTGTGGCAGCTGACATGAATGAAAGCTTTATTTTTATGTGTTAGAGCAAGCAAGCAAAAAAAAAACCACTTACAAAATGACATGGCAATATAGACAGATAGAGGTTTGTCCCCAAGGATATCAGAAATTCACATTGCATGAAAGGGAAGGAGACATGTAGGAGAGGGAACACAGTCAAAGTTGGAGTGCAAATAGCAAAAGTTATGTGTTTTAAAACTGAGCTTGGTTGAGAACAAGTAATCAAGACTGGCCATGGGAAGGGACCTTCCTAATCATAGCTAGATATGGTAGAGATTTTCTCAGGGTCATTTATTGCTACCAGACTTGGATGAGGCTCAAGAAGAGGAAGTTTCTTTATTGGGATCTGAAACTGGTAAAAAGTCCAAGTGGTTGGAGAAGGAGAATGACCTAAAGCACTGGAGTTGGTCAGGAGTTTCATTAAACAGTTAATAAAGGTCAGGGCAATGGAAAATTCCAAACCTGTTATCATTTTGGCTCCATGCTTTGTGAGTATTAGGACCTCTTAGCCTAAGTGACTCCATATTGGAGTCCTATCAGGATCACTTACAACATCAAACAATGTAAAGATTACAATTATACAAAAACATATATTTATTTGGTAGTTTTTTTGTTTCGTGGAGGATCATTTTCATAGCATGTTATGAAGGTTACAAGTCAACTTGATCTTGAATGTTTCTTGTTGCTTTGGAACCAGTTTTGCCATTTCCTTTAGTTGCTCTACAAGGAGAACATCTGAGCCATTGTACCATTTAACTTCAAACTTCCTTATGTTTCTGATTCCCATTGTAGAGAAAATGACAATATTACCATCTATCAGTTCTTCCAGGAGTATGTCAGCTCATTAGTCATTGGACAGGGATCTCATATTTGGAATTCTATGGTTTTTAATTTTTATAAATAATTCTTAGAACTGTCTGCCGTCCTGGTTTTTTTCCAGTTCTAAGTGAATTTATTTTTTAACAAAAACATCAACATATATTTGAAATATAATAATGGATAAAGGAAACAGTGGCTTTCATAATACAGAGACATTTAAAGCCATTTTAAAGTGTTGCCTTAGACCTCCTCTTCATCCAGCTCTACCACTTAGGAATTAGTAGAGGGCTGCAAATGACCAAGGCATATGTTTCTTTTTCTTTGCTCTGTGGGTTGCTATGGCAAAACAATTCATCACTAATGCATAGCCTACTGGTTATAAGTCTTTCCAGACTGATTTAGGCATTATACTTGAAGCCTTCTTGACATAATAGAATCTGCCAAAGTTAATGTTTTACTGGCTCAGCCTTTAAGAACTCATGATCACCTTCACACCATAATGAGGCACCAGAATAATCCTTTTGCAAAGGATTTAAGAATTAAAACACGTTAAAAATAACAAATCATGGCAAAATTTTCCCATGTTTAAAGTTGAATGGGGCCACCTCATTTCTAAAGTGCATCATTAGTTAATTGGTTAGATTACCTTCTCAAGGATTTGGCAAAGAAAACTCCTCTCTCTTCATAACTAGAAATCATGCTGAGTCCAGGCTTTAAGCCCAGGTAATACTCCATCATTATTTTTGAAAAAAGTACTTTTTCCAGAATTTTTGCTTTCCCAGGGTCTCTTGAGATTAGCAATGAATCAAAAAGTATCTATTAAGCCCCTACTTTGTATAAGCACTGTGCTGGGTGCTAGAGATTCAGACACAAAAAGAGATAGGACCTATCCTTAAGGCCAACACCATATCAGGGAAAAAATATATATATACATATATACACACATAAGTATGTCTAAAATATATGTACATGGCTTTAAAAATGGGAGTTGGGGTTTTGTTGGCATATGGAACTCTTTGTTAGGAACTTTTGCCCAAAAGTACCAACTTCTTTTCAGCAACTTAAATACTAGAGTACTGTTTGAAGCATTAAGTAATGCCCAGGGTCATATAGCTAGGATGGATTATAGAATGGATTTAATCTCAGATCTCTCTGAATCACAAGCTAGCTCTATATATTCCTAGACCATACTGCTTCTATTGATATAAATATGCCTTTTTTTCATCATTTGTCTTTTAAGAGGACCAATGGCATCATGAGGTGATGTATTGACTTGCCAGTGTATTGGTTTTAAATGAGGCAAAGTGGCTTGAAGTCATTAGTGTTGCTTCTCTCTTCAAGTCATCACAGTTCACTGATAAAGCAAAACTCAAGCAACTGGCAATGGCTCAGGATGTGATGGATGACCCTGATGTCTTTGATGTCTTCCCAATCTGTAAGTGGTCCATAGTACCTGTTTCAACTGTATTCATGGCTTTTGGAACAAATTGTTTCCATTACCCCTCCTGGGTTGGGTAGGAGGGGGTCAAATCTTTATGTATTTCGGGAAGATATTCCCCCTAACTCACCAACGGGTTTGAGGTATGCATGTTACCCTCAAACTTGATTAGCCTGTCTACTGAGATGGCTTTACCATGGCATGATCAGTGGCCATGCTACCGCTTCTTGGAAGCATGGATGACATTTAGGTGAAAGGCAGGCACCAAGGATAAGCTTCCCTTAAAAAGGCTTAGCAAGCCCTCCATTTGGAGGTGCTAGACCTTCCAGAGCACCTCATACATTTCATATGTATATGTAAAATATCTATATATGCATATGTAAGCATGTATATATATACACATTCACACACATATAATACAAAATAACTTTGCCCTGGAGGCACTAGAAGTCAGGGATCTCAGAAAAGATCTCATGTGGGGTTTGAGCTGAGTTTTGAAGGAAAGTGTAGCAGTCCACTGTTTCCAAGGGAAACAGAATGTACAGAGTGGCTTAGAAGAGAGCATGCTCAGTCTTGCGCATGGCTAGGAAAGCCTCTGACCCTTGACCCCAGCTTCCCCCAGGTTAAGCGAGAAAACAGGTTTCTTTGTGTTCACCTGGTTAAGATAAACCACACCTATACCTTGTCATTAACCAATGATAATCATCCCTATGTATTGTGTATACTTGCATATCAAAGACATTAAAAGCAGCCACAGCAATCTCTGCCCTTTCTTGGATCTCAGCTCTCACTGATGCCTGTCCTTGCCTCTGGCCAAGCTCCATCTTTAATTCCTTTCCTTCTCTATCTCTCTCACCTGGGACCTGGCCTTCGGCCAGGCACTTTCTTTTCTCTATCATGTCTCCAACCTGTGTGGTATTAAATTTGGATCCTTGGATGGGTACAAGCCTTCTGAGTAGTCCACTGATCAGAGTTTTGCTGTGGCTCATTGATAATCAATGAGGCCTGGTTTTCTGACTCATTTCTGCCACCTCATATCTCTAACTTGGCTCCACCACGCCCCTCGCGGTATCCAAAACTTCTATCCTTCCTCTATCT
Source organism: Monodelphis domestica (assembly GCF_027887165.1). Taxonomy (NCBI): domain Eukaryota; kingdom Metazoa; phylum Chordata; class Mammalia; order Didelphimorphia; family Didelphidae; genus Monodelphis; species Monodelphis domestica. The sequence continues at coordinate 66,397,381 of NC_077230.1, forward strand.
TCCTACCTTGTGGCTTCTCGTGGGTGCGGGAAGCCACAGAAAGTAAGTATTCCAAAAGGGAGAAATGAGCAGAAAGTATATTCTAGGCATGGGGAAATAGCCTATATGTAGGTACACAAAAAGGGATACATAACATCAGGTACAAGAAACAGCAAGAAGGTTGGTTTGGCTAAATAATAATATGAAGGGCAACAAAGTAATACAAGCCAAAAAAGAAAAAAAGCCCAGGAAAGACAGTAGTTTCATTCTTTTTTCTTTGGGAGATTATATCAAGGATTCTTTAATACTTGTATGCCAAACTGACTGGAAACAATTGATTACTAATATGGGAATCAATCCCATATCAGCTGCCTATCAGAATATTGTTGTGATAGGGCAGAGAAAAACATGTATTGAATAAGAGGAAAAAATAAAATGAAGAGATATGATGTACAACTGAAACAGTATGAATCTCGTGTATTTAAATGAGGTACTGACCCAAAGAGAGAGAGAGAGAGAGAGAGAGAGAGAGAGAGAGAGAGAGAGAGAGAGAAAGGAAACTGGCAACAGATAAAGAAACAGATTATCATGTCCTAAGGCAATAAAAATCTTTATTTTTAAATTGTGTCATGATAAGGAGTGCACAAAAGACTATTAATGACCTTAGCCAGCAAATAATTGATCTTGCCAAATAAGAGATAAGGTAGCCAAGGGCAATATCATGGCATCTGTTCTATATTCATAATGTATATTTAATGGAAATTGAGATAATCTGTTATACTGACTATTCTTTTATCTATTTCCAATTTTCTAGGCATTTGTAAAAGCTTATATAAAAGAATTGTAGAAGATTATGAATAGCATCATCAAATAGCAAGAAGTTATAGAAGGAAAAGGAAGTTTAAAGATCTTGGACAGAGGCCCAATTAAGTAAAATGAAATCAAGGGCATTAAAGGATGAAAAGTAGAGAAACACACTCACATACCACCACCACTCCCCACACACAGACTTCAGAAGGGAAAAAAAGGAAATGATATATAATACTTGTATAAAAATTATTTTCTTCATCATTGATAATGAACTCCTTGCCACTTTGTGTGAACACATAGTGAGAATGACATTTAAGAAAAGGGAGATAGGAAGAATGCCTGGGATAATACTGTAGGTACCACAATTTTGAGAATAACGAAGGATAAAGACTGAAGATATTCAAAAAGGGAAGAGTATCAAATGTTTAAGAGAAAAATATAGAAATTATCAAAACCTGATCAAGAAAATATTGGTAACTAATGACATGTCTGCCTACTTCCCCTTCCAATTAAAGTCTTTAATAAAGCAATGTACTTATATGTTAAGTGTATCTTTGATGACAGTTTAAGAAGGACATTGAGCATCCTTGATATGATAGTCTAGATCAGACCCTTCAGGAAGGAATATACAATCAAACCAATAAGCATTTACCAAACAACTTTTATATGCAAGCCATTGTGCTAGGCACTGAGAATGTAAAGATGAAATGAAAAGGATTGCTTGCCCTCAAAAGAAATATGCATTCTACTGGAATACAAAATCTGTTCACAGTATTTATTTGTTTTCTTGTTTATTATAAATATGTTTTTGATATGATAGAGTGAAATATTGTCTTTAAACTTCCCCTCTCTGACAGTATATCTCCTGTAATGATTAAAATTCTCTGGAAAGTGTATCTTAATTTTATAATTATTATTTAGTAAAAAGTCAAAAGCAGGCCAGAGAGAGATAAAGAAAGAAAAGCCACTTGGCTGGTGAGCTGGGGATAGTAAGAGCCTGAGACTGTCCCACCAGTCAGTCACTCCTGCTACTTGCTCCACAAACAGCTGAGCAAGCACAGAGCCAGACCACTGTGGTCTTTGGAGTCCACAATTCCAGGAAAAAAGAGCTGATTTCTTGTCCCCTCCATCAATTTATGCTCTTTGTGATGCCCACTTCCCAAGCCTCCCTGATTAGAGGACTCAAACTTTGTTCAAGATAAGAAGTAGGTCTTTTGTACACCAAGAGTTTCTCTTCCCTCTGGTCAAGTGGCCCAACATGAAGTTAGCTGACTGATTTCATTACCAAAAAGAATTCCTGTTTACAAATAAACCAAGAATTGATCCTTACCCTGTCAGTTTTTCTAACTAGACAAAAGATATAGACAAAATGAAAGTCAACACCACCCAGGGCCACAGCCTGGGAAAGAAACCAGTTTGAGCTTCAGCTCAAATGAATAGTTTTTCAGGTGGGGCTGAAAATAATTTTACAGAAAATATCTCAATTCAACATTAGTTTTTCCACACTCTCCTACACAAGTCATAGAGTAGAAAGATCTTTGGCTCTGGAGTCAGGGAACCTGGATTCAAATCCTGTCTTTAAAAAATTTACTGCTTGTGTGATTTGAGAGAGACAGTTTACCATGGACTTTGTTTATCTATAAAATTTTATGTATATGAAGTCTGTTCTCATTCTAGATCTATGACCTAGCTATAGCAGCCCTTCTCAAAGCACTTAGTTTCCTCCATCCTTTTCCATTGGGTGCCAGAGAGAGAAGTAGGGCAAAGGAAGAATAAAACGATTGTGAAGGACAACTATGAATACTGCAAGAATCTCGGAAGGAACTCCTAAAAAGACAATAATCTTACATTCTATTATAAATTCTGTGTGTCTGTCTGTCTGTCTGTCTCTGTCATTCTTTATCTCTCAGTCTCTGTTTTTCTCATCATTTTCTTTGCCTGTGTGTTCTCTCTCTCTCTCTCTCTCTCTCTCTCTCTCTCTCTCTCTCTCTCTCTCTCTCTCTCTCTCTACCTATAGGAACTCTTACTCTCAGTAATATTTAGGTCAGAGCTTACAGAATGCAAGCTTCAGATGTAATTTAGGCAACTAAGCTAGCACAACCATTGGAGAAATATGCCAAAAACCTGACCAACAGAATACAAGTTGGCATCTGACTATATTCCCTGAAGCAGCTGACTAAGGGGAGTTATGGGAGAATTTGGAGCCATAAGCAAAGAGTTTTTATATAGCTTGTCAGCCAGGAGCATGATAGTAAGAAAATTTCCTTCTTTCCATATGAAACTTTGAAGATGGAACACTAGAGTGCTTTTCCTAATAGGAATTCAGGTATATGAAATGACTGGGCAGAAGAGGATAAGATTTCAACCCTTATTAGGAATGGTGACACACTGCCACCTGGGAAAATTGACATTGACTATTTTTCACTGTGGTAAAGAGTCTAAGGGAAATAGCAGTTATATTTGGCATTGTGTCTTTTTCTAGATTCCAAAAATTTACTAGAAACTCAATTTTTTTTAGATTAACCTCAATAGAAAAAAATTACCATTGACTTCAAAATATACACCCAGACTGTCTCAGAGCTGCCTAAATCTTCTAATTGCAATTCTTCTCTTTCTCTGTCTCGGTCTCTTAATATATAATATAATATTTTAGAGTCACTTAAATTGTAAGTAGATTGGTCTCAATGAAATATGGAAGGAAACAAACACGAGTCAAATTGTAGTGGAACTCTGAGAACCTAGAAATTCTAGAGGACACATTTCAAACCTCAGGCACTCCCCTTGCCAGTTTTCTGCAGACCCCTTGTAAGTCACGTAGTATTCTCTTCTGTAAAACACATATAAGCAGAGGCAGAGTCAAGATGGCAGTGAAGAGGCAGCAAAAGTTCAGACTTCTGAATACCCTACCTTACCAATTACAAACTAAATGATTCTAGGGGACTGACAATCAAAACCTAACAACAAGACAGAGCCAAGGAACCCTCCAGCTGGACGCAATTCAAAAGGAACACCCCACAAAAGTCAGAATTCGAGAACACTCGGGTTTAAGGGGAAGGAAGAAGGAAGGTCCCAGGACACCCCCACCACCACCACCTAGAGTGCTAAGCCTCCAGCAGCAGCAGGAACCTCTGGGCAGGCAAAGGCACTGGTCTGGAGGGTGTACCTTATGGGCAGACTGTGCCAGGCTCAGAGCATCAAACATAGGCAGTGGGGAAGGAGCTAGAGAGGGAGCACAGAGCAGGCAGCCTGGTCACAGTGGCGGAGACCTTTCATATTCCTCCAGCTTTCCAGGAGGTTTTGGCCCCAAAGCACATCCAGCCCAACCCAGCTGAATTTAATCCCATCAGAAGTCTTTAGAGGTCAGGGAAGCTCAAGCACCAACATTCCTCCCCCACAGACTGCTGGATTTTAATCCAATCAAAAGCCTCCAGAGGACAGGGAAGCTCAAGCTCCAACACACTGTAAAATGGAGATTTGAACCCTAGACTCCAATCCCCAGAAGTCCTTGGTATTTCCCAGAATTCCATATAATCTCACCTGAGTCTCCACCTGGGAGAGATCACAATTAGTATTTAACTGGCTCTCTGCCTCCCACTTGCTCTCTACTCAGCTACTGCAAGATGTAGTACGTAAGATTTGAATGGGCTAATTAGCCCTAGTCGTGTGGGTTTCTTATTTTATATTTTTTTATTCCTTTATTTTCTAACCATCTTTAATAAACCTTTTAAAATATAATATTTTTATTACTAGAGACTAATTTTAATTTTTACAGTCCTTCCCCCACAGACTGCACCAAGAGATCTCCTGACAAAGCTCAAAGAGGGAAGACTGACAGAAAACTCCAAAACCAAAAAAATGAGAGAAGCAAGAGCACAGGCAACTGTGGGGGGTAAAAAAGGGTTAAATATGAGCAAACAACAAAAAAAGAAAAAATAAATTACAATTGACAGCTTCTATACAGGCAATGAACAAAGAGCAAATGCAACAGGGTAGGAGGGATCATCAAGCATTAAAACAGAAATTCCAACAAATTGGATACAGTCTTTGGAAGAACTCAAAATGCAGTTCAAAACACAATTAAGAAAGGCTGAAGACAATTGGGAAAAGAACTTAAAAACTAAGATAAGTCATCTGGAAACAGAAAATAGGGTTTTGAAAGCCAAAATCAACTAGATTGAAAGAGAGGCAAAGGAGATGAAAGATGAGGTAAAGAGAATGAAAGATGACCTCCAAAGAAATACATACCAGAAGGAGAAGGATGGCCAAAAAGCCAGGGATTAAATCCAGTCTTTAAGAACCCAGTATACAAAAACTAAAATTAAATGACCTCACAAGGCAGCAGGACACTATAAAACAAAACCAAAAGAATGAAAAAATTGAGGAAAATATGAAGCATCTCATTCACAAAATAGAAGATTTAGAAAATCATTCCAGGAGAGGCAACTTAAGAATAATTGGTCTACCAGAAGACCATGACAAAAGAAAAAGACTAGACATAATACTACAAGAAATTATCTAAGAAAACTGCCCCCACATTCTAGAGCAAGAGGGAAAAGTGGAGACTGAAAGAATCCACACATCACCTCCTGTACTTAATCCCCAACTGATAACACCCAGGAATGTTATAGCCAAATTCAAGAACTATCAGACCAAAGAAAAAATATTACAAGCTGCCAAGAAGAAGTCATTCAGATACCATGGAACCACAGTGAGGATAACACAGGATCTGGCTGCATCTACACTGAAGGACCGAAAGGCATGGAATATGATATTCCAGAAAGCAAGGGAACTAGATCTACAACAAAGATTCAACTACCCAGCAAAACTGACTATATTCTTACAGGGGAAACTATGGTCATTCAACACAATAGAAGAATTCCAAGCATTCGTAAAGAAAAGACCAGACCCAAACAGAAAATTTGATGTCCAAGCACAGAACTCAAGGGAATCATTAAAAGGTAATTTTTAAAAAAGGGAAAAAATAAAAACAAACAAAAAAAACACTTTTTAAAAGAGACCCAATAACTTAAAATGCTATGTATCCCTATAAGAAAAGAGGTCATTGGTAACTCTTAAAATTGTTAATATCTCCTGGGCAGCAAAAATAATTACACTTAGAGGGAACAATGACAAAGTGTATAGGATGAAATGACAAGATATAAATATGTGTATAGATATATGCATGCATAATAACATATACATGTGTGTGTATATACATATATATATATATACACAACTGGAGCTAAAAAAGAGGTTAATACTAAAAAAATGGGAAAACAAACAAAAGAGGATAAATCTATATGTCACAAAGCTCATGGTGGGAGGGGTAAACATCAATACACTGGAAGGGTAAAGAGGTTAGAGACAGGAAAGACTCAACTCTTACATGCATTGAAATTGACCCAAAGAGGGAAGAACAATCCAATCCATTGGGGCAGAGAATAGATTTGCATGCTATAAGAGAGTAGAAGGGTAACAAATGAACTGGTGGGGAGGGAAGCAATACAAAGGAGGAAGGAGGAGGGTAGTTTTAAAAAGACTTCAAAGAAAATAAGGGGGAGAATAAGAAGGGAAGGGGGATAGAAAGGGAAATAAAATAGGGAGGGAACTATGGGGACTTATTAAAAACAAACACTGGTGTAGAAGGAAATAGTGGAAGAAGAAAAGGTAGGACTAGGAGTAGAAATCAAAATGCCAGGAAATACTCAGCTGGTAATCAAACTGTGAATGTGAATGGAATGAACTCACCCATAAAATGCAAGTGAAAAGCAGAGTGGATTAGAATCCATAACCCTACCATATACTGTCTACAAGAAATATACATGCGGAAGGTAGATATGCATAGGGTAAAAGTAGGAGGATGGAGCCAAATCCATTGGGCATCAACTGATAAAAAGAAGGCAGGAATAACAATCATGATATCTGACAAAGCCAAAGAAAAAATAAATCTAGTTAAAAGAGATAGGGAAGATGTTTACATCCTGATAAAAGGCAGTGTAGACAATGAGGAAACAACTGTACTCAACATGTATGCACAAAATGACAGAGCATCCTAATTTCTAAAGGAGAAACTAGTGGAGCTCAAGGATGAAATAGATAGAAAAACTATACTAGGGAGACCTGAACCTTCCTCTATCCAAAGAAGATAAATCAAACAAAAAAATAAATAAGAAAGAGGTAAGAGAAGTGAATGAAATCTTGGAAAAAATAGAGTTAGTAGATATATGGAGAAAAATAAATAGGGACAAAAAAGAATATACTTTCTTTTCAGCAGCACATGGTACATTCACAAAAATTGACCATGTATTAGGGCACAAAAGCATTGCAAACAAGTGCAAAAGAGCAGAAATAATAAATGCAACCTTCTCAGATCACAATGCAATGAAAATAATAATTAGTAAGGTGCATAGAGAGGTAAATAAAAAATTAATTGGAAATTAAACAATATGATTCTCCAAAGCCTGTTATTTCATTGAAGAAAATGACAATGAAGAGACATGCTTTCAAAACCTATGGGATGCAGCCAAAGCAGTACTTAGGGGGAAATTTATATCCTTGAGTTCATATATTAACAAATTAGGGAGGGCAGAGGTTAATGAATTGGGGATGCAAATTAAAAAACTAGAAAGTGAACAAATTGAAAATCCTCAGATGAAGACTAAATTAAAGATTCTAAAAATCAAAGGTGAAATTAATACAATTGAAAGTCAAAGAACTATTGATTTAATTAATAAGACTAGAAGCTGGTACTTTGAAAAAACAAATAAAATAGACAAAGTACTGGTCAGTCTAATTAAAAAAAGGAAAGAAGAAAACCAAATTGGCAGTATCCAAGATGAAAAGGGAGACCTCACCTCTAATGAAGAGGAAATTAAGGCAATCATTAAAAACTATTATGCCCAAATATGTGGCAACAAATATAGCAATCTAGGTGATATGGATGAATATTTACAAAAATATAAGTTGCCTAGAATAACAAAGGAAGAAATAGATTACCTAAACAACTCCATATGAGAAAAAGAAATTGAACAAGCCATCAAATAACTCCCTAAAAAAATCCACAGGTCCAGATGGATTCACAAATGAATTCTATCAAACATTCAAAGAACAACTAATCCCAATATTATACAAACTATTTGACAGAATAAGCAAAAACGGAGTTCTACCAAATTCATTTTAGGACACGAATATGGTACTGATCCCAAAGCCAGGCAGGTCAAAAATGGAGAAAGAAAACTATAGGTCAATCTCCTTAATGAATATAGATGCAAAAATCTTAAATACGATACTAGCAAAAAGATGCCACCAAGTGATCACAAGAGTTATTCACTATGACCAGGTAGGATTCATACCAGGAATGCAATGATGGTTCAATATTAGGATACCATCCTCATAATTGACCATATTAACAAGCAAACCAACAAAAATTACATGAATATCTCAATAGATGCAGAAAAAGTCTTTGACAAAATAAATATCCATTCCTGTTGAAAACACTAGAAAGTATAGGAATAGAAGGGCTTTTCCTAATAATAATAAAAAGTATATATCTAAAACCATCAGCAAACATCATCTGCAATGGGGATAAACTAGAAGCCTTCCCAATAAGATCAGGAGTGAAACAAGGATGCCCATTATCACTTCCATTGTTTAACATTGTACTAGAAACACTAGCTGTAGAGATTAGGGAAGAAAAAGAAATTGAAGGTATTAAAATAGGCAATGAGGAGACCAAGCTATCACTCTTTGTGCATGATATGGTGATCTACTTAAAGAGTCCTAGAGAATCAACAAAAAAGCTAGTCAAAATAATCAACAACTTTAGCAAAGTTGCAGGATACAAAATACACCCACTTAAGTCATCAGCATTTCTATATATCTCCAACCAATTTCAGCAGCAAGAATTAGAAAGAGAAATTCCATTTTAAATCACCCTAGACAATATAAAATACTTAGGAATCTATCTGCCAAGACAAACACAGGAATTATATAACAAAACACTCTCCACACAATTAAAACTAGATCTAAACAAGATCAAGTTAACATAATAAAAATGACAATCCTACCAAATTAATTTACTTATTTAGTGCCATACCCATTGAAATACAAAAAAAACTTTTTTACTGAATTAGAAAAAAAAATAACAAAGTTCATTTGGAAGAACAAAAGATCAAGGATATCCAGGGAAATCATGAAAAAAAAATGTGAAGGAAGGAGGACTTGCAGTCCCAGAACACAAACTATGCTATAAAGCAGTGGTCATCAAAATAATTTGGTACTGGCTAAGAGACAGAAAGGAGGATTAGTGGAATAGACTAGGGGTAAATGACATCAGCATGACAGTCTATGATAAGCCCAAAGATCCCAGTTTTGGGAACCAAAACCCACTATTTGATAAAACTGCTGGGAAAATACATCTCACACTCTACACCAATATAAACTCAGAATGGGTGAATGACCTGAATATTGTGAATCTTAAAACTGCTCAGACTGTACCTTAGAAGATTTGGTTAAGCTATTCCCCATTTTAATCAATGGAGGTACTTGATCAGAAATGTATTGGGAACTTTTAAAATTACTCCACCCTGCTCAGACATTGCCTTAGGGGAAGATAAATTTGTAAACTCCTGGTGGGACAATGAAAAAGTCCCTAACTCATACTTATAGTAAAGCTAGAACCTTAAATTGGGTCTATTTTTAGATCTAATACAAAAGGGTGCTAAGTACCTATAAAGGTTAAATTAATCACTAAAAGGTCAAGCAACTTACAAAGGGCAAGCTTAGCAAAGACATGTGAAATACTCAGAAGTTTTAGTCTACTCAGAGAAGGTGATAACAAAAGAAGATGTGAACTAAGAATGGACAGTCCTGGGGAAAATGTCTACTGTGATTGGTAGATGTAAAAATTTAGGGGAGGTGACATAAGAGACATTTTTCTTTAAAAGGAGCTGGTCTCTCTGAACTTAGTTGGAGTTCAGAGTTAGTTGGAGGAGTGGGTCCCTGAACTCAGTTCAGTAGTTGAGGATTTCAGTGAAGGACTGAATTTTTGTTTGGGACAAATCTTGTGGTGAGTGATAAAAGATTGACTAGTCTCTCTTAAGGCTCAGGTCTAGGCCATTTGGCCTATCCCCTTCCTACTATTTCCTCTTACTCTCTCTCTCTCTCCCTTCCCTTAATTCCTTCATTTGTTTTAGTTAAAATCTCCATAAAACCCAGCTGATTTGGGTATTTTCATATTTGGGAATTTTTCCCATGGCGACCATTTATTTTTTTATTTAAATCAAGATACTAAAAATTATCTTTACAGTTTTGGCAATTCACAGTCTTGAAACCCACATTTTCATGGTTACAATATAAAGAAGGAAACTATAACCAAATTAGGTGAAAACAGAATAGTATACTTGTCAGATCTTTGGGAAAGGAAAGACTTTAAAACCAAGCAAGAACTAGAAAAAAAATCACAAAATGTAAAATTAATAATTTTGATTACATCAAATTAAAAAAAATTTATACAAACAAAACGAATGCATCCAAAATTAGAAGGGAAGCAACAAATTGGGAAACAATCTTCATTTCAAAAACCTCTGACAAAGATCTAATTACTCAGATTTATAAAGAGCTAAACCAATTGTACAAAAAATCAAGCCATTCTCCAATTGACAAATGGGCAAGGGACATGAATAGACAATTTTCAGTTAAAGAAATCAAAACTATTAATAAGCACATGAAAAAGTGTTCTAAATCTTTTATAATCAGAGAAATGCAAATTAAAACAATTCTGAGGTATCACCTCAAACCTAGCAGATTGGTTAATATAACAGCAATGGAAAGCAATGAATTCTGAAGGGGATGTGGCAAAGTTGAGACATTAATGCATTGCTGGTGGAGTTGTGAATTGATCCAACTGGAGGGCATTTTGGAACTATGCCCAAAGGGAGCTAAAAGACTATCTGCCCTTTGATCCAGCCATAGCACTGCTGGGTTTGTATCCCAAAGAGATAATAAGGAAAGAGACATGTACAAGAATATTCATAGATGGGCTCTTTGGGGTGGCAAAAAATTGGAAAATGAGGGGATGCCCTTCAATTGGGGAATGGCTGAACAAGTTGTGGTATATATTGGTGAGGGAATACTATTGTGCTCAAAGGAATAATAAAGTGGAGGAATTCCATGGAGACTGGAACAACCTCCAGGAATTGATGCAGAGTGAGAGGAGCAGAACCAGGAAAACATTGTACACAAACTGATACACTGTGGTACAATTGAATGTAATGGACTTCTCCATTAGTGGTTATGCAGTGATCCTGAACAACTAGGAGGGATCTACAATAAAAACCACTATCCACATTCAGAGGAAAAATTGTGAGAGTAGAAACACAGAAGAAAAACAACTGCTTGATTACATGGGTCAAGGAGGATATGGTTGGGGATGTAGACTCTAAATGTGTCAACTGTGGGAAGGGTGGGTGGAGTGGAGGGAGGGAAATAATGTGATTATTGTAACCAAGGAATAATGTTCTTCATTGACGAAATAAATTAATTCAAATGGAAAAAAAAACACATATAAGCCCAGTCCTTTTCTTCCTTCAGAGAAGCAACCTCCTTCTTGCTGCCTACCAGACATATTATCCTCTCTCCTAAAAAATCTCTCCATTTTACAAGATTTGCACGATGAGCCTGTTAGTCTGCACATGAATTAGGTTGGACTTCCCACAACAAAATGATTCATGAATTAACATTGGGAATGGGTTCATACCCTTAAATAAGAGTCAAGAAAGCACTAGGAAAAGCATAAAATATTTTAAAAACAAAAACAAAAAATAGCTCATGTTTTGAGGACTACAAAGAGGCTTGATCAGATAGGGTGTGTGTGTGTGTGTGTGTGTGTGTGTGTACGTGTGTGTGTGTGTGTGTGTGCACATGCATGTGTCCTGCTCTTTGAAAGTTCAGATAAGTACTGAATGTAGAAGGCACAAGTGAATCAGAGAAAATGCAGATGAAATGCATAGAGACCAATTAGTGGAAAAAACTAAGAATGAGAATATCTACGAAAGACTTTAATTGAACTTAATCTTACATTAGAGAAAACCATTATGTGAACAAGCCAAATTGAATCCTCTGTTAACAATGTAGATGTGCTTGACAAGCTGAGCTACTCACCCTTTAGGGCAATTCATACCAGTCATACACTCAGCTCTCCACATCCTCAACCCAGGGGGGAAAACAAGTGAATTTCTGCCAGAGAACAAAGTATTGTTAAAAGAAGATGTTATCATTTTTATCACAAAAATCCCACATAATTCTTCCCTTTTACCATCAGACTTATCTGGCTTAAATAGAATAGATGGAAACCAATATTTAAATTTTTTTTCAATTACTTTTAGCCCAGTTTCTACTTCCACTAGCTGTTCAGCTTTAGAATAGACGGCAAATAACATTCCCTACATTTTTATTTGTTGGTGTCTAGGAAACTGAAGAGATCTTCACAAGGACCTATATTTTTCACAAATAGGAAAGAGGACAAACCCCTGAAGGGTCTATCTGCTCAATAGTAGGAAAGCTAACAAGAAAATAATTAAGAAATAAATGGTATCTTGAGAAAATATTTCCTTGAATTTTTTAGTTGTCATGCCTTTTATAAAACTACTACTACTGGGGGCAGCTGGGTAGCTCAGTGTGTTGAGAGCTAGGCCTAGAGATGGGAGGTCCTAGGTTCAAATCTGGCCTCAGACACTTCCCAGTTGTGTGACCCTGGGCAAGTCACTTGACCCCCATTGCCTAGCCCTTACCACTCTTCTGCCTTGGAGCCAATACACAGTATTGACTCCAAGACAGAAGGTAAGGGTTTAAAAAAAAACTAATAATAATAATAATAATAGAAGCTTATCATTTTGAAGTACTTAAGAAGCATTGCCTTATTGCAACATAACAATTCACTTCATTTCTGGGGATAGCTCATATGCCTAAGGTAAGTAGCAGACACAACTAGGACTGATGCTCAGTCCTCCTCACTCAAGAAATCACGCAATTTCAGGGTTAGAAGGGACTTCAGAGATAAACTAGTCCAGCCTTTATCTGAGCAGGAATTCCACCTATCAGAAACCTGATGAAGGGCCATCCCTCCTCCCCTTAAGGACATGGAGTGACAGGGAATTCACAGACCCCTAAGGCAAACTAATCTATTTTTACATAGTTATCTATTTTAATCGAGTGTTATTAAGTGCTCACTCCATTGTTGGGCATTTGATCATTGTTAGGGATACAAGAAAAAAGCAAAATAAATAGTTCCTGCCCTGGAGGAGCTTACCTACTACTGGCAGTGATAATGTGTACATAAATAGGCATATACAGAAATACAGGGTAGATGGAAGGCATTCTTTGAAAGAAAAGCATCCAGGATTTTCTAGTCTCCAAGACAAACATCTTAATGTCTATTCCACCGTCATGTAAGCTGAATCTTCAAGGAAGTCTGGGATTTGACATATTAAGGTAAAAAGGGAAAGTATTTTAAGAATTAGGGTCAACTAGGACAAAGGCTCAGAGAGAGGAAATGAAGCATTGTGCATTAGGAATAGTTAAGTAGAACAATACAGCTGCACTACAAAATATAGGAGGATCATTAGTGTGTAAGAATACTGAAAAGATAAGAAGGTGTCAGGCTGTGAAGAACCTCATGTGCCAAATAGAGGACTTTAATTTTTAATTGAGAGGTAATAGAAAGCCATTCTAATTTACTGAGTAGGAAAGGTTGGTATGGCTATATCTGAACTGAATAGAGTAGGTCTGTTCCCTTTTCAACAAAATGGTCCTTCAAATCAGTGAAGATAACTACTGTCTCCCCCTTTGTTCCCCCCAGTTATATTCTCCTGAGGGCTCAACATCCCTGGTTTCTTTAACATATCCTAAAGATCCTTTTTTGACCTAGTGACAAGTACCAACTGTTAAAAGGAAAGGCAGGGAGCCCCTGGGTGGATGGTTTAAACACTGGTCAGAATGATCTAACCCCCAAATGGTATTTTCCTCCCTGTCCAGACAGAGAGCTGAAGGCTGCCCTCTGTCCTTGAGCTATTAAGATGAAGGCACAGATAAATCAGAGAACTATACCAGATTTGGGCACGCCACAGGAGTGAAGAATGATGGGTGATTAAGAAAGTTTTGCAAAACCTAATCCTCCTGGGTGACCCTCTGGTAAAACTTGCTAGAGGAAGATCAATGGCTTTTGGTCCAGGACTTTGCTTGTTGCCTGGACCTGATAGAGATCTTCCTCCTGACAAAACCTCCAACCCTTTCAAGATCTGACTGCTACTGAATAAACAAACACTATTTCTTTGGGATGGGATACCTATGATGGACTTTAGGGTAGAGGTCAAACAGGAGCTCCCTAAGCTAAAACATAGACTGATGATGGGTCCTTTCTGCTTAGGCAGCAGCTGAAAGGACCAGCCCGGAAGCTTTCTCTGTCGTCTTGATTCCCCTGTGCTGGCTATCCTAATCTAATGTTGAAGAAACAGCAAATGTCGTTAGGTATAGCTGACACAGAGGGAGATGTTTCTGTCTTCAGGACTGACTCAGCCTGTCCTCCAGGGAAAACCCTCTCAGGCAGCTGAATATCCAGTCAGTCCACTCAGGTCTGGAGATGACAGATAAACAGGATCAATTCTCAGTCAATGTGGGCGTTGGACACAATTGGGAAATCCTTAGGAAAATGGTTTCAAATGCTGAGACAAGAAAGGGAGCTGCTTTCAGTCCAAGGTTCAGAACTGAACTCCGTATCCCTTGGTTTTTTCCCAGCAGTCCCTATTTCCAACATTCCAACTGCCCTGTCGGTCACTCTTGCTTCTTCATCATTCCATTTCAGCTCTGTGTAAACTCTTCCCTTTCACATCACCATCCTAATTAGCTGTTTCTGGATGCACTGTATTTTGCTTAGGATGTACTCTATTAAGATGGTTAGGAAGACAGCTTTCCTAAAATTGAATGCTCATAATTAAATACAAGACGTTTTGATATATTTTGGCCGAAGTACAGCAAAGACTATCACCTCTGAAGGCCTGGCCAGTATGCTTCTATTAATGTATGCTAAGAACAAACAGGAAGCTAGGTAGCACAGTGGACAGAATAACAGCCCTGGAGTCAAGAGGACCTCAGTTCAAATCTGATCTCAGATACTTACTGGTTGTGCGACTCTGGGCAAGTCAGTAACTCTGTTTACCTCAGTTTCCTCATTTGTAATAAGAGCTGGAGAAAGAAATGGTAAACCACTGCAGCATCTTTGCCAAGAAAACCCCAAATGGGGTCTTGAAGGGGAGGACATGACTGAGCATGTCTGAACAACAAAACAAATTATGGTGAAAGATATAATGGAATATTACTCCTGCATAAGAAATGATAAAATGTTCTGTTTCAGAGAAAGCTGGTAAGGTCTGTATGAACTAATGTAGAATGAAATGAGAACTAGGAGAACAATATATACAATGGCACCAACATTATAAAGTTACTTGGAACAACCACAATGATGATCAATGTAATGACAAACTCCAGAGGACCTAAAAGGAAGCATATTACCCACCTGTGAGAGATACATCTGTGAAAATGACCAAAGAGGGAATTTTCTTTTCTTGATTAAACATAATTGTCATGAATGTTTTCTTTTTCTTTCTTTCTTTTCTTTCTCTTTTGTGGAGGAGAGATCCTGTAGGGAATAGGAAGAAAAGGAAAAAATGATTTTTTGTTAGTTTTTCAAAATACTTTTCTTTAAATTTAAATAGAACTGAAAAAATGTTTCTTTTAAGACAGATTTTAATTCTTGAACACAATCCATCCCTCATAAGCCAGTTTCACACATTATTTCAGTTTATGGAATCTCAATTATCTACCTTTTCTTTGAATCTTTGAAATTTGTTTTTTTTTTCCTTAAGATTTTGACTAAATAGTACATGCTGCTTTTTCTAACAATAATGAGAAAATAAGGGGGCAGCTGGGTAGCTCAGTGGATTGAGAACCAGGCCTAGAGACGGGAGGTCCTAGGTTCAAATCCGGCCTCAGCCACTTCCTAGCTGTGTGACCCTGGGCAAGTCACTTGACCCCCATTGCCTAGCCCTTACCACTCTTCTGTCTTGGAGCCAATACACAGTATTGACTCCAAGATGGAAGGTAAGGGTTTTAAAAAAAAATAATGAGAAAATAAGAAGTTCTGATAATTTCTCTTCTAAGATCACACTATCTATATCAATCAATGAACCTATTAATAAGCATTTATCAAGCACCTAATATCAGCTAGGAAATATGCTAGACACTGAAAATATAAATGCAAAGAAGGTAATGATTCCTTCTCTTGAGAAGCTTAGTTTATTGACAATATGAACTAGGACAGATTTATTCAAGATAAAGACAATTCTAGACCACCTATACATACTGTGAGCCGGGCAAATAGACATTTTTATATCCCATGTGAACCTCATATTTACTTTAAAGTTTGCAAGGAAGATGCCCAAAGGCTGCTGTCTACTTATGGTTATCAAATAACAGAATGGTGATGGAGAGAAGTAGTATTATGTAGTAGAGAGTATCAGGCTTAGAATCTGGAAGTCCTGGTTCAAATTCTAGCTCTTCTGACACTTATTAGCTATGACCATGGATAAGTCACTTAATCTCTTTGAGCCACAGGCAACTCTAACTATAAATTATAGACAGGTTGCAATCTGGGTAGTATGATATAGTGGTTTTATCGCCAAATAGTTTTTTTTAAGTTGACATCTGAAAAATGGTGCACATTTAGATAGAATATGTAATATTTTAAACTGAAAAGATCCCTCCCTGAGCTGAAAAGCAAATTGTACCACATAAAAATAAATGCCACATGTAACTAGGCCAAAGGGGATAAAACCCAACACTTTTCTTTCACAGATGCTATTTTATTGGAGTATTAAAAAATAAAATATTATATTCCTGAAAAGATTTTGACATTTGAAGAGGCTTCACAGTTGTGTAATTTCACTCAGTATTTTACATATTTTTTACATATTTACATATTTTACAAAATTGCTGATGAACTGCCCAATAACAAATTAAAGAAATGGTCAAGTTTTGACAATTAAATTACATAGTACTCTAAATGCTATAATCACATCACTGAAAGCATACTGTGACATTGAAATACTAAATCTCCAAGGGCAATTCTGAGCAAGATTTACCATCCACAAACTCCAATCGAGGGAATTAAACGCTGCTCACACTTGAATTAGAGGTCAGCTTAGGAAACATATGGATAATTTATTACTGTATACTTCTTATAGTACAAGTAAGATTATTAACTTTTCCCTCTTACTCTTTAGGGGCAGCCAATAATAACTGTTCAAAAAAAAAATCAGCATTCCTAGAAGAAAGCATTCTGACCTAATTGATCCCATGCACAAATTATTCTGAGCCTAAATTAAGCTGGGATCCACAGAGGGGATAAAACAGCTCTGGATTTTAAATCTAGTGCCAGAGCAGTTAACAGGTTATACATTTTCTCCATCAATCAAATTTTAAAGTCAGAGTAAGACACAAGCATTGGTGATACTAGTTTTAACTAATTAAACTAAATAATTACTATTTTTTTTACTTTTTTTACTTTTTTAAATTACTAATTAAACTAAAAAAATATTGAAGTTGGGAATATTCTTATGTTCACTTATCAGAGTATACAATACAACATTAGGGAGGTTGAGATAAAGCAAAACCAAACTCCATTCTAGTGACAAATCTGTCAAACATCAAAGACCACCATTTCATCAATAAAACAAGAGCAATATCTTCAGGGTTCAGTATCAGTGGAATACATAAAAACGTTTACACTTAGTTCTAAAATCCATACCAAATCCCACCTGTAAGTTTATAATTTATTTAACCAGAGAAATGAGAAATACCAATTAACTGTATACACAGACTCCTAAATTCACCAACAACATGGGAGTATATCAAAGTGGCTATGCTGTTTCCTTTTCTGAAATTGGTTTCGCAGTCTATGGGGAAATTAGAAGATGATCTTTGTCTACACCCTTGTGGATAGGAGTCCTTACCAGCACAGCTAATGCTTTCTTTCACATCAGTTGACATCACCACATAAACAGGCTCTTCCAAAGGCTATAAAAACTGATTTAAAGGATAAGGCAGTTAGAAGTATATTGGCTATTTCCTTCCTACCAGAGATAATTCCTTTTCAAATTGGAAGGCCAAATTGTTAGATGAAGAAAAGATGGCAGTATGGTGTAGAAGTGAATGTGCTGAACTGAGAATGTTGAATTTGAAATCCTGAGCCCTGAGTTCCACTGTTGACTGTAGTAACACTTACTAGTTGTGTGACCACTTAACTTTCCTCATCAGTAAAAAGTAGAGGCTCGACCAGATGGTCTCTTTAGATCACCATTAACTTGGGGTAAATTTCACAGGAGGAAATGAACTTGGTTGGAGAAAAATTACTTAATTCAACAGAATGACTTTCCTTTCTAATTGTCTGTATTGTGGTATATGCATTTAAAAATATTATTCTGAGAAAAACATAATATTCCCCTTCTCTATACTGCCAAAGGGGCTGACAGCATTAAAAGATTAAGCATCCCATTCAGAACAAATGCTTAGTATCTACTAACAGAGCAAGTACTTAGTATATATACTAAGTTACTAACTTACTAGCCTTTGATAAATACTTATTGACTGAGAACCCTTAAAGAGATCTATGAGAAGAAGAGAAGCTTGCATAACAGCCGCAACTAATGTATCTCTACTACTGTTGCCTCAAAAATAGATGTTGGACTTTGGCGACATCAAGTGCGGCTATTAATCATCCATATATTGGCGTTACATGTTTGAAATCCATGGTCTCTTTACCCTCTGCCTAGACTATAGCAAAAACCTTCTAATTGCTCTCCTTGTCTCCAATTTTATCTCTTTCCAGTTTAATCTGTGCTTTATACAGTTGTCAGAATAAAAGGAATGGCTCCAACAGCAGTGGGTTTGAGCTCACTAGATTAAACTACCAGGAAGGGCTTACATTGCTAAAACTTCAGTCATATTTTCCCACTGTTCTGCCACATTTAGATTTATAATATGTGTATATTATAAATATATATATTTATTGAGTTTGGAAGGCCTTAGGAAATGCAGAGAACTTTTTTTTTATCTCTACATCCTCTCCACTGGATTTTACCACATCTGCTATAATTATCTTTGTGGTGAGCTTTTTATTCATGTTCATCATGAGCACTACAAAGTGAGATGACTAATGGGTCCCAATCAGTGGCGTATCACCAACCCTTGTTGGTGCTTGCTGCTGCTTTCAGATTTCTAGGGATGACCCTATAGGTGAATATTTTTCTAATACTAACTCAGGAATCGTCATCAGTGTGCTTCTCCTCAACAAATAAACAAGTAGGGGGCAGGTAGGTGGCTCAGTGGATTAAGAGCCAGGCCTAGAGACAGGAGATCTTGGGCTCATATCTATCCTTAATAACTTCCTATCTGTGTGACCTTGGGCAAGTCATTTAATCCCATTCCCTAACCCTTACCATTCTTCTGTCTTAGAATCAATATTGATTCTAAGTCATAAGGCAATAAATTAAAAAAATAAACAAGTGAATGAATCAGATAAAGAACACAGTTATTCAACAAAAGCATTTATTCATAATCAATAATTATAGTCAATAAACATTTCTTAACCATCTACTGCATGGCAGACTGTGCTAAGTGCCAAGCATACAAATAAGACAGTCTTTGGCCTCAAGGAGCTTGCTTATAAACTAAAAGAGATACCATTCAAAAATAACTGACCCAAGGCTCTAATATCCAGATAATTTTTCCTGGGTCAACTGTTAAGTATATATCTCTTTCTTGATTTCCTTTAATGATTTACTGTTTCCTCCTTCTTTTTCATGTGAGGGTCCTTTAAGACTGTTTTCTAAAACTGTCTTCATTTTCCTTTTCTTCTTTCTACACTTAGTCTAGCTAACTCAGATAAGTTCATTGCAGGTTGGCCACAAGTTATCATAATGTTTTATTTTTTTCCCAGTCACAATATTTCTAGAAACTGTCTACTAAGTGAGAGAAATGTTGAGATGTGTATTAATTAAGTGAATACTGATGGCAAAGAAAACACAAATCTTTGAAATATTAAAATACATAAACATTATATATGAGCATAAGTTCTCTATTAGACTTGTACTCGTTGGGACAAAAACCACTGGAGTGGGAATTACCTATAAGTCTTAAAACTGAATCAACCACTTTATGAGATGTGGGATCTTTAAGAATCGCAAGCTTTCTAAGCTTGTTTTCTCAATTGTAGAGTAGGGATCATAATAATAACTTCATTGTTTACTGTTATAGGCTATAAGGGTCAAATAAGAGGATATATGTGGAAGTACTTTGTAGTTCAAAAAATACAATAACAACATATAATAAAGGCAGAATGGTATAGAGGAAAGTGCTAGGGGGTCATTAGACATGGCTTCTAGATCCCATTCTGCCATAACTCATCTTGTGAATCATGATTAACTTCTTTCCAAACATCACTTTCTCTTAGTTAGATGAAGGTTTTGGATTAGATGGTCTTTAGCACCTTATCCTTACTCTAAAATGCCATGATGGGAACAGCTGGGTGGCTCAGCAAATAGAGATTCAGACCTAGAGATGGGAAGTCCTGCTTTCAAATTTGGCTTCAGACACTTCCTAGTCCCCCAATTGCCTAGCCTTTTCCACTGTTCTGCCTTGGAACTGATGTTTAATATTAATTCTAAGATAGAAGGTAAAGGTTTTAAAAAAATAAAATAAAATACCATGATGCTTTGAATTGTAATATGTTTTCATATATTTTTCTATAGCTCCTTATTCACTATGTAATACACCTGAGAATTTTCGCTTTAAATATCAATATGAACCTGACCTTTCCAGAACAAGTGGAACTTTTTTTAATATAAATTTTAAAAATCCATCTATAGAGTGAGATTTTTCATATAGATTATAATGGCCTGGTCATTTAAGTTTTTGCTTTTTTATCTAAGCCTGAACAAATGCAAAATGCTGGGAGAGACCATAGAGGTCATATAGTGTGTTCTCATATTTTATTTTACTTTTCTCTATTTTATTTTATTTATATTTTTGTAATAGAGTTCAATGAGGGCCAGCCCTTAGAACAAATTCAGCTATTCTTTGCTTGTTTTCAATAAAACAACATGAAAACTTTGGGGAATCCAGTTTCCAATTATGAGTGACTCTGGTGTTGGTTTTAGTGTTGGAACAGTGTTTTAATGAAAAGTATTCAAGTTGGCTACAGAGCCAGAAGAACTAATGACTTGAGAATTACTGAGTTGGAAGTAAGTTTACATATGAAATATGTGATCCATCAATCTCTTAGTCCTTTTCCTTGGTTGCTTCAGGGAAATAGGACTTCTTTGAGATATTTGATCAAAGATGGGCACATGACCACATTCCCCAACCTGGCCACCATATATACTTATACACATATATTGCCTCTTTCTCTTTGTTTTTATCCTCCTCAGATCTTCAGTGAATGAAATATTCAGTGAATGAGTATTCTAAGAGGGAAATGCCAAGGTTGAGCTTAAGAGGTCTTAGCTAGTTACCAGAGTACATCAGAGCTAGGGACAGTATCCACAACAGTCAGTAAATGACCAGGAAGCAACACTGAGATGGGCATACCCAAGAAACACCATTGTGAACACTGGAGAGTCTAGAGTGATTGTGTAGAGATAGCAAGTTTCCCTTCCCTGGCACTTGAAGATAAATGGGAGAGACATTTCTAGCAAGAATAGAGAAATCATCTGGCCAAGCAGTAAATTCACTGAGCTGGTTTGACCAGTTCAGAAGGGATACCATGCCCTACAAGGATCTAGCCAAGGGCAAGAGTAGAACAACTGGTCAGACACCAGTGACACATCCTATAGCAATTTATTAAAGGCACCATTAAAAAAAAAAAGACAGATTCCAGGTCAGAATTTGCAAGATAACCTCTTGGCCCCATATTTTCAGTATACATTCATTGAACTTAAGAACTGAGCCCACTAACCCTATGGCTCCTGTAGCTGCACTTATTTTGGAGGAAATTATTTCTGTACATTTTTATGAAATATTATTGTTATATTATTTCAGTAAATTCCTTTTATAAAAGCTAAATGATGTCTTATGGAAACCTATTAATGCGGCGCACACTAGTTAAGTCTCATGAGTGTCAGTGTTAGAAACTTCAGCTTCTCATACCTTTGGAATTCTGGCAATAAGAAGTAGCAGGCATAGTCTGGAGACTTTCAACCATTAAAAATAAGCACAAGTTGGAAGAACAGGTCAAATGAAATATTATATTTTATTAATAATTATAGTTTATTCAAATAAACTTTTTAATTCAAAACGACACAAAATATCTCTTAAGTTAAATATTGTTAGATGGTGCTTCTTCACCCTGTTTTGAAACCTTTTTTTCCTTTATAAAGAATAGTTCAATATATTTCTAAAATTACAATTTTAGAATCTTCAACTGTATTTTCTCCTCTCAAACATACCCTTTATCTTTTATGTTGGGACAATATGCACAGTTTTGATAGATATTATGTGAAATCTATGTTCCCTTGATTCCTGACATACTACATTTCATCTCCTTCTACCTTGATTTTAATTATGTAGAATTGTTGTACAATATCTCACATAAAGTAAATCCTTAATATATGATTTTTGATTGATTGCTAGGGTTGGTTTGTTTGAATTTTTTAAATAAATCATTTTGTTTGTTTCTTTCTAGACACTTGCAAGAGCTTAGCTCAATTGATATTTTTGTTTGTTAATATATATCTGAGTAAGTTAAACTTTGGGTTCATCTCTGTTAGTGTACATTGGATTATGTCAGTTTCTAATCTCTTCTTTGTTTTCAGTATTACTGGAGAATGTTCTTATATGATTCCTGAAATATCCAAAAACTCCTTTTTTCCTATAGATTTTTCTCAGATTAATAGTTTTTATGCTATGTATTTTTTTTATTTACTGAGTTCTCAAATCTTTGTCTAAACGTATTTTTAAATAGTTTCTAAAAACTATTTTGTTTAGTTGTTTATTTTGAAGCATCTACCCTTTTATTCTATACTAGGACAATTAAGAGAACCCATGATTTTGCTAATATGCATTACAAATTGGAGCAAGCTACTGATATTGTGGTTATTTTTTTAATCTCTCATTGCATTCTAAATAAGTCTTTGTAGATAAGCAAATGTAGGTGCATTATCTTCATGAATTTCTCCATTTTGAAGAATTCTTACTGATGAATTTCATAATTTTTTGTTCTGATGGCCTTGTCTTTTACTTTTACCCCTACAATTTGTTATATTAGAGCTTTTTGTTTGTTTTCCTGTTTATTATTTAAACTTATTCTTTAAAACTATTCCCAGAGGTTATTTTTCTTATAAGGTTTTTGTTGTAGTTTATATATATATGTATATATACATATTCCTCTTTTAAGAAGTTAAAGGAAAATTGGACTTTCTTGTGAATTCTCCTGTCATTGTCTTATCAGAAGTCCCAATATTCTCACTTTATAGCTCTGGACATGGAGGTCCAAAGAAGTTATTATTTTTCAGGACAAAACAAAGATCAAGGAGAAGATTAGAATGTAAAAGAAGGCAGGCATAATAAATGGTATTCATAGTCACTGAAACATATATTTATGGAGTATAAACAGAAATATTTGGGAAAAATTTAGAGTAGTAAGGAGCAGAGTCAGTATTTTAATCTAAGCCCATGATTCTCCTCCCCACTACATGTGCAACCTTGGAACAAATCATTTATGCATTCCAGGATTTAATTTCTGCATCCAAAGCTGTAGATAAAATGGGGATCAGCCAGATAAAGAATGAGAGATGTTTTTTAACAGCCATGAAAACAAAGGAATAGATCTTGAAGCATATAGGCTTTTAGGAAAGTTAGGACTTTTTGCAAGCTAACCTTGCAAAAAGTCCTAATTTTCCTAAACGTTCTAACTTTTATTCTAACAACCCCCAGGGTTCTAACAACCCCCAGAATCTCTGCTGAATGGTAGAGTGTTCAATATGAGCAATGTTCATGACTTGCTACAAGTCTTAGAAATATGGAGAGAAAGGTGAACCTTTCCCAAGGTAAATATCACTTTGGCATAGGTCTATCCTAGAATCCAAGTATAGTTCCAAGATAAATGAAAATCAGCTAGATACATTTTTGCAAAGTGAAAAGAATTCACTCAGCATTGACACAATCATAATTGGTCTTTCCTAAGGCTGAACTTAAAATATGCTAATAGGAACATAAAAATATGATAGCTATTTTACATCTATAAAACTGTTAGTGGAATATTCATCTAGGTTTTAGATTCCCATCTTAATGTTTTATTTAATAAAAATGAAAGCATCCAAATAAAAAGTGGCAAGATTTATAATAAATAACTGCTTGTCAAGACAATTTATTACTAGCACACTAAATGCCTTAGGATAGAATTTTATAAGTTTCAGAATAAGCATCTAGATATATTCTTTTATATTTGTGAATATATGTATACTATATTAATGCATATCATGTACATGCATGTGCATGTATGTGTGGGTATTATTGAATGTTCATTTGGGATAGTTTTATAAATCTTTCTACCATCCCTACCCCTCAGCAGTTGTCATTTTTCAAGCTTTTCATACTTGGGGCCAAATAATTGCATCAAGGAAAATCCAGATCCTTGGGCCTCTTGAGTACAGTCCCAGGGGATAGTAAAGAGCCTTTAGCCTAAGGCTTCCTACAAGCTTTCTATCAAGCTACTATGGAATATCACTCAGAAGTCAAATGTTTAGAGATATTTGGTCTCTCCAGGAGCATTTCCCTGTTACCAAACTGTCCCCTGGAGCTATTTTTAAAAGGGCTTTGGAGTCTAAAAGTTTTAGAAGACACCCATTTCCCCTATATTCACCATCTTAGAATTTAAATGCTATAATATTGTACTCTTTAGGATAATACTTTTATATTACAAAATGATATAGTCCACTGAGTCTGTGCTAAAGGAGTGAACTTATATTTGTTAATTAGATGATTGGTATATAGCCCTTTGCCTAAAGTTAAAATCTACATTCCAGGGACTATTTATATAAATGAAGTCATAAAGGCATTTAAGTAATTGCTGCAGAGTAGTAAATGTTTTTAATAGTAAATCATGAAGATAACCTATTAAGTTCTATAATTGAGTTTCTTAACTTGGGGTTTGCATGCCTTTGTGGAATCTATGGCTGAGTTTCTTTTTTTTTTTTAATTCTCAATTACTTTAACAGTAGCTTCTCATTTCCATCATAAGTATGATACCTATGGAACACTTTAATAAGTGTTCACCAACTTACATTTTTTTTTGGTCTTTCTAATAGAGTTAAAAAAAATCTACATACATGATAACTGCCAAAACAAACAAAAGCATTTAAGTAAACAAATGCATTAAAAAATTATATGCTAAACCACATTGACAGTGTTTACAATTTGTTTAAAATATATAAATTATATATTTGTGTTAATATAAACATCCTCTACTTTTGAATTCCCTTTGGATTCATTTTACTTTGGTGGCTTTTTCTCTTGATTTTTGTCTTATTTTTAAAATGTGATCATAAGTCAAAAAAATAAAAATAAAAAATAAATGTAATCATAAAATATATTTTTCTTATTCTTTTCATATCTTTACATATTTCCCTTATTTTCTATTTCCAATATTGATCTTTTCTAATAACATAATACACTTCATTACATTCAGATGTACAATCTATTCAGCCATTTCTCCTAATCATTACATTTGTGTTATTTTTAGTTATTTTGTTATTACAAAGCTTCTGTGAATATTTTCACACATACACAGCTTTCTATCTTCTCAATAATGCCCTTAGGATCTAATCTGAGTAATGGGATACCTAGGTCATTGAGCATGAACATCTCAACAACTCTTAATATGTATTTCCATCTTATCTTTTAAAAAAATTCACAGTTGCTCTAGCGATGTAATATTATGACTGTTTCTCCATGTTCATATCAGCATCTAATTTGATAAATTTAGCCCATCTGATCTTCAGTTCATATGTATTATCAGAACCATATTTAGCTAGATTAATCCAGCAGACACATGCTATTGCCAGGACCATACTCTTTTCACAACCAAGTCCCACTTAGGTCATATTCAGTAAACTTGTTTTTTCCAATGCCACAACCTCCCAGAAATGCAGGATTACCTCCATAGTTTGATGAGTGTTAAAGTAAGATTTTTCCAGAATATTTATGATCTTTACACCATTGTTGTTTCCCCAGAAACTATGTATGTATTATGTGGATGCTCATGCTTTGATCTACTATTAACCTCATGCAACTGAGTGGGGGTTGGGGAGCTCTCCAGATATGCCATATTTCATTTATTGAAGGTTCTATTCATCAACTTCTTTCTTATTTACTTTTGGTTATGTTTATCTAGTTTTGAGGTGGGAGGGGAATTAAATTTTCCTGATATTATTATTATTTTGTTATCTATTTCCATCTGCATCTCATTTAGTTTTTCTTTTAAAGATCTACATATAGGTCCAGTATTGACATTATTTCATTATCAACCCACAATATGATATA
Source organism: Monodelphis domestica (assembly GCF_027887165.1). NCBI lineage: Eukaryota > Metazoa > Chordata > Mammalia > Didelphimorphia > Didelphidae > Monodelphis > Monodelphis domestica. The sequence goes on from NC_077230.1 coordinate 66,423,817, forward strand.
GTTATCCTGTTTATCCCTTCTAATTATATCCATTTTTGCTCCAACTCTATCAGAGTTCATGACTGCTTTGTCTGCCTTCTCTGGATTGGCTAAGGCATACAATATTTTGCTACAACCAATCACTTTCATTCTATATGTGTATTTCATTTTCATTGTGTTTCTTGTAAATACCACATTGACAGATCTTGGTTTTTAATCCTTTTATGCTATCCATTTTCTTCCCAATTAAAAATTAATTTCATTTGCTGTCAATATCATAGCTACTAGTTGTGTGTTTCCATCTACTCCATTCCTCCTTACTGTCTGTCCATTTCTTCCTTTTTTTCCACCATGTCCCTCCTCAGATTTCAAATTTCCTTTGACCAATCCCTCTCCAATTCACACCCTTTGCCCCAAATCCTCCTTTTTCCTCTCCACTTGCACCCCAATACCAAATTGGTCCACCTTTATAAGGATTATTCCTTTATCCTTTCCCCCTTACCTTTTAATTCTTATTCTATCTTTCATAAAATCCCTTCCTTATGCCCCACCTGTGCCCTCTTCTTGATTCTCTCATCCCCTCATCTTACCATCCTACCTTGTGATATATACTCCTCCCTTTTTCTCTTAACCCATCCTTCTTTCTCTTATGCCCTCAGTCCCCCAAGGGGACTCCCAATCCCTCCCTGATCACATCCCCATCCATCCTGTTTCTCTTTGTACATTAGGAAAAAATTAACCTTTCTAACTGTGTTTGTTGTTTTCTCTTTATCCCAGGTCTGATGATAGGAAGGTTCTAGTACTCCCAGCCCTCCACACTCTTGTCCCCTTCTCTGTGGTAGTTTTTCCACTTATTCTTCTTCCATATGAGATAGCCATTGCACCATAGTGTATTCCACTATTTCAGCTCATTCTATTATATTCCCTCAACTTCAAGTCTTCCATTCATACCCACCCCTTTGATATACCCAGGAAATTATGTCATTCCCAGAGACCATAGATGATATTTTCCCTTACCAGGATCAAACAATTTGGCTCTTTGAGTTGCTTATGATTAGTCTTTCATGACCTTTGTATGTTTCTTATGGATCAAATTTTCTGCTAAGTTCTGGGATTTTCTCCAGAAATAGTTGAAATTCTGTTAGTTAATTCATTAAATGCCCAAATTTTCCTTTTATTATTATGTTCTCCTTTGCTATATATATTATTCTTGGTTGTAAGCCCAATTCTTTTGTTCTACAAAATGCTGTGTTCCATCTCCTGCAGTTTTTTAATGTTGTGGCTGCTAAGTCTTAAGTTATTTTGACTATAGCTCCAGAGTATTTAAATTTTTTTTCCTTGTTGCTTGTAAGATTTTCTCTCTAACCTAGGGGCTATTTAGTTATATGTCTGTGCATTTTCACCTTTGGGTCTCTTAGAAGGTCATTGGTGGATGCTTTCAATTACTATTTTTCAGTCTGTTTCTAGAATTACTGGGCAATTTTCCTTGATGATTTATTTTCTCTTTTTTTATCATAACTTTCTGGAAGACACATTATTCTCGTGTTGCTTTTCCTTTACCTATTTTTCATGTCAATTGTTTTTGTAATAAGATATTTCATATTCTTTTCTATTAATTCAAATTTTTTGCTTTATTATTTCTTATTGTCTTAGGAAATTATTAGCTTCCCCTTGTCTAATTCTAGCTCTTAATGCATTATTTTCTTCCATAAGTTTCTGTATCTCTTTTTCCATTTAGGTAGTATTTCTTTCATGATTTTCTTGATATTTTTGCATTGCTCTTTTTTTTCTAATTTTTCATCAACCTCTCTTATTTGGTTTTTAAGTCTTTTTAAAGTTCTTTTTGAATTTGTGGCCACTTGTATATCTTTGCTGTTTTTGAAATAGGTTTTTGAGCTGAGTTCTTCTCTATAGCTCTCAATAGTTAGAGTCTTTCTCTTTTGCTTGCTCATTTTTATTTATTCTTTTTTTTTTTATTTTAGTGGCCTGGCCAATAGACTTACTTTTTTTTTTGAGTCCCAGTATTCTTATTGTTTTGATGTATGTCATTTCAGGTTTCAGTGTGTGTGTGTGTGTGTGTGTGTGTGTGTGTGTGTGTGTATTTTCCTGGGTCCTATTTAGTTATTTCAGCTTTTATAGTCCAGAGTTGAATGTAGTCCTATTCCCCTACTCAAGCACAGTCTGTTATTGACCCCAGATGCTCCCACAAGAACTCCTGGGCATTACACAGCCCTGGACAGAGCAGCTGTCCAGTCTACATTACTTCAGATTCTAAAGTATCTTACTTGTTAGCAATGAGGTTTGAGTTCTGCCCTTAGACCCTGATGTCTACAGACTCCAAGGTGTCCATTCCTTCAAACCTCAGTCTTTGGACAACCAGGGTCTCCAGAGCCAACGCAAAGAAGAGATAGCTATTCCCAGGGCCCCCCACAACAAGGGCCAGTTGTATCCTCAAGGATGCAGGCTTCCCTTCCCCCCTTACAGTGAAGATGCTAATCCTATCCTCCAGGGGTTTCTCTCTGTTTGTTCTGTTCCTGCCCCTAGGGCCAATGTTGGTAGTACTGAAACCAGGGAAGTCAGAAACCTTCTCCCTAGTTATTCCTGGCTATTTAACTTCACTCCCAACTAATTTTATGACGTGTAGGGAGTTTTAGGAGGATGAGAAAGCTTTACATCCTACCTACACTGCCATCTTCCCACAATACATCTCCATGCTCACTCTATGGATGATTTTCAAAAATTCTATGAATTTAAATACGGGGATAATTAAATCTTACTTCCACTATCTTCTAAGTGAAACTTAAAATTTCCTTCAATTATAAATGTTGGCAGCTAAACATGATTCTGAGAAGGGGAACATAAACTTCATCAGATAAAGAGGTCCCTGATAAAAAAAAAAGGATAAGAACCCCTGCTAAAGGTTTAAGCCATGATGACTGAACAGAATGCCCATACCTAGTCAAACAGATGGATTCACAGTTTCTTGAAAGATTGACAGATACAAACTCTGAGCTCTAGGAATAACTCCAGGTCTCAATGAAAAATACCAAGAAAATTGAACAGTGCCAAGAGAATGGAGACACAGGATGAGGGAAAATTACCAGTAAAGGAAGGTAATTAATTTGGAGTAATGCATAAGCTGGGGACCAATAGAAACTGTAGTTAGGGAGCTCAAGGTAACTAAATCAGGAAAATCAGTCTACCTTCAATTTTAAAAGAAAGTAGGCACCCAGAAGAATTGCTAAGAATTTTAAGGGTAGGAGAACTTAGAGAAAACATTACCTTTATAAAGACCTGAGGAAGTTCTAGGGCAGTGATGGTAAACCTTTTAGAGACCAACTGTCCAGACTGCATCCTTACATTGTATGTGAGCCACTCCCTCATCCCAGACAGGGAAGAGAGGAAGTGCTCCCATTGGGCTGCTGGGTGATGTGAAAATATGGGAGAAGGGAGCAGCTCTCTCTAGCACATGCCATAGGTTTGCCAACATGGAATCTGAAAAAAAAAAAACCCAACTTGAATATACAGGAAGAAAAGGAGCTAGGTTATGAATAGATTGTACAGGCATCCCTTGCTGTATTGTGGTTCACTTATTGCAGCTTCAATGTATTGTGGTGTTTTTAAAAAAATATATCTAGTAAAAATATATCTAAATCTAAATATATATATCTAATAATCTCAGAGTTTTTGTTATATTGTAGCATTTGGAGGGATGAATACCATACTATACCCAGTGGAAATGCAGTACACCACTACCACTTGTGCAAGTTTGCCAACATGAGATTTTTAAGTCAAATTTGTTTCCTAATCTGGAATCAGTATTTATATTAATCTGCTCTCCAGTGTATCCAGATAAGCATTTCTGCATTTACCTGTATTCTTAGCCAATTTTCTTTTGCTGAATCATAAGCTCCTTGAAAGCAATTAGCCTGTACTATATCATATGTTATAATGAAGACACTTAAGTTGTTGGAAGGGTAAAGTGCTAGATCTGGAGTGAGAAAGACATGAGTTCAAATCTGGATTCAGCACTCCCTATCTATTTGACCCTAGGCAAGCCACTTAACCTCTATTTGCCTCAGTTTTCTCATTGTTAATGGAGATAATAATAGGATCTACCTCACAGCTTTGTTGTGAGGAGAAAATGATATCTGTGTAAAGAGGTTAGCTTAGTGCCAGGCACATAATGGATTCTATATAAATGATCATTCCCTTCACTTCTCCCAAGTATAATCGCATGTGCCCTAAAGACAGTAAATGAATATTTGACAACTGATTCATTGATGTGAAAGGAGACATATTAAAAATGAAGCAGTGTGGAGGATACAACAATTTACTTCTAAACCAGAAATTAAAAAACAACCTCAATTCTTGTCTCTGTGCCTCGGGAACTTTTTACCATCTGTCAGTTTTTGCTTATTTTCCAAGTCATTATGATTCACAAAGCTAAAGGGGAATGGAATATTAGCCCAGTCCCACCCTCCCATTCTACAGATGAGGAAGCTGATATTCCCAAAGGGAAGTGGCTAGTCCAAAATGATATAGCTAGTTATACAGCTAGATAGAGGCAGGGCTGACACGTACTTAGCTTTCCTAATCCTTCATTCATTGGTCTTTGTGTTAATCCACTCTGTCAAATCTAAGTGCTTTATATTTTGGTCATCTTCAAGAAGTCTGATCATATCATCTTCCTGTTCAATAAACTCTTATATCTCCCTTTTGCCTATAAGAAAAAATATAAAATCTTCTATTAAACTTTTAAAGCTTTGTAAACCCTGGCTCCTTTTTACCCTTCCAGTCTACTTATACCTTATCTCCATATACACTGTGATCAAATAACACTGCCATCCTTGTTATTTCTCATACACAACACTCCATCTCTCAACTCCCAAGACTTTTCATTGACTGGCCCTCTCCCCTGCCCTCCTCGTATCTTGAACATTCTTCCTTTTTGTTTCCTCTGCCTTCTAGTTTTACTGGCTTCCTTCAAGACTGAACTAAAGTATATTTTCTACAAGAAGCCTTTGACAGTCATCTTTAGACTTTGTGCCTTCCCTACTATCAGTTTATCTTGTCTATATCTTGATCATACATAATTGTCTACATGTCATCTCCTCCATTATACTGTGAGCTTTCTGAAAGTAGAGACTGTAGGGGAGTCTGGCATATGCTAGGTGCATAATAAATGCTTGTTAACTGATTGACTGATTTAAGGTTTTCTGTCACACTAATACAACCCCTCTCAAACCATCATCTTTTTATTTTAGTTTCCTTTTATTTTTATTTTCAGCTGAAAGCTACCCCCTATTCCATTCTAATTCCATATTGTAATACCCTTTGCAGGCCCAGGAAACTTACAGAACTGATTGCCCATGTAATAGTAAACATGAACAGCCGGTTCAGCAGTAGGACATCAGATTGGTGAAGCTGATGACTCTACTTAAAACAACAGGGGAACTCAAGATGAAAATAATTATCTCAAATCTGCTTTCACACATTTGGCAACAGTAAGAGGTCAGTTTCATAATTCCCTTCTCACCCAAACTTAACCACTGAAACTGTCTCATCCAAATGCTTCCGGATACCCACCCAGATCTTCTCAGAGTTAGACATCATGTCAAAATTCCATTCTTCTGTAATGATGCCTATATACCTGTGAGAGATGGTGAGATCGTGTTAAATCTAAATGATGTCTATTAGATTTTGAAGGTGTTAATGGAAGAAATTAATAAACCTAGCTCTAAATGGGCATTGGTAGTATTGTGTCCCCTCTTAACGAACAAATACTCATTTTGGCAACTCTGAAGTGAAACCATAGTTGACCAACAAATGTAAATCTCCACATTTTGAAAAGTAGAGATTTATATATAAAGATAGAGAAAAGAATAAAAGCTACTTGTTTAGCAGGTGTTTCTAAGCATGCAACAGTGTTTATTTATGAATCTATATATGATACAGTTAACAGAGCTATACCTAGGAAGAGTGAATGGGGCTTTGCCCCCAAGGTACCAATATGAGTAGGGATATAACTATCAACCTCATACTTCACCTAATTATCTTCCATAGGTGAGGTACAGCTACCCATCTGTGTCACCCTAAGGGTCCCTTCACTATGGTTCATCACTCTGAGGTTCATCTTTTCAGCAAATTCTTTGGGATAAGGGCCAGTAGTCTCTTGGGTTAGATTAGCCCTTCCTGGACAACAGTAGTCGTGACAAAATCTTCACTGCACCACCCTTCCAGAAGCTGAATTTGCCCAGACACATTTTTGATTTTGATTTTAATTAAAGCTTCAGATACATTAACAATATTTCTTTAGTTCCAACTACTTAAAAATACTTGAAGTCAGTGCCCTGAAAATAAACATAAATGTCAGTTGCTTGATGTCAATCATGACAATTTAATATCCTTTGACATACCTGGACCTCAATTTCCTCAGCTGTCAAATGAAGATGTTGAACTGGCTGACTTCTGAGACTCCTTCTAGCTCTAAAACTATGATGGAGATTTGGAAGTAGCTGACTAGGGTTCCAATTCTGCTCACTGTTTACTGTCTACTCAATATTGAAGGAGTCATATCTTAGTTCTAAGCCTTAGTTTCCTTGCCTGTCAAATAAGAATATAAAACCAGATAGCCCATAAGGTCTCTTCTGCCTCTAAATCCCATGTTTTTATGAACTTATACTTGTTGGAAACCAAAGACTGTGGAGAAATACTCTTATGAGCAAGGTTGAGCTGATCTTAGATTGATATAGTTTGGTGACCCCAAACCACACTACAATAATTGTTATATTGAAAAAGATATTTTTTCTTTCTGAGAAAAGAATCAGGTTAGTGTTCCCTAGCTTCACTGTTTCTTCACATTTATGAGGCCTCTGTGTACAAATAAGTCACACTGACAAGCCAGAGTTATCTTTCATAATGTTTGGGTATTTGATATTTACCCAATTTATTAAAGTAATGACTTTCAAACCTGCAGCCAACCAATTATGAGAGCAGCAAAAGAAAAACACCTGAGTTTAGTTATATTTCGAAGTTTTATAATTTGAAATATTTGCTCAAACTGTTGTTGCTTGGCGATTTCAGTCACTGTCAACTCATTCTGACTACTTTTGGAGGGTTTTTTTTTTTTTTGGTAAAGATCCTAGAGAGGTTTATCATTTCCTTTTCCAGCTTCTTTTACAAATGAAGAAATCGAGGCAAGCAGGATTAAGTGACTTACTCAAGGTCACAAAGAGAGTAGTAAAAAGTGTCTGAGACCACATTTGAACTCGGGTCTTCCTTACTCCAGGCCCAGTGCTCTTTCCATTTTTAGTCTTGCTTATAGTTTCTTAAGTTAAAAGTTGGACTAAGTTTGGGCTCTGCATCCCTCCTGAGTGAATCTGTCCTGAGCTTATGTAAGATGTAAATACACCCTCCCATACTGTCTTATAAGTGTCATGCTCCCATTGAAATAGCATGAGTGAAGCCGCCCAGGCTGGTCAGCAGACAAACACACAACTGAAGGCATCCTCTGCCAATGATGCTGGCTCCATGTCAGCAGCTCTAGCCCTCCAACTGGGGCTTGGGCAGCCAATTTAGCACAGGTTGTTTGTCACTCCAGAAAATCTGAAAACTGTTGAACCTTACCAAATGTACTGCATATTCATTAGTGATCACTGTAGTCCATGGGACCTAAAGGCAATCATGCAGATGAATGTGAGACTTGAGCTGACATTTCCTGGCACCAGACATTGGCCATGAAATGACTAATAAAACATAGCAGGGACAGCTGCACATTTTCTCCAAAGCTTCCTGTTAACCCCTTTTATTTGACTAAAGACTCTCAACAGGAAGCTTTCTCAAATCATGTATTTCTTGAAAAGTATGCATCTTACCTAATGATACCTTTGAAAAACTACTATGCTTTCTGTTTGTGGCTGTTGGACCCTTTGCAGAACTTGCAATGCTATAAAGGCTGCACAAGTAACTATTTGCATATTCTCTGCTCTATTTTCTCAGGATTTGGGCTCTGAGAGCGAGGAGAGGAAAGGGAAGGAGCATTTCTTAAATGCCTTCTATATATTAAAACTGTATCAAATGCCTTATAAATATTATCCCATTTGCTTCTAGAGAGGAGTGTCTGAATCTGATCAATTCTATATGATTTCTAAGAAACTGTGAAAGCTTAAAAATGTTCAAGAAGATTAATCAAGCATTTTGAGCTGTAGAAAATGCTATTTTTTTAACTAAGGAAAGAAAAAAAGGAAATGAAATTATCATATAGGATTAAATGTTTACATCCAATAGAAGGAAGAACATTTTGACATAAAAAATGTTATTCAAATGGACAATTGAGAAGAAAAGTCTTCTCTGATGGAGGTTGTTGAAAACAGGATTGCTTCCCATGTCTCTGGGAAAGGGCTACTTCACTAGATGTTTTATTCTTTTATTTAATTTTTATTTCTTTCTCAATTACATGTAAAAAATTTTTAACATTTCTTTTTCTTAAAATAAATTGATTATTCTATCCCTCCCTACTTCCATTGCCCCCTCCTTGAGAAGGTAACCAATTTGATATTGATCATGCATATGCAGTCATGCAAATCATTTCCATATTAGCTATGTTTCAAAAAAATACTGGTCAATTCAAAACTGAAAACTCCAAAATATGAAAGTAAATGGTTGATGGAGTCTGAATGGAGACTGAAGCATACCTTTTGACTTTTCTATTTTATTGATTTTTTAATATATTTTGCTGATTTTCAAAGTATAAATGCTCACACTGAAGATTTAACAATTGGCTCTCTCCAGTTGGTAGCAGGTAGCTCAAACATGCCCCTGTTTGGAACTCATGACAAGTTCTCCTCATGTTTCTTTTCTCTTATTGCTCTTCAGTGTTTTGTGATGCACTAACAATACCGCTTCTAATCTTTCAGTATCCTTAACCACAATATTTTGCTGCTATTTTCCTTGGCTACTTAGTCTCCCTACTGGGCAAGGGGTTATGTTGGTTGTTCTTATTGCAATAAATGAGTTTTCATTTGTAATGGCACCCACCCCTCCCCCTGCCCATGCAAATGTTGGTGGAAAATGTAATTGAATGGGATAGTGCCTAGAAAAGACAGGAGTCCCTTAATGCACAAAAGGACATGCATACTCACTTGAATAGTAGCAGCAGAAAAACCCTGCAGTTGTGTACCTTTAATACCTTCAGGTGACACTTCCTAATAAAACTTAGCAGGGACAGCTTTGTCCATGGATTCTTTAACTCCCTTTTGCTGGTGCCTTTTCTTATACCAGATTCTTCCCACCCCTAAATAAAGGGAAAAAGCAGAGTCATGAATGAATATGTATGCATATGTATTTCAAAAACTTATTTAAAATAGAAAATGGATTCTTTTTTTTTTTACCAACTTTGAGCCTACCTCAATTTAAGCTGAAAAAAAAGTTCTCTTGTCTTTTTCTCCATTGAGATTCCTTTTGTCACACTCAAATTCTGAATTCATGAACCTGGACACAAATCTGTATAAAAAAGAAAGCATGAATTAGTTAATAGTCTTAAATTGTACAAAAATTTGAATGAGGAATTTTAAGGAATATGGCTTTGAAATGGAGGCCTCAGTAACAATCCAACACAAAGCAGGTATGCATCCTTTTCTCTTGCTTCCACATTTCCTCTTGTCCTTGTACTCTCAGAGGAGTAATTGAAAGAAAACCAACAATTAAGGAGGAAATAGACAACTTTAGTGAGCCTACAGCCCGATAAAGAAAATTCAAATGTCTCTAACCAACCCTGGACACCACACTGATGGGACAATTGCTTCTGTCCCATCAACTCCTGACCAGCACACAACTGTAACTGAATATCCATCTCTGATTCAGCATCTCTACTCTCCTTAAGCCCCATGCTTGTTATTTGTAGCTGCTTGATAAGAAACAAATATCTGCAATTCCCCTATTGTCTGCTTAGAGAGAACCATCTACTCCTAAAGTTCATCACTCTCCCAATCCATCTAGAGCTGAAAGTAAGCACAACCTAGAGTACTGTGTTCTCTAGTTTTCATTCACTCTTTACTATCACCCTCTGCAAGGGGGATTATTCATGGGTATAATCCCTTTTGACTTTTCTATTTTATTGATTTTTAATATACTTTTGCTGATTTTCAAAGTATAAATGCTCACACTTAACATTTAACAACTGGCTCTCATCAGTTGGTAGCTCAAACACATCCCTGTTTGGAACTCATTGGGAGATTATTCATGGGAATGATGGTAGAGTTAATGTCTGTTCTGTGCATTTTCAGTGTCTCATAGTAAACACCTGAATTGGTGTTGGATATATTAGAATATCAGTAACACAGCATTTTCCTCTCGTTTTTATACCCTTTAGAGAGAAAACATTATTGTAAAGACCTTTGCAAACCTTAAAGCACTACATAAATTCTAGTATTATGATACTCTAAGTTTTGTTCTCATGTGCCAACCATCTGAATTTACACAAAGGCAATTAATTATGAAATGACTATAATATTTGTGACAAGTCAATTTCTATATGTTAAATCAACATCTTTTTTTATCTCAGTGTTCATTATGTCCAGTCTCTCCTGACTGCTTTTTGAATGAAGAATTATTTCAGGATATTCTGTTGAGAGTCTTTTAATATTCTACAAGTCTATTTGCTTTAGTTTCTCAATGTTTTTCATTATATTCACTGTTCATTTATAAATATAAATATTTGAATTTTCCAAAGAAATTGAAATGATTGGGTATTTAATTTTAAATGATCATTTTAATTATTTAAAACATTTAAGCATTTCTTATCTAAGTTTTTATAAGAAAATTATCCTATTTGTTTATAAGAAACTATTTAGACTTCTCTGTATACTTATTTAGGTTTTGTAGCTATTATTTTTGTACTATGTATAAAGTTGTAGCCCCTGTATAGGGCAGCTATGTGGCGTAGTAGATAAAGCATTGAGCTTAAAATGAGGAAACTCATCTTCATGAGTTCAAACATGGACTCAGAAACTTACCAGCTGTGTTATCCTGGGCAAGTCACTTAATTCTATTTGCCTAAGTTTCTTCATCTGTAAAGTGAGCTAGAAAAAGATTTGGCAAACCATCAAGAAAATCCAAAATGGGGTCACAAAGAATCAGACACAATACAACAGATTTTTTAATATATTTTATATTTTGCTTTTCTTGCTCTACATTATTCCACACAGGTTTTTATCATATTTTACTATTCTACATATATGTGTATATATTCATTTTGAGGCTTAATAACTGTCTATTACATATATTTAAATAATTATCATGGTTGATAATATGAATAGTTTGGGAGTTCTTATGTTTAACACAGCATTGTTTTCCAAAAAGATTACATTTATTCTTTCCACCACCACTAGTACCTGTTTTCTCACTGCTGGTGCCAGCATGGCCAATTTGATAGAGCTAAGATAGTATTTTAGAATTGTATTAAATTACATTTCAGGATTATATAAATAAGGGACATTTTCATGTGGCTATTAATAATTTATTTTTCAAAAATTTCCACTTCTTATTCTTTGACTACTTACTTCTTGGGGAGTTTTTCTTACTCATATAAATTTATAGAAGTTACTCATATGATTTGTAAGATTTTTATTAGCAAATATTTGTGACAATTTTTTTCAAATCTATTTATTTCTTTTATACTTAGGGCACATTGATATTTGTAATGTAAATATATTTATTTTAATTATCAGGATAAATCTATTTTAATTAATAATTTCCTTAATATTTTAAATGACTGAAAATTAATATTTTTTATTTTTACCTAACTATGAAAGATATATCCCAATTTTTAAATTTAATGCTCTTCTATGTTTTAAACATTGAGCAGCTTATAATTTAATTTGGAATATAGTTTGAGACTTAGTTATGATCCCATTTTTTACCACACTGACATTCAAATTTTCTATGTGTTTCTTTGTTTTATTCAAAAAATATTCATTTTTCAGTGTTTTGTCATTCTGAATTTATTATCCTACATATTTTCTCTCATCTAATATATTCCATTAATTAATGGATATATTTTTCAGTTTTTATTTCAAACCTAGATCATTTGCATAGGTGTTGCTTTATTACATAAGATTTTGTTATTCCTCCGTTCCACATGATTCCTTTATTTAAAAAATGTTTTGTAGTGATCTTTAGGTAAGTTATATATGTGTCTTGGGACTTTAAAGGTCAAGCATTTCAATTTTTTGTAAACAATATTTTCTTGCAATTATATTGTTCTCTTTATTATAAGTTAAATGAATGAATGAAAAATGTTATTACGTACTTACTATGTGCCAAGCCCTGTGCTATATACTGGGGATACAAATACAAGAGCAAGATAATAACTATGTTGAAGGAATTAACTTTCAAGTAGGGAGCAACAATACATATAAGAGTAAATATGCAAGGGAGGAGATTTTACTTTGGAATATCAAAAAAACACTGAAAATATAGAGGAATCAAATCCTTTCTAAAAGCAATGGCAGCATTGATATGTTTACTGTTCCAAGATTAAAATTTGAAAAGAGAATGGAAGATTATATGGACAGTGATAGACCAGATGACAAGGGAGATTCCTGGGATGGTCAAGTAGCTAGGACTGGAAGCATGGCATTCAGGGTCTGAGGAGCTGGTAGGTTCTGTGAAGTTCGGCCAGCTGACTCACCAATCAAGACAGCATGACCCAGGCTAATGAATTTAAACCTGAGTAGAAAGTAGTCACAGGAAGTCCAATAGTCCAGTAGTCTGGTAACACGTAGGGAGTCTAATGGCAAGGAAATACCTGAGGTACAAAGGATTTTGTGAAACAATATTATAATCTACAATTTTTGAGGCTATTTTATCCCAAGTAAGTGTAGCATCCCTTAGATTTAAAAAATAAACCATTATATAAAATGTAAGTGATCCATTCAAGTCTATTAATTGCCAGTGTTAATTCTCTTAATTTGATTTTACTGACCTCATTGTTGTAATTGGCATTTATAACATTGAATAATAGATCAAATGGGACATTATTGGTAAAGCACTTTGGAAACATAAAAATACTATATAAATCTAACTTAGTAGTAGAATTTTAGAAGAGATGAAAATGAGCACCTCTTTCTTAACCTCTGTTTTTTTTTTCTGGAAAGGCAAAAACATTTCATATCATGCTTATTGATTTCTTCCATTTCATATAATACTTATCAATTTAAATTATTTTTTGTCATTTAAGTTTAAAATATTTTAATTCACAAATCTTTCAGTGTTTTAAAAATATAAGTACTTTCTTGCCTATACTGGAAAAATGATGAGATTTTCTAGGTTTTAATTATTGAAATAATTCATTATGCTAATTTGTATCCAACTATCTTTCTCTGAAAACATGATATTGCTTAGAGATCTGGTGCCATCTTAATGTTTGATACAATTCATTTTTTAATATATTTTCATTTTCATGATTTATCACTATTATAAATATCCTCTTCAATTTCTCATTTTGATATTGGTTTGTGTATCAATTTCCTATTTGGATGGTTTGGTTATTTTATATTTTTTGTGAAAATCATTTATTTCTTTAATTGCCTCAGTTAAGATGTCATACAATAGTGCAGTATTCTTTAAAGATCTTTTTTGTTTTTCCTGTTCACTAGAATTATGATATTCTCAATTTTTATCCTAATATTTTAGTTTTCCTTTCTTAACTACATTTGTAAATGGGTTTTTTAATTTTAGTGGCCTATTAGAAATATAGCTCTTTGTCTTACTTATTCATTTGTATGCTATTTATTTTGCTCATTTCTCTTTTAACTCTGGTGCTTTCATTGCCTTTTGCTTATTTTAAATGTATTCATTTGTATTAATTTGTTCATTTTCTAATTTCTTTAACTCTAAACTCAATTAATATTGTCTTTTCCTCTAATGTTAATATAGTCATTCAAGTATATAAATTTACTCTCAGGTGCTGCTTTTGCTGTAACCCACAAATTTTATATCTATATTTATAACATTATTATCTTTAATATAATTTTATTGTTCATACAATTTAATCTTTAATATAAACATTATTTAATTAGTCATTTTTTACTTTTAACTAGGCCTATATCTTTCGATCCTATTTCCCTTGCTGACTGTTATTCTTTTTTCATTATTAACTGTAAATATAATTTTATATCTTCTGACTTTATGTGTTTATTTAAAGCTTTATATCTTTAGACATAATTAATTTTTCTCAACAGTCCATGTGTATTTGAATGAAAAAGAAATTCCCTACTTTTCATATTTAGAGATTTCCATCTGGGAATAAAATAATTTTAATCCATGTAATATTATTTTATCAGAAAGAAAAATAATCTGTCTTGTTTTTACTAGTATTAATTTTACTCCAATCTTTTTTCTTTACTCTTCTAATTTATTTCTCTATCTCTGTCAGAGAAATTATTATTCATTTTGATGAGGCTAAAAATAGTATCAGTTTTGGAAATTAATACTGGTGTTATTTCATTGGTTTTCTTCTAGCATCATTGCTTCATTGAATGGCATCAGAAGAGTCTAGAAAAGTTTAGTCCACTTACACTCCTATCTTCACAAGTAGCATCAAATCTTCTGTTTTATTTATTCAGTAACAATAATGGGGTATATAATATGTGCAAGATATTTTTCCTATAGAGGACATTATAATTCCTCATCAATAATAGCTTTAAAAGGGTTTGAATTATATTCTTTACTTCTGTAGTTCTTTAAATCTTTTCCCTCTTGACACTTCCCCCCAAAATAGTGATTAAAATGTCATAATGTAAACTTACCCTATTTTCCTCTTGAGAAAAGAAAACTTACTCTGCATCTAGTTACCATTCTATGAAAAACCTCCCACCTAATTGCCAATGTTATCTCATTCAAGTGAATACTGGAACCAGATCTAATTTACTAAGAAAATTGACTATTAAGTATTCAGTATGAGGGGTAACAAATGAGAAGAGGTGATTAAAGATGAAATAAAGAGAGCCAGTGAAAACAGGGCCACCTTAAGGGGAAAAAATTAAAGTAGTTGAAGAAACAG
This sequence comes from Monodelphis domestica, assembly GCF_027887165.1. Classification (NCBI taxonomy): domain Eukaryota; kingdom Metazoa; phylum Chordata; class Mammalia; order Didelphimorphia; family Didelphidae; genus Monodelphis; species Monodelphis domestica. The sequence goes on from NC_077230.1 coordinate 66,438,860, forward strand.
AAGGATACTGTATTTACAGTAGGAAACAGGGAAAGTCATAACTTGAAAAAACAATTTTAGAGATATATGGAAAAAATATTAACCTAAGTCATTATTTTAAATGTGAAAGTACTCCAGTCAAAATGAAAAAGACTGACAGAGTGGATAGGAAAATAAAATCCTACAATCTGTTGCCTATACAAAACACACACACACACACACACACACACACACACACACACACACACACACAAGACATGCATAAAATAAAACTGAAGAGATAGGAAAAAATTTATCATGCATCAAGTGAATCCAAAAAAGCATGAGTTGGCATCATGGTATCAGACAAAGCAAAAACAAATATTAAAAAATAAAAAGGGATAAACAGGGACATTATATTATACTGAATATTCGCCATCAATTGGGGATTGGCTGAGCAATTTGTGGTACATAATTGTAATGGAATAATTGTGTGTCATAAGAAATGACAAAAAAATGGTCACAGAAAACCTAGAAAGACTTACATTAACTTATGCAAAGTGAAGTGAGCAGAACGAAGAAAACTTGTACACAATACTAGCAATTTATTAACTATTATCAGCAATACAAGAAGCCTGGACAACTCCAAGGGATTCACAACAAAAGCAGCTATCTGCCACCATAAAAAGAACCAACAGTCTAAATGCATTTCATTGTTCACATAGGTCCTTTTTTTGTTTTGTTTTGTTTTTTGTCTCTTTAGTGTATAGACATAGTAGCTATATTACTATATCAAAGGGTATGCACAGTTTTATAGTTCTTTGGGCACAGCTCCAAATTATACTCCAGAATGATTGGATCAATTCAGAACTCCACCAACTATACATTAATGCCTAATTTTGCCACATTCCTTCCAATATTTATCATTTTCCTTTACTGTTGCATTAGCCAATCTGATAGGTATGAGGTAGTACTTCAGAGTTGTTTAATTTGCATTTCTCTAATCAATAGTAATTACATTTTTTCATAGAACTTTAGACAGTTTTGATTTCTTCATTTGAAAACTTCCTGTTCATGTCCTGTCATTGTCTGTTAACTGGGGAATCACTTGTATTCTTATAAATTTGATTCTGTTTTACATAAGTGTATGCAACTGAGGCCTTAATTAGAGAAATTTCTTGTAAAATTCTTCCCCAATTTGTTGTTTCCCTTCTAATTTTTGTTGCATTTGTTTTGCTTGTACAAAACCTTTTAAATTTAATATAATAATGTTTTTTCATTTTACATACATACTAACAAAATATTCTGTTCCATCCTATTTTGAATGCTCTGGTCCTTACTCTGCCATCTCAGCCCCACCATAAAGACTTATTGTTCAATAAAGGATAAGGCCTGGGAAAAAGTCATTGTATCTAACAATCAAGCTATTATGGGTATTTTTGAAGAGAGAAGTTTTGGTGGAATCATGAGGTGAGAAACCATATTGGAAAGACAGTGAAATGAGATGGGAACATACCACTGACATGGAAAACTGAATATTCATTACAAGCCTGAGAGTAACATTGAAGGAAGATGATTCAAGTACCCTTCTCCACCATTTTAAATCTCGGTCAGTTGTAGTATACCCTTTAACAAATCCCAAATGGATATTTATGTTGTCCATTTGGCTATACTTTTTATTTTTAATTAAATGTCTTGGTAGATAATGGCTACTAAATATTGAGGAATAAAGAAGGAGAAATGATTATTTCTCTAGCCCCTAAAATTATTCCTCTCAAATTCAAAACAGGGGCCAAAGGGGATGCACAGATACTCATATTGAAAAATCCAGTAAATAGGATTTACCTAGGAGACATATGAATAACTGGAATAAAAAAGAAATTATGTTTTATTGCTATCACATATATGTGGGAAATAGTAATATCTACCAGGGTAAGCCTAAATGAAGATGAAAATGAGGAAGGTAAAATATCAGATAAAACAAAAAAAAATAGTTTCATGACTCATAGATTTAAAATTCAAAATTTGGAATACTGATAAAATATATATAAATATATGTTATCCTTCTGTGTGTCATGATGATATATTTTTATTGTTCTGGGAACTTTCTTTACACTAGGCATGAAACTATGCCTTATATGAGTATATTTTGTTATACAGTTGTGAAAATTTAGTTGGTTTTGTACCCTACCCCCTCACCTGCCTTCTTCCCCTAGCTGTCTGCTTCAACAGCTTTCAGTGTTACAAAGTCACTACAGTTGGGCTTTTCTGTGATTATTCTTTTATCAGAGGGTAGCAACATTCATCACCTTTGACTCCCCTATATCCATCTTTTTCAAAGAGCTATTCTCTTCTTTTCTTTGCTTCTGGGAAGACTCGGTGGCCCAGGCTGAACTGTTTGACTCCTTTCTCAGAAGGGTAGCTGCATTAAAACCCCCAAGAAGGCAGAAGAAATGTAGCTGTATGGCGATTAAGGGAGAAAAAAAAATATTTTTGTTACTGCAGCAATCACAGCTTAGTTTCTTAGTCACCTAACTTTGAAGCTCTTTGCTATTGTGAAAGTTACTTTGCGTAAAATTACCTATTAGTCTAGAAAAATGTAGATCCTCCTCAAAACTCTCTTAAAAGGAACTTGCCTTCTTTTCCCTTCAGAATTCTTATCAAAATAATGCATCTCCACTAGCTTCTCCATTTTCAGGAAATGTTTGTAACATAGTTCTTGCTATTGGCAATGGAATCCTTTATTCATAAAGCAAAAAGTTTTGAGAAAATGAAGAGGAAAATCTAAAGGGGAAAGAGAGATCATCTGTGACAGGGCAATGGAAGGTAGGTATTATTTTAAGGCTGTGAAAAGGGTATAAAATGAGTACTTCCAGTTTTGTCAAAAACCCAAGATACAGCTAATATCAACTTAAATCAGTTTATTTTAATATTCTCTAGGCTAATATAAACCTTGGAAGAACATGACATATTACTGTTACCAATAAATTTTTAAAAAGCAATGATTATCTAGATGACAGATTAGATAGATAGATAGATAGATAGATAGATAGATAGATAGATAGATAGATGATGGATAAATATATATACATATGTATGTATATATAAATATATGTGCAAGCCACATTAACTAAGCTAGAGTTAAAATCATGGGAATCTGTTGGAGAGTTTTTTGGGTCTGCATTCTTTGAGAACTCAGGGAGAATCTCACCCAACAGCAGGTACAAAGCAACATTAGAGGTCAAATCAAGTGAGTAGCCAAACTGAAAGAAAAAAATGTAATTAGTGTCCTAAGTAAGCCTGCAATTTTCAGAACGCAAATGTCACTTATATAGTAATTTCAGACTGGCTAAGAGAACATAGATAATCAACAGCATTCTGTGTATTTGAATGAACCTATGGGATATAATTTGTTCTTATAGAAAAGTCAGGCATATAATTGGTGCAGTGATAAGAATGCTTGGGCTTCATGTAAGGAAGCCTCATCTTTTGTGAGTTCAATTGTGATCTTAGACACATACTAGCTATGTGACCTTGGAAAAGTCACTTTGCCCCATTTGCATTAGTTTTACCATCTGTAAAATGAACTGGAGAAGGAAATGGCAAACTACTCCAGTGTCTTTTCTGTGAAAATTCCAAAAAAGAATCAGGCATGAGTGAGCAATAACATAAATAGGAAAGTTGAGTTGGAAAGTTCCTAGATGCCTGTTGGGTGCAATGTTTGTATTTTGCCCCTAACTGCAACAAAGTTTTATGGACTCAGTCTAAGTAAGGTGGAGACAGTTGAGTCACATTTTGTTATTCTGTCTAAAGCAGAATGGTGATAGGAGGAATACAATTCAGCCTAATTTTCTTTTTTACCTATTTAATACCTATTAGCCAAGAAAATTTTAGATCCTAAAACTCTTCTTAAAAGGAATTTGCCTTCTTTTCCCTTCTTTCTCTTATCAGAATAATGCAGCATCCACAAGCTTCTCCATTTCAGGAAATGTCCATCTTATTAGTATTTAATTTTCTTATTGTTTATTTTTATTATTTAGTTAGATTTCATCATTTAACACAATTGGGAAAGGGATGTATGGTAATTCAGTCAAACAGTACATTCCAATGACAACCTTGTTTTTCCTTCATGGACCATAACATTTAAAGCTAGAAGGTATCTTAGAGATCATTTAGGTCCACCCCCTCATTTTTTGTTATCACTTGGTTTTAGTTTTTTTATGTGTAACAATATAATATGTAGCATAATGATATAATACATATATTTGTTATGAATATGTACAATTTTTAATAAATATGTTTATCCAAGAGAATAAATTCTCATATTAGCTGTGTCCAAAAATCTGTCTCATTTTTTCCTCTCTCTCTTCTCCCTCCCCCTATCCAAAAAGGCAGATAATATAATAGAAGTGCCTCATTTTATAGCCCAGAAAATCTACATGACTTATTTTCACTAAGCCTTATTATAAAATAGCAATACTAATCAAATCTATTTGCTGTTTGCCCTTCATTTTCCAAGAAAACCAATTGCATCATGGGGTGATATCTGAACTTGAATGAGATTTTAAGTGTGGCAGAGCACACGGAGTCATCAGCCTCATTCTCTCTTCCAGTCACAGAAGTTCAGTAGCAAGACAAAAGTCAAGATGGTTGGTGATGGCCCAGTATATGAGTGTTCAAGCAGGTCTAGCACCTCTCTTGTGTGACCTTGCCAAGCCTTTTTTCAAGCTGCTTATCCATCTTCTTTGGAGTTCACTTTTGACTCAATGCTAAGGAACCAAAGCATGAGCAGTGGCCATACCTCGGTAATACAATATTAGTACCAAATGGGATAATGTACATGTATATTCAGCTATTACATGAGGTCACATGGTAGGAAACAGCAAATCTGGGATTTTGAACCCAGATCCTTTAGAATTTAAAGCCAAGTAATGTTGACTGTTATCAGAACTTGGTCTTTAGATAGTTTTTCATATTAATGAAATGTCTTTTCATATAAACAGTAGAAACAGTTTTATAATCCATGCCTAATATGAGCATATCTGGAAATCAATTCTGGGAACTCTTCATTCAAAAAAGGATTTTCAAATGGTCCAGAAATAAAATGAAAAAGGAAACTATTAATAAATTATAATTCATTGTAGTAGCAAACTATAAATTTAGAGCATCTAGTCCTGAGAGATCCAGGGGTTCTTAATTTGGATTCTATGAACTAAGATTTCTTTTAAACATTTGTAATAAGTATATTTCAATATATTTGTTTCCTTTATATTTTATTTGATGCATTAAAATACTCTTCTGAGAAGAGATCCATCTTAGACTTCACTGATTTTCAAAGGTCCACTATAAAGAAAAAATTAAGAACCCCCATTCTAGTGCAACCAACTTATTTTACTGATAAGGACATTAAAATCCAATGAAGTTAACTGACATGGTCCCTTCAGTTCTTAAGTCAAGAAGCATTTGTCAAGCAGTCATGCTAAGCAATAGGGATAAAAAGAAAGGCCCCCCAAAAAGCGTATCCAGGCTCTCAAGGTGATCAGCAAGAGAGAAAATACATAAAAATAGCACATAGTGTATAGATACAGTGTGAGGGCAAGAAAATCTCAGAAAGAAGGCATTGAGAGAGGCAGAATCTGAACTCAGTACCTCTAGTTCTATACCATTCTCCCTCTCAAAAAAAATAATCATCTATAAATACTTGCCTATAAAGGAACATAATTTACAAATACAAATCATAAATTGAATAAAAATACTAAAAATGATATGTGTTCTAATTGAGAAGTGATAAAATAGGATATAAAAAAAGGGAAGGAAAGTGTTGACTTAAAAGTCAAATATTGATTTAATGATATATGATTATTTGATATATATTGATATTGACATATCAATTGATTGATATAATGAACTTCAGTCTAAATATTATTTCAATCAATGACATTACAGTAGGAAAATCTATGCAACAAAATGATGCATAAGTCTCTGGATTATTTATGGTAGATTATATTTTGTGCAACAAAATCCAGGGATGAGAGAATATGAACAGTCCCTTGATTTAATAGAAGTCTGCAAAATGTTGAAGAACAGAAAATACACAATGTTTTCTATCCTAAAGTTTGAACTAAAGACAGAGCTTGTGTTTTGAATTAGAAAGGTTTGCAAACCTTCCTTATCTCTCATTCTAAGGGACTTGATGGAAACTAGGTCCTATTCCATTGGGAGATTTTAGCCAGTCAGGTGTGCAGAGAGATACCCCTTCAAGGATACTTGTCGGATGAAATGCTTCTTATTACCTTATTTGTTCTTTGCATATGATTATGCTTTTGTGGCAGTTTTCCCTTGTGGGTAAAGACATTTTTGATATTTTGTATTAGTCCTTGATTAACTCTAATTTCTCTGTCAAAAGGAAAATGTATTAAGTATGTTTTCCAAGGAGTAAATGAGATTTTGCAGATTAGTAGAAAAGAACAAGAAAACGAAATACATTACATCATCTTCCCTGGATGATGGTTTTTTTGAGGCTTCCTAAAGTTCTGTTTGTTTGAAGTCAGGTGGCACAAGGGGCAGCTAGATAGCTCAGTGGATAGAATTCTATGGCAGGCTTGTAGTCAGGAAGTACTGAGTTCGGACACTTACTAGCTATGTGACTGGCCAAATCACTGTTTGACTCAGTTTCTTCATCTGTCAAACGAGCTGGAGAAGGAAATGGCAAACCACCCCAGTATTATTGCCAAGAAAACCCCAACTGGGGTCACAAAGAGTCAGTCATGACTGAAACAACAAACAAACTCTAAAGTTTTATCTATTTTAAACATGTCAGCTATTTCCGTTCCAACTCTTTTCAGGAAATTCTTCTCTGCATACTTTTCTGCATACCATCCACTTGGTCATTGGCTTATTAAATAAACATCCAAACTATGTGATTCTGAGCAAAATATCCAACCTCCATGAGTGACGTTCTAAGACTATGAGATACAGAATAGTGGCAGAAATCACAATGGTAAAGGTAGTTTCCTTCTCGGGAGTTTCATATACTAATGAGAGGAAAAGTCCAGACACAACTAAGGTGCTAGGTCTAAAGACAGAGTGAAAATTGTCATTGTTTTCAAAGGGTTTCAATTCTAGAATTATCTTTAGTAGAAAAATGATCAGAGCTCTCAAAAGAGAAAGTCAAAACAATGAATGACCATTACAGGTAGTGCGATATAGTAAAAGAAATGCTGGATTTGGAATCAAAGGATCTGGGTTTGATGCCTGGATCTAACTTTTACTCAGTAGATTGAAGACCATGCTTACAGAAGGGGTCTTTGGTACAAATGTGTCTCAGATACTTTGAAGTTACGTGACCCTGGGCAAGTCACTTAACCCTCATTGCCCAGCCCTTATCTCCTTGGAATCAATATTTAGTATTGATTCTAAGATGGAAGGTAAGAGTTTTTAAAAATAAAAGGAAAGATAATTCAGAGGGAGAGAAAAATAAGATTTCAAGACAGAAGGTAGGGACTTAAAAAATTGAGCATGTATTAAGCAGTCACATTGAACTCACTTAAAATGTGGTGATCTGGTCATATGGCAGAATGTACTGGCATCTTCCAGGGCTTAACAAAGACGCAACCCTACTGTGATAAAGTAAGGGAGGAGGATTTGAAATGTCTCCTTCTACCTCTTCAGTGAGTATTTACCAATCAGAGATGTTTTGGAATGTCCTAGGGAGGGCCTGAGTGGTGAGCTCACAAATCATATTTACAGATATACAGATAGTTGCCAGAGGAGATTTTTGCCTTTTTTTTTTCTTTTTGAATGGTGTAGAGAGACAACTGATCTGATTAAGATATTTTGATTGATCAAGTAATAAATTAACTCAAAATTAAGAAACGCTATCTCTAGAGAATTTCAATTGTCATGGTACTTTTGTAATAGCAAATAACCAGAAACAGAATTTTGTTGTTATTTAGTTGTTTCAGTCATGGCTGACTCTTCAAGACTTCTTTTAGGGTTTTCTTTGAAAAGATATTGAAGTAGTTTGCCATTTCCTTCTCCACTTTATTTTACAGATGAGGAAACTTGGGCAAAAGGGGGTGAAGTGACTTGCCCAGGGTCATACAGCTATGACAGAGGTCACATTTGAACTCAGATCTTCTTCACTCCAGGCCTGGTGCCCTATCCACTAGAACACTTAGATGCCCTAAAAACAAAAACAATGGCCATTATTCTGTAAATGGCTGAACAAATTATGGTATCTAATATAATGAATATTATAGCAACATGAGAAATGATGAACATGAGAATTCAGAGAGGTCTGGGAAGATTTATATGAACTGATGTAGCAGATCTAGGAAAACAGCATATATAGTGACTATAGCAATGGAAGAGGAAAAAATGATTAAGCTTGGCCTTGAAGAAGAGTGGAGAAAATTCATCTTCCTCCTTCTTTAGCAAAGGTGGGATCTGTATCTACGAAATATTGTGGATAGTGTTGGACAGAGATAATGTACTGGTTAATCTTATTGAAATGCTTTCTTTCTTTTAAAAAATGCCTTTGCTACAAACTTGCTAGGGAAAGAGAGCGAATGAGATATATTTGAACATGAAAGTATATTTAATATACTCTCACCTATCTTGACCTGGGCTCTCAGGGGCTTATGACAACCACAAAGCAACAACTGCTTTAAATTTTCAAAAAAGATTCTCCTTGGTGTGATAACCATCATATAATTGGAAAAAATGCTTTCAAATGAGGTATATTTCAAATGAGGTACCATATAGTATATATTGGGTTTATTTAGAGTTCTTCCCTGAGAAGCATTTCTACCATTCATTCCTTTAACTCTGGACATAAAAATATCCTGCAAGATAAAAATTCTGTGAATGTCTTTAGCCACTGAAGTGTGATAGTAATGTTAGAATTCTGTTATCCCTTGAAAGCTGATACTGGGGTAGGTAACCGACAATGAACCATATGCTAGACATTCTAGAAATAGAGTACTTTGTATCTATATATGTGTTTATATTTATATGTAAATATATATATGTATATATACCTGCATATTTGTAAACCCTTACCTTATTAGAATACTAAGTATTAATTCTAAGGCAGAAGAGTACTTGGGGTTAAGTAACTTTTTGTATCTATTTTGCTACTTTGAAGAATTTATAATCCTATAGATAAATTGTCTCTCCTGGCATATAAACTACCCATTCCTTCCCAGTCTTTACTACTCTTGTCCCTGTCCTCTACTAAATATTTCTCAAGGTAGCCAGAGGGAAGCCTGATTTACTCTGTTGTATTATCATAAGATAATACATCTCAACATTAAAATTATATAAATTGGGTATGCTGCCTGTCTATCAGTTATTATCTCCTTTACTAACCCACCAACTTTGTCCATCATCTATTTCTCCCAAGGCACCCTTATACCACATGACTTCATTGGTATCATGATGCCACCTTTTAATGTCTACCAAGTGCCTTTCCATTGCAATTTGAATGATTTAACTTTTATTTTTCAGACTTTAGTATTACAGAAGTCTCAAAAGAATATTGTTGCTAAATAAATATTGATTGGTATGTATCAAAGAGTTCTTTAATGTTTATTAAGTTGTTTAATTGACTTTCAAAAAAACAAATTCATGTGTGATCACATTTGCCAAATTAAAAAGAAATGGAACATCACTGAACAGAGTTGATCCTCATCCAAAGAAGCAGAACTCTAAAATTTGGCCTTTAAAATTTTTTAGAAATAACTTAAATCCCTCTTCTACAAGACTTTTTTTTAAAACCCTTTCCTTTATTCTTGGAATCACTACTGTGTATTGGTTCCAAGGCAGAAGAGCTATAAGGGCTAGGCAATGGATGTCAAGTGACTTGCCCAGGGTCACATATTTAAGAAGTGCCTGAGGTCAAATTCAAACCCAGAACCTCCAGTCTTTAGACTTGGCTCTCAATCCACTGAGTTATCTAGTTCCCCCTTCTACAGATCTAAAAAAAAATCACAATGCCAATTTTTTGGTAGTCAAAGAGCCACAATATTTCATTTTGCTTAATTAGTTGGAAAGAATGGAATGAAATCTTGAAATAGTATGATTTCATCTAGAATAAAGAGGATGTCGTGTGTTTGAGTGCTTGCTTCTTCATTTGTTTCTGCCTGAACACACAAGTCAAACATTTCAGGTTACATTTCCTTTAGAGTCAAAAGTTATGATATATCCCAGAAGAACCTGGATCTTCCACTTTTATGAGCCATGCCTTCTTGTGGCAGAGGTCCCAGGTATTTCAACCTTCTGGAAGAGTGATATGAATGCTTTCAGTTATTTTTGGTTCAAATATCATTCTGCAATCTTTCCCAAAAGTCTGAAGCTGACTTCAAATTAAACAGCTTCCACAGGGAGCTTCTTTCTCCTTGATGTCCCAATTTCCTCTCTTCCTTGGGATCCATTTAGACCTATCACACTCATTTGTGTCCCATTAGGTTTTTCCTCTCTGGTGTCCATGGAGGCCCAGGGAACTCAGATACTGTCAAATATTCATGAAGGTTCCTGAGCAGTTTGAAAGAGAAGGGAAGAGCACACACTTAGGGTTTTGTGAGCAAAATAAGAAGAAATGATTCCTGGTGGGGCCTTTAGAGATTTAGTAATATCTGTCTTTTGGATCTGATCCCTTACACACCATTCCCTGGATGTTCCTTTCTGCTCCTCTCTTTCTCTATTTTTAAGACAAAGCTTTTACTCACCTTTGATACAGTGTGCTTGAAATGCACCTAATACTATAGAATAGTTGGAAATAACTGCAAAAATGCAGAGTGCCTCAAAAAACATTCAATGAGATTTATTTTATTTCATGAGGCATTATATGTCCCTGCTGTACACTCAGTAGCTATTGCAAATGTATTTGGGTATGCATTTGGTACAGTTTTGAATATGCATAATATCCAACAAGCCATTCATTAGAGCTCTTGTAAAGGCCTTTTTTAAATATCTATATCCCAGACATCATCATAAATCCTAAGTTGGATCCTGAGTTCACTAAAAATATGGTCATAAAGCAATTAACCTTAAGCATATATGCTTAAAATATGTATAGGATACACACATATATTTGTGTGTGTATGTGTAAAAACTTGTAAATGCTGATTTCTTTTATTTTCCTCGTGAGTTATGAATCCTCTCCAAGCAAAGGGAAATGCATTTCAAGCCCCTGAGCTAAATACCTTTATGAAACATGCTCAAAATGAAGTCTTATTTCCCCAGTTTTTTTTCAATGAGCAATACTTTTAAAAATACAGCTCCAAAGTGGTTTGATTTAGTAAGAGTAATTGCCTTAAAAGGGCCCCTAGTTTTTGCCAGGGGTCATTCATTCACTGGCTTTGCTTGGTAGCCAATCACTGCAGCCAAGTTAATCCTCGAAAGTGTTGTTTATGCGCCATTGTAGCTTGTTTGAATGAGTCCATGTAAATTAAAGTGGTCAGATGATTTGTTAGTTTTCACATGAAATATGATGTTAGCAATGTACTTTGAGGGAATATATGGACAAGAATTGATATGAATGTTTAGGGACTAGAAGTATCCTTTTTGTTTCATTTCCTTAATGGAACTACCGCTGAATTTCTTGTAATCAATTCTTTCATCATATTACTGTGCTCAGACTGGATGACTATTTGTTTATGTTTTTATATCAAAGCAAGCCAAATAGCCTTTCCTGACAGTGAGAATGTCATATGCCATAAAAACTTTTCAAGGCATTGTCTACTGAACTCAAAGCTTCTTGTGTAGGCATTTTTGCAAATAATGCATACAGGAAAAACAGTATCTCATATGGATTGTATATCTAAAGGGCAAAAAGAGCATTTGCCCAGGGTACACAACTTCCAAAAAACTTGTGTCCATTATATATCTTACTACCTCTATAGACAGGCTCTGGCACCTTTACTCCTCCCTAAAGCAAAAGAGTAGAATCCCATCCTGTCATCAGCTTAGTTTTTCTTCTCCTTTCCTAAGGAAAGTAGTACTAATAAGGTCTTGAGCACTGGTCCCTTTGCTCTTAAAGTTTCCCTTTCATCATCTCCAGCCTAGTCTATTTGGGGAAGTCATAAAGCCAACAAACAGTACCCATCCCTGTTTAGTGGGAATCTTCCCAATAAATACTATACCATAATCATAGCACTCCAGTGTCTTAAAAGACCCTAGTATCATATTTTATGAGGATATCATTTATAAGTAGAGCAACACATCATGTAAGCATATTGGATATAGATTCTTTGTTCATTCACTACATACAGTTTGGTATAGTGGTAAGAACACTGGTTGGGGCAGTAAAAAACATTTTCATTTGGCTCCTGGCTCTGATGATTACTACCTGTAAGATTCTGGATGAATCATTTAACTTCTCCAAGCCTGAGGCTCTCCTTCTGTCACCAAGAATAATAATACTTGAACTACCTATCTTTCATAGAGAAAAGGGGATACGGGTAGTTCAAGTATTATCAGAGCCAGGAGCCAAATGAAATAAGATAATATTTGTTTTGTGCTTTGTAAATCTCTAAGTGCTATGTATGCACCACTTATCATCATCATCATCATCATCATTAAATTCTTCCTAGATACCTCCTAGCTTTGTGATACTGGGCAAGTTTCCCTACCTGTGAAGTGCACAAAAATACTTGTAATGCCTACTTCATAGGGTTAATGTGAGACTTAATAAACCAATTAATGAGAATTTATTAAGTATCTAGTACATGCCAGATTCAAATAAGAATAGCCAAAATAGAATCCTTTAAAAACTTGGAAGCACCACATGACGTTTTAAAAGTTGGTGACTTTTAAATTTCCTTTGAATAAGTTCCTTAGCTTTCTAGAAATTGAATAACTGGTATTTTTATGTAAATTTATGGTTCTAAGATGATTGTTTTTTCACAGCACAAAATGGTGAGAGAAAAGAAAATCAGAATAATTTCTTTGCCCATCAACACACTAGAACACACAAGCTATTTAAGAACTGTACAACTTCATTGTGCCTTTGTCAGCTCTAGGACAAATAATTTTCCAGGCACCAAAAGTTTTATTACATGAGAGCCTACAATAATAGGACAAATGGAAACATTCAACCCATTTTAACTAGACTTAAACCTTGGTTGAATAAGAGTCACCAACACCTGCCAGGGGTGAAATTTAGCAAACATTGACACAATTGGAGAGTCTACTAAGCATAACATGATAGTTCAGGGGGATGGATTCAGAAATGAATTTGTGGAAAAAGCCACATCTGGTCCATAGCTTTGTGACTAATTTTCACAGCATTAGGTGGCCTTCTAATGTCATGTCTCACTTTGAAATACCAAGGACAATATACACCACAGATTCAACTACATTTGTTCATAAAAATCTTTCATCATTTTCATTAGCCCAGGGGCCAGAGTCAGGGTACATGCTGATCTCTGCTTTAAAGAAATAAGGTTTGCAACCAGATTGTCAGATGGCTTCTACATTAGGGACACTTCTGATATGTTGCTTATGAATGCAGGAATATATTGTTTACAGTTCTCTGGATAATTATAGCTTAGCTTTTGAGGCAGCTGGAGATACAGTGGATAGCACTCTGGGCCTAGAGGCAGGAAGACCAGTGTTCAAATAACCTCTGTCTGCCTCACTTTTCTCAATTGTAAAAGAGTGAAAATAATAGCACCTCCCTCACAAGGCTGTTACAAGATCAAGTGAAACATTTCTAAAAGAGTTTAACACAGTGCCTGGTACATGTTAGTTGCTATATAAATACTTATTCCTCTGTCCTCTTTCTACTGAATGATGGTGAATTAATGAATTCAGCAAATCTTGATCAACTGCCTTTCCTTTGTGACTCTGGGAAAATCACTTAATTTGTTAGTGCCTTAGGAAACCTTATTTTTTCTTTAGCTTTTATACTTTTATTTGAACTGGTCTTACAGGTTGTATTTGAGGGGAGGTTAAGTTGTAATCGAGGGGTTCAGTCTTTCAGTAAAGAGAGGGGAAAAGAGGAGAACCTCCCTTCTCAAAGCTGGGTTCAGGGGAGACAGCAGATGTAATGGGCTGGCTCAGAGAGAGGAGAGGCCGTTTGAAAATTTTCCCCCTTCTGCTTTCCCTCCTTAACTAAGGCTGCTCTCCCAGATTTGCTCTTGTCCCTCTTGTCCCCCCTCCACTACATGAGATCAAAGGATGTCCCCTTGATATGTTCACTCACACTTGATTTACAGCTTGGGGAAAAGATAACTATTTAATGTCCTTAACTCAATCAGGATAATACAAAGGAAAAACTATCAAGGAAAGAATGGGAGAGGAAAGTGGGGAAAGGGGATCCCTGACTCTATCTAAAACCCTTTTCCTCCCTCCTCAAGTTTGGGGGAACTCAGGCTTTGGCAGCCTGAACCCCCTGAGAGAAAATCAGGTTAACTCACCCTGGGTTTGGCCCCTTGGCCACAGTTCAGTCTCAGGGCAACAGGAGCTGAAGTAAAGTTGGACAGAGGTTTAAAATGTCTTTCTCAGGCTTCCTCTTCAATAGTCTTTTCAATTGGGAAACGTTGGGGGGGGAAGGATTTCCAGTCACCAGCAGGAAAGGAGGTTAACCCAAGTCTTTTTCAACCTTCTCTCTTCAGTTTTTCTAACTGAGAGACCAACTCCTCTACTGGCCAGGGTCTTCTCCTCCAGATTCCAATCCCTTGGGACCCCTTCCCTGTTGAGGTGATCAGTTTCACACACTCCTCAGCCTGGCACTTTTATGTGCCAGCCTCAGTCACAAGGTAAAGCCTCTTCTCTCCCTCAAGCACTGACACATATCTCATAGAACTCTTGGGGACACTATAAAAAGTCTTCATTCACATATATGTTGGAGATAGAAAAGGAAATTCATTAGCCTTTATGACTTTGAATATAAATGTATTTTTTAAAGAAACACATGTTAAGAAGGAAGATACAAAAAGTTGGGTTTTTTAATGGATTGTATAATTTACATTAAAACAATGCTACTGCTTTCCTCTCTCCCTCATTTGGATTTATGTTTTCTGTGGCATCCTAAGCTACATGTTGGTGGAAATGCAAAAAGAGAAGCACCATCCCTATTCCCTTAATCTAATAAGGAGAGGTAAAGATAGGTACACAAACATACCCATATATTGATGATATGCTAACATAAGGATTGTGATTACAAGGATAACTTGAGGATGGCTAAGTTTAGTCTGATTTGACTGGAAGAGCAATTACTAAGGCTTTCTTAGCACTTAAATATGTCAGATTGACCTGAAAGATATTGTTAGCAACTGTGTTTTCTTTGCAGTGATACAGCCTAGGAACAGCAATAATAATGGTAATAATAGCTAGCATTTGCATAGCACTTTAAGTTTTGGCAAAGTACTTCATATATTATTTCATATGGGTATCACAACAGCCCTACATAATATGGGTGCTATTACTGTCCCCACTTTATAGATGAAGAAACTGAAGCTAAGAGAGGTCAAATGGCTTGCCTAGGATCACATAATTTGTATCTGAGCAGAGTTTGAACTTTGGACTTCCCAACTGCAAGACCAGTGCTCTATCCACTTGTGCCACCTAGTTGTAGGTATTGCATAGCACTGGTGAGATGGTGTAGGGAATAATATTAAAGGAACTGAGTTGAGGTCCGGGTCAATTCTGGATTGAGTCAAGGGCTGAGATAGGGATAAGTCTCAGGACACCACACTGGAGCAGGCAAACCAAATAGGATGGAAGGTAAGGGTATCAGAAATTAATGTTCCATGGAAGGAGAAACAGACAGATGTGCAATTGGAGCAAGGTGAAAAATGGATACGTCAAGGTTAGGAGCAATTCAATTTAACAAGTAGTTATTAAAGCAAACCTAAAGTCTGTGATTTCCAAGAAAGAAACAGCAAAGAGAACTTTATGCCAGTGTGTTCTTTCTGCTTTTCAGGAGGAGTTAAAATGTACTGGATAATGTCCATGTCCTAGTAACTGGGTTTTTAAAAAAAATCATTATTATTATTATTATTATTATTATTATTATTATTATTATTATTATTATTATATTGGAAAATATCCTGATGCAATGAAAATAAATATGTATGCAGTGTGCATGTGTGTATGGGGAGAGAGAGAGAGAGAGGAAGAAAAACAGAGGGATGTAGAGAAGCAAAGGAGATAGTAAGAAGGGAAATCTAAAAGTTTTCTCAGTCAAATCAGAGTGAACAGCTGTTGGGGAGGGAAAGGTTTAAGCTATGCCCAATCACAATAGCATCCACTTCCAATATTAAAATGTTCTGTTGATTGGAGATTGGCTTAAATACTGCATCATTTCTTCTTAGTTCTGTTTTCCCTATAATAGCCTCCTTAGTCTGTTATAATTACCTTTTGTGGCTTTACCAGCAGTTAGCCAAATTACAGTCTGTCTATTTTAAAAAATGCTTCCTTTACAGAAAAGGAGATTGAAGTCTCCCTCCCTCCCTCCCTCCCTCTCTTCTCAATGTCTTTCTGTCTCTCTGTGTTTCTGTGTCTCGGTCTTTCTGTCTCTGTGCCTAGACCTCTGTCTCTCTTTGTGTCTGTGTCTGTGTTTCTGTCTCTCTGTGTCTCCATCTCTCTATGTATGTCTGTCTTTGTCTCTGTCTCTTTGTCTCTGTCTCTGTCTCTCTATTTCTGTCTTTCCATCCCCCAACTTCCCTTTCTCCCTGGTTCTGTCTATAACTCTCTCTCCCTACCCTTCTTAGACTTATTTTCTCTCCATCTCTCTTCTTTTCAGATGGACGTGGGGAAGGAGGATCACACACTTAACCCCAAAATGTCAAATTCCCAATGCTAGCTGTCCTAGAAATTCAGCATTGGAGATGATCATTTATTCATAATCCTTCCATCCTGCCAAATCCACCCAAGGTCTCTTTTCACGTAATTAGCCTTCTGTTGTTCTCACTAGATTTCCCCCTGAAGCATCTGACAGTTTTGTACCTGTCTGCTGGAGCACAGATCTCAGTAATAAGATACAAGTAGCCATGTTATATATTTCTTGGGAATTTATCTTTCTATAGCACTTGCATATAAGGAACTCTCAGTCTTATAAATTGTCTGGTGGCAAGGCTAAAAAAAAGACAGGTAGGGCTAATTCATACTTTCTTCCCCATGGAGTTACTATGCCATATCACTCACATTACAGGTCCACTTCAACAGATCCAATTCAACAAATATTTATTGAATGGCTATTAATTTCTTTTGGCAGCAATAATGATAAAGCATCTTCCCAGATTTTTCATTTGAGAACTCCTTTTTAATAGTTCCCCCACATCAATTAATCCTTAGCACAATTATTTTTACTAACAAGACTTATGGCTCAACGGTTTAAAACCTTCTAGGTACAATTATGATGTATGATGTGTGATGGTATAATTGGGCATGTATTTTCTAGGGTTCTTCCATTCTCCAGGGTTTTGCCTTCCCTAAGTCAGGATAACTGAGGAACACAATTATTAATCAGAGGACTGCTTTATGTGCATGGAATCAGAGCAAGAAGAGCTGGCTGATCTTGCGGGATCACAAGTCATTCAGACCATGGTACAGGCTGATGAATTATTCTCACTCATTTATAGCAATGCATACCTCTCCAGTGACTGGAATACTCATGTCCAACAAATACAGTATCTTTCCTCCTTATTAAATTTTTATGGACCAACTTTACTGACAATCTATGCCCTTGCAATTGTTACTAGCATCTTCCTTCTTCATCTTAGATTTTTTGAAAAGAGCTTAGAACATGTAAAAATAATAAATGGTGAGTTATAAAAATATAGATGGGAAACTTTCCAATACAGATTCAAACTGTTCTGATACTTTTGATATATGTAATCAAAAGTATCTTCAGTGATACAGATCAAATGTGAACTTCCCCTCAGGGCTAGGTGCAAGGATGCTAGAGAGACTCTTATTATAAAAAGGAAATATTTATTGAAATATATGAGGATTAAAAAAGGATTTCAAATTCTAAGGGATTCTAAATCCACCCAAATAAACTCCCAGGTTCCATAAGGAACCACTTCTCCTGTGATTCACAGTACACTAATCCTCCCTAATCTGACTAACCAAAATTTATACTATCTAAATAAAAACTACCACTCTTATCCTTGTAATTCTTAACTTTGCCTTCAAGTTATAAAATAGGAAAGGCTAGCTGGTTGAGTCTCAACAAGAATCAAGTTAGGACTTTGAGCCATAACAGACTCAGAGTCCAAACCAAAGACCAGGTTTTTCTTTGGTCTTCTCAGAGTTAAATCAATGTTTTAAAAAACCACAATAGATAGTCAATAGTGTTTCCCAAGTTGGGAAAGGAAAACACTGAGCTCCTTCAGGTCTTTCCCTCATACAGAGAGAGAGGCAAAGATGTTACCTCTTCCAGCCCTGAGAGAGAGTCTCTGAGTGTGTGTCTCTGCCAACTGTCACAGCCCAAGAACCAACTGCCAGAGCAAGTTAATTGACACAGAAAAATGGTTATAGCTGTCAACAATTTAAATCAACATGCTCTCTAAGCTCTGCTTCAAACTCCAGTTCTTTCTCAAGCCAGCACTCTACTTTTTATCCCTAAACTAATAAAACAATACTTATTTTCTAATATCATCTGTATAAACCAGAAGTCCCGGGTTCAAATCCCAGTTCTGCTGCTTGTTGCCTAAGTGGCCTTGGATGAGTCAGTTTATTTCTTCAAGACTTAGTTTCCATATATTAGAGGGGTCATATTAGATGATTTCTAGTTCCAAAATTAGATCTAAACCCTATAATAAATATTGAAGAATATTGATAAAAGTCAGTGGGTGCAATAGATAAAGAACAAAGAATTAAACTCAGGAAGAAATGCATTCAAGCCTTGCCCTTTCTACAGACTGGCACAGTGGTCTGGAAAGTCATTTAACCTTTCTCAAAGACTGTAAGTTGTACAGAAGTGCCTATTGCACTGGTAAAAGGAATGTCATCCTCAAGCATTCCCCAAACCAATAAAATTACATTTTTTTTAAAAGGACAGGGGGAGGGATGGAGATTGAAGTATATTTTAGGTTAACTGCTTTCTGATAACATTTAGGGAGGCATTTTGATCTCAGTATACAATCTCCAAAGGTAACTTAGGGGAAGATTTCCTAAACTGCTAATACCATCCATTATACCTGAATTTCTGTTATCTTCAGCCCCAGAGAATACAACTCCATGATCTTTTCTCTAGACTTTCTAGGTACCTCTTAACCCTGAGTCCACTATCCTCTCTCCTATAGGAGCTCTAAAATCACATTTTGCAAATTTCCATCTACATGCAAAAGGGGCCCCAGAAATAACTATGATTTCCAAGTTTGCATGACTAGTCAGTGGTTTATCTGAGATCCCCAGTTTACTAGCTACCAGGTTAGTTCCAGTGGCACTAGTCACCAAATTATGTTTCACTCAAGTGCTTTTCATATGTTTTTTGTGGCTATTGTTGTGGAAAGGAAACAAGAACAAGTTCTGAACTTTCTGCCACTATTGGAACAAGCTACAGTGAGAATATTAGAGAGAAGTAAGTGTCAAGACTGACAGTTGGTAGGGGAAGGGGCAACTAGGAGTGGCAGTTGAGTCTTGTGACTAGCACTTCCTTCCTGCCGTGCTTCCTTCCTTCCTGGTGTTGGAGGTGGGAGGAGCGTTGGCTTCCCAGTCTAGATTTGGAGTGCCTCTACTCCGTCCAGCCAGAAGACACAGGCCCAACCAGCTCTGAAGCTTAGAACAGTTCTTGGCGCTTTCTGTCTACTGCTAAGATTCTAAAATTGACAAAACTGGCACAGATATAGTGTAGACAGGAGTAGGAGAAACCCTCCATCAGCCGGTGAGGCCTAGCCTCAGCTCCAAAGCTGAGGAAAACTCCAACCTTATTTAGGGGCCTCCCTCTTCCCTTTTTCCCTGATATCTCTCCAATCCAAACTGGTTATTAAAGTTTCTCTTATTAGAATATCACAGTCAGATAAGTGGACTATCTTTTCTGGGGCATAAAGGGATCTGAACATCAGCTCAATCATTCAACGACAAATGGTCCTTATTGGATTCCTGCTGCTGCCTCTAGGTAGGGGGCATCTCTCACCTTTGCCTCACTAGCAGCAATATTTCCTCTCTCCCTTCAAATCCTCCATTCCCTGCTACAAACCTTCCTTATCCCCTGTTTTTCCAATCCCCCCATCTTTCCCAATAAATATTACATTGTGCAGTCATTTTGGTCATATCTGATTCCTCATGACCCCATTTGGGATTTACTTGGCAAAGATATTCAAGTGGTTTGCCACTTCCTTCTCCAACTCATTTTATAGATGAGGAAACTGAGGCAAACAGAGCTAAGTGACTTGCCCAGGGTCATATAGCTAATAAGTATCCAAAGACATATTTGAACTCAGGGAGATGTCTTTCTGACTCTAGGCTAAGCACTCTATCCTCACTGCCCCTTCACTTTTCACACATATACATCATAAAATGCCAGGAGTTTAAGGCTTTCTGGTCCATATATCTTCACCTATACATCAGCCTACACAATTCACCTCAAGTAATATGTGTCAAGGAATTGCAATATAATGTACTAGATATGGAATCCGAGGTCCTGGGTCCAAATTCCAACTCAGTTATTTAATATCTATATGATGTTAGGCAATGTTGCCTTTCTGGGTTCTATTTTGCCTTATGTCAAATGAACTAGATCAGCTGCACAATTCCTTCTATCTCTTGATTCTATAATCCTCCTCTTAAAGGTCTTTATGCCTTTTTTCCTATGAGCCATTCTGTAATTTGAAAATCCTCATCCTCAGAAACTTTATTCAACATGCATGGAACAACTGTGAAATGTCTACTCTGTGAAATGTCCTGTGAAGATCACTGATTCAGATACAAAGATGCCAAAGGTAGTCTCTTCTCCGAGAGAAGGTTAGAATTTAGTTAAAGTGTATAAGATATATGGACTAATAAATACAACAGCTAATATAAGTGGGTAAAAGAGATTTAAAGTGTGATGGGGTCGAACAAAGGAGAAATAACTTCCAGATGGAAGAAAAAATGTCCTTTGTGGAAGAGATAGTATTTGAGCTGATCCTTGAAGAATGGGTTGGATATCACAGTGTCGGGCGGGGGGGGGGGGGGGGGTGGTGTAAAGGAAGAGTGAATTTACAGGCACTGAGAACTGCATGAACAAAGGGGGCAAGATGAGAAAAATATCAAGTGTATTCAATGTAGGAGATAGAAAGGAATTGGACCTGTGATTTGATTGGTAAAAGGAACTCCCAAATGAGGAAACTCCCTCTACCAAAGCAATCTGTCATCTTCTCTGTAATTTGTTATCTTAGAGAGTTGTCTTGGTCATTGAGACACTGAGTGACTTGTCAAGTATTACATAGCCAAGATATGCTGGAAACAGTTCTTGAGCCTAAGTCTTCTTGGCTTTGAAGCCAACTTTCTATCCATTATGCTATGCTGCCTCCAACCATATCTCATATATCATATATGTTCAACATATTTTATGTAGCTTAATTTGGCTAAATAGTCAAATAGATGAAGAGGAAATGATGTGTTAAATCTGTATTTCTTTCATTATTTGCTTTAAATCATATCAAATTTCCATTTTATAAGCTGGACCCATCAGACCAGATGACTTAAATTCATCAGTCATAACTAGGCTCCACTTGCAACATACTTGGTCACTCCTGCTATGAATTTTTATGGTGGGAATGGCAGTAATGCCACCAAGAACAATGTCAGATGCTCCAGATTGTCAATCTCTTCTAATGGCTGAACTTAAATTCCTGTTTTGTCTTCAAATAAGATTAGAATTGAGAGAGAAACAGACAGACAGAGAAAAATGGAGAGAGATCGAGCCTGAGAGTAGTAATAAGAGAAGAAGGAGAAGGAGGAGGAGGAGAGGACTGAGGGTTGCACAATTACAGAATAAATCCTGATGCAGTATTCAGGAGTCCTTAGCCACAGAGAGCAAAGCTAGGAATAATGGGTAGAGGTGACAAAAAGAGGCGACAATTATTGTAAAGAAAAAGAAATTAGAACTACCTCAAAGTGGAATAGACTGTTTTGGGATATACTGAACTCTCCCTCTTTGGAAGTCTTCAAAACTGTACCACCATTTGTCAGAGTCATTATTAAAGAGAAGATTCTTTTTTCTCTTGAAACTAGATGAACTAGGTTGAACTAGATGGATGTTACTGCCCCTTCCAATCTGGAAATTCTGTGATTTGATGATTACTCTTTTCTTGACTTGCTAAACATTCCTGGATAACTTATTTTACCTCTTTCATGAATTAATTTTCCCATCTGTGCAAAGAAAATGCCACCACCTACTCCAAATATATCTTTGGATGGGGGGAGAGGGGGACAAAGAAAAAGGGAGAAAAACTGATCTATCCACAGAAAGCAGGGTTATGCTAAATATAAACACAGGCTGATAGATGACAGAGGCCAGAAGTTAGTTAAACATATCATGGGAAAATGCAGGTTTAACAACGAAGATTTTTCCCCCACGGGAAAATGTAGTGTCTCCATCTGCTTCGTGCATCTTCCATTGAGTCCTGATTATTCTTATTGGAGGCAGATAATGGCTTTTCCTAATCTGGAGCAAGTGAGGTGTGAAGTTAATTTTTACATTCAAACTCTTACCAGATTAGAAATTGTATAGCTAAGTACACGCCTTGTAATAGGTTTTCGGTTCTCTATTGTTCTACATTCAGGAGATTAGACTATCTAGGGGTATTTTGATGCTCTGTTAGAGAAAAAATAAATTTCCCAAGTGCATAGGGGACTTGTAGAAAGCTTGATTTGTACCACAGAGAAGGATACAACCAAAAATCATTGCTGGCTAAGGACAGTTCCTTTCTGTGCTGGCCTTCCTTTGGCTCTTCACCCATGCATGATATTCCATCTTCCATCTCTGCCTTTGCATAGCCTGTGCTCATTCTTGGAATGCACTCTCTTGCTCTCTTCATCCATTAGTGTCCCTACCCTCCTTCAAAGCTCAGCTCACACACAACATCTACCCCTAACTACTAGCACCTCTGATTCAAAATAACCTTGTATTTACTTTGCATGTCTCCTATAACTTCTTGAACGTCTACACACTGTTTACCCCCATAGAATATGTGCCTTAAGACTCTAATAAGGAATACCAGCAGCACATTGACTTTGAGTATGTCTGTGAGTACCTTTTTATAATAATGAGAGTGCCGTGGTAGAAAAACTAAAAATCTACTTCATTCATATATCCATATACTGTGATAAGTGGTGCAGCAGACAGAGAACTGAGCTTGGACTCAGGAAAGCACGAGTTCAAATCTGACCTCATTTATTAACTGTGTGACTCCAAACAACTTAACCTCTATCTGCCTCTGTTTTCTCTGATATAAAACAGGTATAACCTACCTACCTACCAAAAGCTATGGGGATGCAGATGGGCACGTTTCTCTATAGCTTATATAGTGTTTGAACTGCCCTTAGGTTGGATAGATTCATGACAATAAAGACTGTCCACTATTAGAAGAAACTGATGGAATCTAAATGCAGATTGAAGCATGTCATCTTTTCATTTTATTCACTATTATTTCACTTTTCCTCCCATGTAAGTTATGTGTCTTCTTTCACAACATGATGAACATGGAAGTATGTATTGTATAATAACACACATTGTAATAGTGAGAGAGGGGAACTGGAAAGATGAAAGGACAAGAGAGCAGCTGGTTTAAGGACTGAGTTCTGTGTAACACCTTCCTTTTTCCTCCACTAAGCTGGGCAGCTATAATGGAGTCAATCAGTCCAGATGAGAGGATAAGTCTATCCCTCACAGCCTTCTTCTTTTGATGAATTAAAATCCTCCTTCCTATTACATAGACTTTGAGACAGTTCTGTTGTAATTTAAAATTGCCTAATTTATTTTCTTGAAAGGAAGGAAGAGGGAAAATGGAGAGATCCCTGCTAACTATTCCTTATGGCTACTTTTGATGGTGGGATCAAAAACTATCTTCAAGGAATATAGCTTTGAGTTCCCCTAAGGGAAATTGTAACCCAAGGTTGTCTTTAGTTTAGGGCAAGAGACTTTCATTCAGCTCAGCCAGGCGAAAAAGGGTTTGAGAAGAGTATCTCTCTCATCCAGCTCTTTTCCAGAGTCTTAGATAAGAAGGCTGACCAGAAAATCTCTCTCTGGCCAGCAGTTTTCCTTTTGAATCCTCATGGAACTCCCCCATCCCCTGCAAGTCCTGAATGTTCCATTTGTCCCTCCAGACACATTTTCTTCAACTTGCAGGCTTCCCTTGTTTTTGGCAAATTCCTTGTTCACAAAATATAATATCTGTATTATATTTAAAGATAATATATTTATAATAATTTATAATATGTAAATTATATATTCTATAGGTGGTATATAATTTCTAATGATTCATTATAATAATAACATATAAATATATCTATAAATCACCTATATCATATTACCTGCTATCTTGGGGAACAGGGAGGAGTGGGAAGGAAGGAAAGAGAACATGGATTCCAAAATGTCAGAGAACAATTATTAAAAATTGTATCAACATGTAATTTGGGGGGAAAAAAGAATTTTTTTAAGTTACCTGAAGCACTAAGAGTTTGTCCTTGGTCACAAAAGTCAGTGTAGATCAGCAATGAGATTTGACAAGGGCTCTTCCTAGCTCAAAGGCCAGCAGCATTCTATCCCCGCCATATTGCACTTCCTCTCAGGAAACCTTAGCAAAATCTCTATAAGACTAGTATGAGGTCTTCAAACTTAGGCATTGTTTTTTCACAATGTCCAATAATAATATAAACACCTAAGACCACCTCTGATTCAGTGGGAGGGGGTATATTTTAAACTATAATATAGAGAAAGAATGTCCTGAGGAACAAAAGCCCTAAATGTTGTATTCTATGCTCCTTTTTACTCCCTATGTAACCTACAGCAAATCACATCATGGCTTGATGGTAAAACTGCCCTTAGGGTGGATAGAATAAGAAATAACAGCCAGCTACTTTCACATTCTATGAAAGATTGAGCCATGTGCTATGAAATTCAAGCAAGAAGAGATGTGCCATTAAGATTTGAATTTACCCCACAAGAGCAAACAGGTGATGACAGTTCTCAGGGTTAAGATTGCTTTTAATGGAAATTGCTGGAAAAGTTTAAAGAAATGTTAATGACTTTTGCCTTTCTTAAGGTAAAACATGTCCCTTGAAGAGAGACCCTGGGAATTTCATCTTTATTTGAACAAAAACCTGTTAACTTTAGAAAATCAGTGTGTGATTCCATAATTCTGTCTTGGTTAACCAAAACCATTTCAAGTAAGTATTAGGGGCTATCTTTTAAGTTTCCTTGTTACATATTTATTTAAATGGAAAGGCATACAGGAAATAGTTGAGTTTCTTCTAAAACAAACTGACTGATATTGTACAATGATCAACTGTGAATGACTTGCCTATTTTGAGCAAAACAATGACACTAGACAATTCTGAAGGACTTATGATGAAAAATGCCATCTACTTCCAGAGAAAAAATTGATGCAGATCAAAGTATATTATTTTTCACATTATTTTCTTTGTATTTTTATATGTCTTCTTCTACAACACAACTATGTTGGAAATGACATTTTTTCCATTTCCTTTGCATATGACATGGAAATATATTTTGCACGACATGACATATATAACCTATATCAAAGTGCTTGCCATCTCATGGAAAGGGAGATAATTTGGAACTCAAAATTTTAGAAAACTAATATTAAAATTATTTTACATATATTAGGAAAAGTAAAATATTGAAAGAATTTAAACTTCTTTTTTTAAATAAAACAAGCAGGCTAGTAGGATCCTAGATCAAAAGCTGTAAAGGACCTCAAATGCCATATAATTAAATACCTCCTTTCATATTGGAGGAAACTGTTGACCTATTGTTTGGTTGTGTTGTTTTGACTTATTTGAAATAAAGCATCTATATATGTGTGTGTGAGAGAAACAGACAGACAGACAGATAGACAGAGACAGACAGACAGATAGACAGAGACAGACAGAAAGAGACACAAAGAAACAGAGAGAAAGAGAAGAGGAGAGAAGAGAAGAGGAGAGAAGAGAAGAGGAGAGGAGAGAAGAGGAGAGGAGAGGAGAGGAGAGGAGAGGAGAGGAGAGGAGAGGAGAGGAGAGGGGAGGGGAGGAGAGGAGAGGGAGAGGAGGAGAGGAGAGGGAGAGGAGGAGAGGAGAGGGAGAGGAGGAGAGGAGAGGAGAGG
Organism: Monodelphis domestica; assembly: GCF_027887165.1. Classification (NCBI taxonomy): domain Eukaryota; kingdom Metazoa; phylum Chordata; class Mammalia; order Didelphimorphia; family Didelphidae; genus Monodelphis; species Monodelphis domestica. The sequence continues at coordinate 66,465,085 of NC_077230.1, forward strand.
AGAGGAGAGGAGAGGAGAGGAGAGGAGAGGAGAGGAGAGGAGAGGAGAGGAGAGGAGAGGAGAGGGGAGAGGAGTAGAGGGGAGGGGAGGTGAGGAGAGGGGAGGGGAGGAGAGGAGAGGGGAGGAGAGGAGAGGGGAGGGGAGGAGAGGAGAGGGGAGAGGAGTAGAGGGGAGGGGAGGTGAGGAGAGGGGAGGGGAGGAGAGGAGAGGGGAGGAGAGGAGAGGGGAGGGGAGGAGAGGAGAGGGGAGAGGAGTAGAGGGGAGGGGAGGTGAGGAGAGGGGAGGGGAGGAGAGGGGAGGAGAGAGAGAGATTGATTGATTGTGAAAGGCACTTATATTCAAAAATTTCTAGATCCATCTAGCTCCTTGAAGCATAGTCTTAAAAATTCTAGTTTGTGAAGAATCCTACAAGATGTCAGGACAGTTCTAGTGGTTACCCTTATTTACTATCAATTAGTTAGGAGTTCACTTTGGCAAAGATAGATGTGTTGAATAATGAAAGCAAAGAGTGGTAGAAACATCTGAAATTGAAATATAGACATCCCCTCCCCATGAGCATCTCTAGAGTTCATGGTTTAAAAAACAAAACTGCAACTTCACTGTCAGACTGAAAATAACTTTTATAACTTGAAATCATAATGAAAATTTAATAGAAACTATATATGACCATTGTGCTCTGCTCCAAGAAGCTCCTTAGGGATGCAAAAGTCTTAAATCTAAGGATAGGTAGAGCTATTCCAATTCATGTAATCCATCAGTGAATTAGAGAGATATTCACTGTATTATAACTCCTCACTTCCAAAACTATTCCCCAAGTAGACTCTCTTAACTACGAGTAACAAAACCTTTGAGAAAGCAACAAACTATACCATGGGACCTATTTCAAGCCCTTTTAGGTTAGCCTTAGACAAAATTGTGAGCAGAAATTTGTTTTCTACATTTCCTTATCTCCCTTTCTCTGTGTCACTCTCCCCAATTGTTCCTCTTCTCTTCCTAAATATCCAGTGACCCCATTCTACTCCTCTGGTTGCCCATAAGCCCACAAATATAAATCATCAGGGTGCCTAGTGTCCATCCTATACTTTTTTCCCTTTTTCCTACTCTTTTCCTCCTTTCTCCCCTTCTCTCCCTTCTCAAAATAAGAAATACCTAGTTTTCTCAACTCTGATAATGTATTCATGAGCCCAAATACCTAACCCAGAAATAATCACACTTTGGAAGAGCATTTTTAAAAATTTTTCATCTTAAATATGGTAATACTGCTACCAAAACAGAAAGGCAATATTGGGGTAGTGTGGCTACAGTGCTGGTTCAATAGTTAAATAATTTGGAATTAAGTCCTGCTTCTGACACTTACTAACATATGTGACACTGGGGAAGTCACTTAACTTCTCAGGGGCTAAGGCAACTCCCAAAGGCTGTATATTACCAAACAGTGTTCTTTCGGCACTGGCAGAGGGACTTGGGAGTTTTCCAGAGAAGAGCTCCCTACCCCAATGAACTGCCAGCAAAGTTACAAATCATAAGAATGATGATGTCGACACTGTTGCTTCTGTGCTGCTGCTGAGGGTATTAAGACTGTGCTTTAGGCTTTACAAAGTGCTTTCTTCACAACAAAGCAAAGCACTTGAAGGGGCAGGCACCTGGATCTCTCCACATCCTCATCCAGCCTACAAAGAGCTTTGATTTTTTTCCATGCAAGGCAACGTGTAAATATAAAGGATTAGAATGCTTCTCATAATCATGCAGATAAAATTTAAAATAACTAAACATTAAATTTCAACTTATCCAAACCACGATTCTTTATTTAGGGCTAGCAGTCTGCTAAATTGAAAAAGAAAAATTAAAATGTTATGAGCAATTAACATCTCTCATCCTTATGCAGTGTTTCTCTTCAAATGTCTATGAAATATTAAGGTGGTGAATAATAGCTGGCAGTCCTCCAGGGCTATGCAAAGCACAATACTCTCAACTGGCAGCTAGCATGTCTTTGCATCAGCAGTCTGGGAAACTTAACAAAGCAGATCAGGGATAATAGAGTCCCCCTCTTCCATCTCCCTCTGCATCTGTAGCTGTTTGGGTTTCTCTTTTGCATTTTCCCTCTGTTTTTCTCCTTAATTTTTTAATTCAATGAGTAAATCTTGAATTTAAACAGCCTAAATAAGGAAGAATTAGCAAAGATCAATTAAACTGCTCTGAGGGATTCCTTTTCATGAGTTTCAAATCTATTTTAATAACACTAAGCTTCTCCTTCAAACATAGGCCCTTGTTATAATAGGAACAGCTTTTGTGGCAGGTAGATGGTAAGATAGATAGATAGAGTGTTGGTCCTGAAGTCAGGAAGACCAGGAAGTTGTAATTCTGTTACTAGCCATATGAGTCTTTGCAAATCTTACCTTCCATTTTAGAATCAATACTGTGTATTGGTTCTAAGGCAGAAGAATGATAAGGGCTAGGCAATGGGGGTTAAGTGACTTGCCCAGGGTCACACAGCTAGGAAGTATCTGAGGTCAGATTTGAACCCAAGACCTCCCATCTGTAGGTCTGACTCAATCCACTGAGCGACCTTGCTGTCCCTTCTAGGCATGTCATTTAATCATCTGTAAAATGGGGAAAATAAGAGCACCTGCTATCCAGAGTTGTTGTGAGAATCAAATGAGATTAATGTATATAAAGTACTTGAAAACTTAAAAGCTCTTTATAAATGTGAGCTCTATTCTGAACCTGTGATAAACGAAGCACCACATTCTCTGCATTCAAATTAAGCTTCTTATGGACTATGAAGTGGTGATGGTGGACATAAGTAAGCTGCAACCAATTGTAGCTGCAGGATCATCCAGGGAATGTAGCAAAGAAGTCAAGAAAAGAAAATAATAGAAGAAAAAAATATCACTAGAAAAAAGGCAGGTCAGAGAACAACACAAGTGAAGGATAAATACCTGTCAGTCCACGGTATCAACTGGCTTCCACACAACATCAAGAGATTCCAAGCATATTCCAAGAGTAAGGATTCCAGCATATTCAGTAAGCCCTCTCTGACAGATTCATGAAAGCACTTAGACAAGAGCCACATGGGCAGGGCAGGTTTGGATAGGCTGTACTGCTGGAGGTAATACCCACATTGTTGAGATCACATAAAAATAAGAAAGATTCACTATATTTCATTTGATCAGACAATCATATAAGAGAAAAAATGAATAATAGAAATAAAAATTTATCAAGTACCTTCTACGTGCCTGGCATTGTGCTAAGAATTTATAAGTATTATTTCATTTGATCTTCACAACAACCCTAAAAGATAAGTGTCATTATTATCCCTTGAGAAACTGAGGCAGAATGAGGTTAAATAACTTGTCTAGGATCACCCACCTACTAAGTGGTTGCTGCTATATTTGCATTCAGGTCTTCCTGACTTCAGGTTAAGAGACCTATCCAAGGTGCTACATAGTTGTCGTATCATCCTCTGCCTTTCCTTACCTGTATGAAAAGGGGCACAAAGTGGGAAGGGAATATCAGGGGAGAACTACCAAAAAAATAGGGCAATGAATGTCATGCCAAGAGACTTCAAGGGATGCACTTAATAAGGAAAGGAAAGGAGGTTTCTAGAGAAAGTAGGTCATATTCCCTTGACTACTCATCTACTATCTGAAGGAAGTAAACTGAACTTGATGTCAGAATACAAGAATTCTAATCTCAACTCCATCACTAACTGTTATGGCTATGAGAAAGTTATTTCACTGTTCAAAGATATTGAAAGACCAACCATAAGTGAATTATTGACATATACCATAAAACTCCTGACATTCATTGCCCGTCTTCATTAGTCCTTTCATTCTTCATTACCCAATTAATTCTAAAACCAAAGTTAAAGGACTTAACTTAGCCATCATAGGCATGATTCATTCCTGGTGACCCAAAACCTGCCACAGGTTACAGAAGCTTAAAGATTGAGTCTGCGATCTATAGAGCTCAAATGAATTTTTGCCCAACACTATGTAGACTTTACTTAATAGCCTGACCAAAACGCGCACAATTTACCTTGTGTAGATAGAGCAGTCCTACACTGGGCACCATTGTGAGATGCATGAGCCCCGCTTCGACCTCTTACTCTGCCCAGGGATATGCTGTTTAGTCTAGAACTATCAGTTCTTGAGGGGAGAAATGTTCACAGGACATAGTTTTAAGTTTAATCTTCATCATTAACATTTTCTCCATCACTTTTTAAAGTTTAGACAATCAACAAAACAATAATTCAAGACCTGATTTATAGCATTTGCAGGTTTTTGAAGTGTAAATTTTCACACTGAAAATTTAACAATGCTTTAGGGAGCCAGTAGACCTCTGCGTCTGCCTCTCCTAATTGGTCTGGAAAGCAAAGAAAGGAAGTTTAGCTCTTTGAACTTTCTTGCTAGTAGGTAGCTTCTTAGTGTAGCAGATAGAGAGCAGGACCCGAGTCAAGAAGATCTGAGTTTAAATGCAGCCTCAGATACTCACTAGCATCAAGAACCAGGGCAGATCACTTAACTGCTATCTGCCTTAGTTTCCTCAACTGAAATGGGAATAAAAATAGCTCCTTCTTCCCAGGGTTTGTTGTGAAGATCAAATGGGATAATATTCATAAAGTATTTAGCACAGTGCTTGGCACATAAAAGAGGCTTTATAAATATTTATAGTATTGAATCATTAATAATTTAAGTTATACTTTCAGATATGCAAAGCATATTTCATATATTATCACATTTGACCCCACAACAATACTGAAGTAAGGGCTATTATTATTTCATTTACAAATGAAGAAGCCTACACCATGAGAAATTAAGTAACTTGCCCAGGATCAAGCAGTAAATAACTGAGACAGAATTTGAACTCATATCTTCCTGATTCCAGCTAAAGTTACTCTGCCATCTAAATTCCTCCCAGCTTTAAGTAGTGCCATCTGAGTAGAGTTATTTTTCTGGAATAAGTAGATAAACGAGTGACTTCTATGAGCCAGGCCCTCCCTATGCCAGGTGCTAGGAATACAATGCATTTTTTTACCCTTCAGAGACCAAAATCAGCTGATACTTAGGTGGCCTGAAAAAACAGACTGGCACATTTATCCTTTCAGAATTGGAGCTCCCTCAGTGGTTTTTATGCTATTCGTAACCCTTATAACTATATATTAATAATATGATTATCTTATTCTTTATTAAGATACAGAACTGTGCTACCTTAGATCCTATCTTTGGTGGCTTCCAAATTCCAACCTCTCCACAAGCTCATAATTTAGCTAAGAAAGTGGCCCATATCCTTTGATCCACAGATCTCACTGGTATAGTTATACCCCAAAGAAGTTAATTTTTTTGTTTTTTTTTTCATTTTCCCCCAATTACATGCAAAAACAGTTGTAATTGTTAAATGAATTGTAGAGGATTAAAGAGGTACAGGGGATAAGGAAGGTTTTGTAACAGGGAATGAAGGACTTGAAGGGAAAGAGGGATTATGGATGCTGGTGAGGTAAAGGAGAGAGATACCCCCTGCTGACAGGCTGTCTTTGAAAAATGAGGTTCCCAAGAAATGGGTCAACAGTGATAGCCTAAGAGGATGATTGATGTTGAGGATACCCCAGAGCAGGTAAGCATAGTCATCAGGCAGGAGTCTGATAAGGACAGTTTGTAGGTGAATGGCTATCCTTAGGTTCTGTTCCCTCTATGTCCCCCTGATGATAATGATAGTCCTCATATCTAAAGGCGGGTTATTTAAATAAAGATGAATATAATAAAGTTTGGATTTGGAAGGTATCAAGGTAAAGGGAACAAGGATTCCCTATAATTTTCCCCAGATCAGGTTTGAATCTTTCTCGGCTTTTGAGCTGAGGCCAGGCCTCAAAGATTGGTGGAGAGTTTCTTTTATTCCTGTCTAAGCTAATCTGTGCTGGTTTTCTTAAATTGAAAGTCTTTAGCAATAGACAGCAAGAGGAATAAAAGGTTCTGACTTTCAGAGGTGGTTGGGCCTGTCTCTTCCGGATAATGCCCTAAAGACTGGCCTTAAGTTCAAACCGCTCCCCTTAAATCCTTGTGTTAGATGACACAATCACAGGAATCCAGGTGGAGCACACAGTTGGGAAAACAGGAATAGAGGTACTTCTATCCTGAGACAAGGAGAGAGCGCTCCTTCCAGTCCAAGGGCCAGGAAAAAGAGAGTCCTCATGAGCAAAGGTCACTCTCCCAGTTGCCTGTTTCCCCCCAACCCCCCCAAATGTCATTGTTGTCAATATCTTCACTCCAACATTCCAACTGCTGTCTGTTCCACCTGAGTGGCAGAAAGGCCCAAAGCTTGATTCAGTTTTCCTTTCCACAATAGTCCTCTTTTTTTGTTGTGACCTTGGAAAGGTCACTTATATTTATTATACCAAGCTACTAAATCTTTCTAACTACTCCCCCCAAAATAATAAACTTCCCTCAATTACTCTGTCACTATTCTATGCTAACCTTATCTACTCTAAGGAATTCTTTACAAGAAAGTTTTAGGTAAGGGTAGTTTGGGGGTTTTACAATAAACTCAGTACAATAAATGTTTGAACTAAACCATTACAAAGAAATTTGAATCTTAATGTTAATACTACTTACTCTTGCTAAGTTAAACTAATACAAATATTTTCCTATTTTATTTATCTATGATTATTTGCAAACTATTATATATATATACATATATATTTCCATTAAAGATAATTTCAGCATCATCTTTACAATAAACAATTAAAAGTTTACTATCTGCAAATGCATCTTAAGTCTATTTCTAAGTATAACTGTCTATGCTATGTTTAACTTCTAATCTATTCCCTACTTATTATAACTATTTTCTAAATCTCTAGTCTAATATATAACCTAATATTATGTACAACATATATACATGCTACGTTACATATTTAAAGACCCTATCACTATGTTACTAACATAATTATAGTATATACATTATTTATAGAGACTACATATAATACAATAATATACATTATTCTTGCATCCTGATGTTAGTCAAATAAAAATATCAACTGATCTTTCTTTTTGCCTAAGACCCTATTAAACTAACTACATACATATTTACATTTTGCATAAATGCAATTTCAGACACTCGTTTATTTGTACAAGGTCTCCCAATATATGTCAGTTTATGATTTTGTGTTTTTTGTCTAATAGTGTTGTGTTGAATGGATACTTATCAAGTTTCTTCAGATTTCCACTTCTCATGTTGACTGATGGCTCTCTTCTTTCTTCCAAGTTATGTAGTGTTGCATGCAATTTCCTTAATATGTGAAATGAATTTTGTTTTATGCTTTCATCACACTCAGTCTTACATTTAAGTCCCATTTTACACCTGTCCTCTTCTTGTATAAACTAATTTATGAAGTTCAAAGTCTTAGCTGTCCATTTCAGCTTTTCACTTTGTTTCTTCTCTCTAGCAGCTTTTCTTGATGCTTTTCCTCTGGAATAGTTTAAAATCTTTTCCTCTGGGCTGGAAAGTTGTCTTCTTCTCGTTGTGGCATGCTTGACTGCTGGGGTCACATTGTCTCAAACATTATGTGGCACTATTCTTTCTTTGTGATGTGCTTTTTGATGTTAATCAGTTTTTGTTTTCATTTCTTGTTTTCATTTCTCAGCACTTTCTTTTGTGTACCTCTCTTCTTCTATGTCTGTTATAGTGGTGTTGGATTTTTCTGGTTTTATGTTGGAACAGTGGAATCATGAGTCATTCCCTGCAATTTTTATATCTGTTGGGGTAGCAAGCAATACTTCATGTAGCCCAGTCAATTTTATGTCCATAGCCAATTTTCTATTGAAATTTTTGATGTATTCTTTGTCTCCTGGCTTGATGTTGCCCAAATGGGTTTGATACAACAAACAGTACCCCTGGATTACAATTTGCCCAACACAGAGAAGCATGGGAAAACTTATGTGAGTTGATACAAATTGAAGTAAGCAAAAACAGAAAAACAATGACTACAATAGAAAAAATAGCAGTGGTAAAAAAAATCAAAATTAAGTGTTGATAAATTATAATATCTAAGTTTGAGCTTAAGGAAGAAATGGATGGAAGAAAAAGCATTCAATAAGCAATAATACTAATAGGAAAGCACAAAGAATCCCTTAAGGAGTTTACATTTTAAATGAGGAGGTATCACAAATGAAGCACCTGCCTCCCTGCTTTCTTGAAGCACTGGGGAACAATGGTTGTGGAATACTAATATAATATTAAACTTGGTTGAAGGGGTTGTTAGTTTTGCTGAATTTTTTTTCTTTCTCTTTTTTTATGAGGGATATCGCTCTGGGAAGGGGACAGAGATGATCATATGAAGAAATATAGAAGATATAAAAACAAAATTTGTTGTTTTTCAGTCATTCAGTCATGGCTGACTCTCCATGATCCTATGCTATACCACATCAGGCCCTTTTGTTGCCTCTATCTCCCTAAGTCTGCCCAAGCTCATCTTTGTTGCTTCCAGGACACCATTTATCCATCTCATCCTCTGCTGTCCCCTTCATTTTTTGCCTTCAATTTTTCCCAGCATCAAGGTCAATGAGTTCTATCTTTTCATTATGTGGCCAAAAGTATTTAAGCCAAAAAAAAATACAACAGAAAAATATAAAAACAATCTGCTAATCTTTCTGGATTTTTCTTCATCAAAATGAAATTTTAGAGTTGTGAGGGTATCAAAGAAGAAAAGTTAATGATGTAAGAAGGGAGAAAATTCTGTCTAGCTCTTGTTTGGCAGTCCAAATACCACTGATATTAAGGAAATAGTAAAAAAAAAATCAAAAAAGCGCCCTGTAATGTGGAAGGGACTCTCTTGGGAGTATTTATTAGAAGATATGGATGAGAATCATATAGAATAAGAAGCCACAAACTGATTCTGATCTGCACTCATAAAAAGAGTATGTAGGATCATGAGATCACATGTTCATTGAAGTATTGATGTATTTAAAATTCAATTTAACACAATGATGCTTTCATAGTTTCCAATCTGAGTTTTCTCAAAGCCTAGGGCATGAGTTGCCTCATCTATAAAATATCTAAAGGACTTTAACATCTCTAAACTTCTGTGATTCTAATTTTAGCTATATTGTGTTGATTTTTTTTCAAAGAAAGGTTATAGTTACTATCTGTTATCATAACAATTCTATTGACTTGGTGACATGGGTACTACTCATTTTTTAAGAGACATCTAGGACCCAGAGGAGTTAGTTTGGTAAGGTAGAAAGTAAGTTGACTCAGGAGTCAGAGAACCTGGGTTCAAATCCCATCTCTGATACTAAGGACCTATGTGACTCAGGACTTGGGAAAATAACTTAAGCCACTTGTGTCTCAGTTTCCTCACCTCTAAAATGGGGGAAATTGGACTAGATTATTTCTGATATCACTTCAAACTCTAACAAGTAACTTGTCTGAAATTACATGGGTCATTTGTGACAGAAATAACCATAACGCCAATGTCATGACTCTCAGCATTAACCTCATTTCACCATTAAGTAAAGTCCAACCAGAGGTCCAAATGTTCAGAGGCTAATGTTCTAACCAGGAACATTTTCCGTAAATGAAATGGCTCAAGGAAGCCCAAGTAAGAATATTCCATCCATCCATCCATTCATCTATTCATCTATCTGCTCATCTTCACATCTATCCATCCATCCACCCACTCTCAATGTTTGGTTGAGGTTACACATATGTGCAACTGCTTTAGGGACCTATTTAAATATAGAATGACTGCTGGATATATGCTCCATTTGATAAGAAACCGATGAGACAAAGTGTGTATTCCATTATGTTAGAGGCTAGTTTGTTCCAATGGATTCAGGTTTTGCTCTGTTTAAGGCAAAATTACCTCACCTATATATTTGACCTAATGCTACAGGATCAAACATTTTATATCCAACAGTGTCCCCAGTTTCCATAAAAGGAATAAGAACTGGTGTATTGGAACAGAGAGCTAAAAATTCTAGCGGTGCCTAGATTTTGGAGCCACTTGCCAAAATGACATGGAGGCTGTGCCTTTCTGGTCACCTTCTTGAGAGTACACTTGCATCACACACTAACATGTGGGGGAAAGGGACCCCAATGCAACAAATGAATGAAGACTTCTGAAGACCCAAATCCAAACTCCAAACTATAGCAATGACAAAATCTCTCATTTCTGCATTAGAAAGTTAGACACCCCAAGCTAGATGGTGTAGTAAATTGAGCTGAATTTGGAGTTAGAAAGAATTTAGAGTTAGAAAATTTGAATCTTGCCTTAGACACTCACTAACTGTGTGACCTTAGATAAGTCATATAATCATTCTGTGCCTCAGATTTCTCATTTGTAAATTTATGGAGCTGGGCTTGAGGTCCTCCAATAAGACCTCAAATTCTAGACCTAACGTTTTATGATCTAAAAGGCATATGGTAGCCATGTGGCTTTTGGTTGATGATATTTGCATATGTGGCTAGAGAGCCACATAAATGACTAGATGTAAACTCCTAACTATGCCCTGGAAGAAATGAAGAGGTTTCAGAAAGTATTATCATGTATAGCTTTTGCACAGAACCAGACACAGTATTCATCACAGACTGGCTGCCTAGTGGTACCTAGGCATTAGGAGCCACTTGCCAAGATTACATGGAGGCTATGGCTTTCTGGTAACCTTCCTGAGAGTACACCTGTACCATATATTGACAGATAGGGATAAAGGATCATTCTGCAATGAAATTTCAAGCTGGCTCATGCCATTTTTTCTCACTCTTGATCACTTTGCATCCATCAAATTTACTAAGAACATTCCATTACTCTTCAGCAATTAAGTGCATTGGTTAATTTTGATCCTTGGAAGAGTAGAATTATGGGGACTCTTCCATCATAAGTAACATCTACTCCCCCTCAACCCATGGGCCAAACTATGCAGCTTTCCCTATTACGCTTACAAGAGCTAGAAAAGACTCTAGATTCACTCTGTAAATGAGAGTAAGCCCTATTCTTCATAAAGTCGTATTAATATTTGTGGAGATTAGGAGGTAGAGAAAAATTGGCAGTAATATTTGCCAAGGCATATAGATGCCCTTGGAGGGTGGGTGGGACAGGGACTTGTTTATATCAGTAAATTTATATCACTGAGATTTCCTCCACAACAGCTAGTAGGAACTCAATAAATGTATAATGAATAAATGTGGGAATAAATGAAGGAGAGGGTGGCTGGCTGGCTGGATGAATGGATGGATAGATGGCAGACTCTGACTCTGGGCTTCTTTGAGTCTTTCTATTTCGGCAAAACATTACTGGTCACTTTTCCAGAAACAACCTAGTATTAGTATTAAAAATATTTTTTACCAGAAACTCTTTAAAACATTCTCAGTAAAACAAGTGATTTTATTTTGTAGGAAAGGAAATAGGGGTTCAGTTAGCAATTTCAAGCAGTATTTTGGAAGCTGGAAAATTCAGGGTTCCTTAAATGTTTGTTTGTCTCAATGAAGAACCAAAAGATGAAAACCCACAGTTTATTATCCAGGTATAATAATGGCAAAACTTAAATAGCAGCAGAGTAGCAAAAGGTTAATTGGAATTCAAACCAACCTAAATTTTAGTAGACTATTCAAGTCTTTCATCAAAAGGTGAAATTCCTCATTAAAAGCTGTAATTAATATGTGTTGCCACTGAGAGCCTGGATTATGCACATGTGTTCAATCACTTTAATTTTTTTTACTATAAAATAAAACCATCTTAAGGGAAAGAGAACCACAGTTATCCAAGTCATGAGAATAGGCTATTCTAGCCCAGACCAGAGTTCACTTGAACTCAGCATGCACCAGCTGCATACCTCTGGTACATTTCCTATCACATGTTAGTATAGCGAGGCAATGACATGAGTATTGCTAACACTTTTTTGGTGTTGTTGCTGTTTTTCTAGCACAGACTAGTTCAAGGAACCTCAGGAGACAGTCACCACAGGAAATCGCTTCACATCTACAACTTTGTCCAGGCAGAACTCAAGTGGGCCAAATGAGTGAAATGCCATTACAGAGAACACAAGGACGTTTAATGATAAGAAGAGAGGAAAAATTAAAAAGCCCAATTGGGTTGGTAAGTGCCGTGTTTCATTTATGAATATTTTAATGATTTGTTCTTGCAAGAAAATGAGGGAATTCAGAAGAAATCAGATTGATTTAAGTTTTTAAAATGATGGGCAATTTTTATAAAACAAAACAAGGTTTCTGAAGTAAAGGAAACCCTGCACTTCTTGATTGAACAACATAAAGCAGTTGGATTGTCTTTTCAGTCATATCCAATTCTTCATAACCCTATTTTGGGGTTTTCTTGGCAAAAATACTAGCAGTGGCTTTCCAGTTCCTTCTACGGCTCATTTTACAGATGAGGAAACTGAGATCAAGAGGGTTAAGTGACTTGCCCAGGATCACACAGCTAGGAAATGTCTGAGGCCAGATCTGAACTCAGGAAGATGAGTCTTCTTGACTCCAGACCCAGCATTTCTATCTAGAACACACTCATTGAATTTACATCCTACTTTGGAAAGACTCACAGAAAGTCCCCAACTTGACATTTTTATCAAGTTCTCTTCTTTCTGTACCTTTGCTATGTCTAGAAAATGAACATTTTATGCAACTGAGAGAAGAGAGAAGCCACTTCTTTTGATTGCTTCTCTCACTCTAAGTAAAGCAGAAGCAATGGCATCCCCCATGTTAAAAAAGTCTTTAAAAGGAGTATAAGTTCCTCCCTAACTTTAGAGGTGGGGAAATGTTACCATGAATTTTCACACAAAAATCTCAGTATCTTTGATAGATACTTTTACAATATTGTATTTACTCAGACCTCCAAATTCATATAGAAAACCTTCCCCCATAATTATGGTGAGAAAATTACTCTTACAGAGGCACTATTTGTAACTGTCAAGCAATATATATTAACCTCCACATGTTACCTGGCAATCCCTTCTAGCTCTAAAACTATAATTATTTTATCCTAAATCCCTTCTGTTATAGGTATTATCTGTGACACCGAGCAAACCACTTAATTGCTGAGAAACCCAGGGTTTTCTTTAAGACTATAAAGTGAAAAAAAAGAAAAAAAATAAATTAAAAAAGATTATAAAGTGCATAATAATTTCCAGTCTTGTGTTAGTTAAGAGAATCCCTAGAAGTTAGTGATCTCATTGCAAGTGTTTACTATTATTGTTGTTATAGAGTGCCTAGGTGGCACACCATGCCAGAAGTCAGGAAGACCTGAGTTCAAATTCAGCCTCAGACAATTACTAGCCATGTGACCAGCTTGGTAACCCTGTTTGCCTCAGTTTTCTCATCTGTAAAATGAGCTTGAGAAGGAAATGGGAAATCATTCCAGTATCTTTGTCGAGAACATCCCAAATGAGGTCAAGAAGAGAAAGAGGTACCAATTGTCATGAGAACCAAACGGGCACAGTGGATAGAGTTATCCTTAGATTCAGGTTCAAATCCTGTTTCTGAGATGCATTAGCTATGTGGCTAGAATTAAGTTATTTAATTTCTCAGAAATTCTCTAGCAGTGGCTAGAGAAGCTCATGAATTAGAAACAAGTTGTTAAGCTGCATGGAAGACAGAGTACTCACAGAAGAGAGCTCCCCACATTAATGAAATCAAAGACTCTATATATTATTGTTTTCCTATCAAAATATTTCTCTAGGTTTCTGATGTTTTGTTTTGTTTATGCATGTTGTACTGGATAGAGAATATTTCAAGAATTAGGAAGTCCTGTGTTCAAGTACCCACTCTGACACAAGCTAGTTATGTGAAGGCCATTTTATTGGTGCAAGTCATAACCTCCAAGGGTAATTAGTTACTCTCTAAAGTTATAAATGTCCAAACAATTTGCAAATCTGCCTTTTTTAGTGGGAGTTCCCTTTTTGAGAATTCTCTATACTAATGAAATCAGAAGTCTAGGATAGAGGAGAGGAGAGGAGAAGAGAGGAAAGGAGAAGAGAGGAGAGGAGAGGAGAGGAGAGGAGAGGAGAGGAGAGGAGAGGAGAGGAGAGGAGAGGAGAGGAGAGGAGAGGAGAGGAGAGGAGAGGAGAGGAGAGGAGAGGAGAGGAGAGGAGAGGAGAGGAGAGGAGAGGAGAGGAGAGGAGAGGAGAGGAGAGGAGAGGAGAGGAGAGGAGAGGAGAGGAGAGGAGAGAATAGGAGAGCAGAGGAGAGCAGAGGAGAGCAGAGGAGAGGAGAATAATAGTTATGTCACCCTAAATCACTGACCCTGCTTCTCTTGCTGGGTCTGTTCAGATGGACCTAATCTTCATCCATCATCCAGAAAAGAAACTCCTTTGGAGAAGGAGCTAATCATCCTCACCAATTGCTAACTACAACCAACACAGTCACAACAGCCTGGCCAAAGTAGAGAGCCACTCCAGGAAAGAGATAGGAATGGACGTTTTCCAAAAAAGTCTATGATTACAGGCTCAACTACCACCTCCATAGACTAAGTAATGGCGACAACGAAGTACTCCAAACCCAAGAACCCTGGGAATGGAGTAGCCTCCAGATCACTGATCGTATTTCCAACCAACACCCAGCAGTCATCTGTGAGGGAAGCAATCATTATGAAAAGAGGGCTCACTTTCTACAACAATGCCAACTGCTACAGACAAAGAGTAAGCCATTGGATGTGGTGGCTCCCTCCCTTTACTACTATGACTACAGTCACAGCTACTCCTGTCTCTAGCCCAGACCCTACAGCTGTCATCTCTGGAAGTAACCCAAATGGAGATGTATCCTGTTAATTTCTGTAACTTCTCCCTCTACAGAAATCACAACTGCTGACTACCCAAAAAAGAAATTTCTCATCATCAGAAACCTTGACATTGTCAAAGGGTTCAACAACAGAAATTAATTTTATTTTATAAGTTGAAATAACATTAAAGAAGTTTCATTAGTGTCTGTTTTTCTTCTGCATTCTAAAGACCATGAGAACTTTCTATATGACTTGTAACTTAAAAGTTGTTTTACTTTCTTATTAATATTTCCAGCATTTTGTACAGACTTTTGCATGTAGTAAATGCTTAATAAATTTTTAAACACATTCATTATATATACCTACACAATTATGTGTATATATACATGAAGATTCAGACTACGTCACACACACAGAAATTCTTCTACACTCTGAACATAAAAGTAATTTTATTTTCAACCATGAAATCACATCTAAGACTACAGACTATCCAACAAATGAATATAGAAGTCAGTACATACATTAAATTAATTAAATCCTTCCTTGATAAGTGAAAGGGAAGGACTTGAGCAATCCTTTTAGAAAAACATTCCTCCTTCCAGGAGAATCCTGTGCTCTGGACCTTTACTCCAAAGACTAAAAATGTAAACAAAAAATATATATCATTTCCCCTTGTTCCTGCTGTTCCCCAGCCAAACCAAAGGCCCAAATTTCATGACTAAGGGCTCATTATTATCATAAAATACAAGAAATCCCAATCAATAATGCATTTTGACATTTTAGAATAACAGTTTGACACCAGTCCCACCTTGGGCTGTCAGACTGTGCAATGCCAAGAGTAAAATAAATTGAGGAAGAGAGGACAAAGGCCATATCACTCGTCCAACGCTAGGCTTATGATGCAAAGTGGCAGGGGATTCACATTTTCTGTAGATTCTGAGAGAGTAGAAAAGGAGAACATGAAAAATGGAAAAGATGTCTCCCCTTATCTTGTTGAAGCTTATTAATTCTTGGCAGAATCTTTGACTCATTTTAGCAGTTTCTTCCCACCTCTACACAGTACCAGGTTTTCCTAAGCTCTGGCAGTGTAATTATTCCTTGACCATGATCTTCCTTTAGATTCTAATATCCCTGAGTTCTTCTAAATGAAATTCATTTAGATTACTGGGAAAGAAATTATGTTTTTAAATATGAAGAATAAAGCAAAATAGCAGAAGGGAGCTAGCTCATAAATAAAAACAACTTCATTTTTACCATTGGGGGATTCTGAAAATTAGAATTTGCTGCAGAGGAACTGCATTAATATGGGGAAATTTTCCTTGAGAACAACAACTTAGTATCCACTTGAATATATTGCAGTTAAACTGTTCAAAGTTACTCTCTTGCCAAAGAGAAGGAAAAATAGATTTTAGTTATCCTAGCAGTAAACACGTTTCTCTAATTGTCTTCTTAAAAGACTTATTAACATTTTATTGTAACTCGGTTGAACCTCATTTCCATGAATATTTCATAATGGAAGCCATGACTCATGTAATTTCTTTTTTTTCTAGTTTGTAGCAAGTGGTAAATTGGGTTCAAGATCCTCAACCCTTCAGCAATTATTCTGCCGGTGAACTTCATGTAGACAATGACAGAATCAGGTGGATCGGGCAATAAAAAGATGAAATGAGAAAAAGGAATACCTGTAGAGCTGTTTGAATCATCATTAACCTTCCCAACTCATTCCTCAAAACTTTATTTTTTATTTCCTCAAACTTTAATGCCTCAAATGAAATTCAAGAACACTACTTTTATGTTACAAGACATAGTGACTGATGTAGTTGGAATCCAAACCTCTCAACTTTTTGGTCAAAGAACAGGCAAAATTATTCAGATCTTTGCCATCAAATAACATTACTTTGGGTTCGGTCAATTGATAAACATTTATTACACACTTATTATATGTCAAGTACTGTGCTAGCACTGGGAATATAAAGACAATCCCTGTCTTTGAGGAGCTCACAATCCAATAGGGGAAACAATTATGTATAAAATCTAATAGTGGGAAAATGGCAATGCTAATACATTGTTGATGGAACTGTGGACTGATCCAACCATTTTGGAGAGTAATTTGTAATTCTGTTCAAAGAATTATAAAACCATGTATACCTTTTGACCCAGCAATACCACTATTAGGTTTATTTCCTAAGGTGATCAGAGACAAAGGAAAAGGACCTTTATCTTCTAAAATATTTATAGTAACTTTCTTTGTGGTGAAAGGACTTGAAACTGAGGGGATGTCCATCAATGAGGGGATGGCTAAACAAGATGTAGCATATGATTGTGATGGAATAATACTGTGCAGTAAGAAATGACAAGCAGGTTAATTTTTAAAAACCATGGAAAGACCTATGTGAAATTATGAAGAGTAAAACAATCAGGACCAAGAGAACATTATGTACAGGAAGAGAAACATTGTTTGAAATATGACTTGTGCTTGTTCACCTCCAGAGAAAGACATGATAAATGGAAATAAGTAAAACAGAGTTTCACATATACATATATCTTTTGGTCAAATGATGCCTTCTCTAATGAGAGCGGGGGCAGGAGGGAGGGAAGGAGAGCATTACCCGAGTATTTTAATGTAAGAAACAAAAAAGAATTTTAAAGAACTAATTGTGAAAAGACTTCATACCAAAAAAAAACCCAAATACTGGAAGTAATCATCAAAAGAATCAAGCTCAAATCAAATGTAAGGAATACATGGTCTGACTACTAAAAAATAAAAATAGCTAAGACATAGTGAGGGAAATAGCAACATACACAAGCACACCCACACCTCCATGAAGGACGAGCAGTAATGATATATGTATGTATGTGTAGATCTATAAAATGTCACCAGTTGCCGACAAGGCATTTCACACTGGGGGTCCTGGAGTTGTCTTAAACTCAACCTACCTAAAGTTGAACTCATTATCTTTCCCCCTAAACCCTATGTGCTTTCAGACTTCCCTATTTCTGTCAAAAGGACCAGCTTCTTCTAGTGCCTCAGCTGCAGAATCTTGGCATCATCCTCAGTTCCTCATTCTCCTTCTTTGTATATGTCCAATCAGTTGCCAAATCTTGCCTTTTCTACCTTCACAGTACCTTTAATATCTGATTCCTTCTATCTACTCACATAGCTACCACGTCAGTTCAGGCTCTTAACACCTCTTGCCTCAATTATTGCAACAGCATCCTACTGGGTCTCCTTGTCTCAAGTCTCTTACCACTCTGATCCATCCTGCACACTGCCATCAAAACAATTTCCCTTAAGGAAATATCTGAACATGAAGTGCCCTGTCCCCATTCAGCCAAATCCAGTGGCTCCCTTTTATGTCTAAGATAAAATGTAAATGCCTTTGTTTAACCTGTACGTCACGTCCCCTAGCTATATCTTCAGCCCCATTGAATATTTATTACTTCCTCTCCCACACTCTGTAATCCAGCCAAACTGTACATGTCTCTCTGTTCCTCACCAACACCCCTTTATCTCTGTGTCTTGTACTGCCTGGTTGGTGCCTCCTATCCTGGATGTACTCCTTCCTTACCAGCACTTTATAGAATCTTCTCTTCCTTTCAGCTAAAGTTGAAGGAACCATTTTCTTCAGGAAAATTTCCCTAAAACTCCCAGTAGCTAGAGACAGCTCTCCCGTATATTTAACTACTCTGTACATGTATGTAATCATTAAACATGTTTTCCTATATATACTTTATATGTACTTGTTATCTGTCATGCCCCCCCATTAGAATGTAAACTCATTTTTAGAGATCCTTTATTTTATTTTCCTAAACTCATTGTTACTAGGAATTGTTTTATTCATTGAAATGCATCCTCAATGCTTATTTGGCACATACTAAGGGTTTAAGAAATACCATTTGTCTTATTGATTGAGCCCTCACCTGGAAACTGAGAGTAAACTGTTATTAATGGTTCTAATGAGAAATTTTTTTCTGGGTTTTCATATAAAGATTCAAGACATTAGAAGTATGACATCCCTGTTCAGTAATGTAGGAGCCTTGTGGCACAAAGTATAACTATGGAGAAAGGGCGCCAAACTCTTTGACACTTAATGAATGTCAAATTGCTCTCCATACCATGATATAGATCAAGGAAAACCTGGGCAAAATTATATTCATAATGAAGACTGTTGTTGTGCTAAATGTTCCAGTCTATAAAGAATCAGCTATGCTCAAAATTGCAAAGCCAGCAGTACAGGTCATTTCATTAATCTCTACACTTATAACGAGATGCTTTATCAGGTGAGACCAAGCTGCAAGCTTTAGAAAAGTTATGAAATAGAACCTCAATGTCAATATAACCAATTATTTTGTTTTGCAACTATTGAATACAATTCAAATCAACAAGTATTTGTTGTGTCAATTATGTCCTAAGTACTTGGGGCGCAAAAATAAGCAATCATTGACCTGAAGGAATTTGTTCTGCTTACACGTTATATCAACTTTTCTATTAATCCCTCTAAATTTTCAACAGCCTCCTTGGTACTTTCATTCCTATTCACTTTTCATACGTTTTTAGATCATCTCTCCTCAATATATGTCAGTTGTTTTTTGCTACATACAGAATACTTTATGTTTTCTTCTATTTTCAGTGTTTTGACTTTGTTTTAATATTTCTTGTTGTCTTGAATTATTATCTTCTATTCAGTTCCTTCTACTATTCAAGAAGTTTGAGATTTTGTACATCTTGTGCAAATCTGTTAATTCCCTGATTTTTTCTTTCTTTCTCATGAGAATTTTTTCTTATTTCTTTTACATTTTTCTCTAACATTAATTTCATTTTATATGTATTTTAACTGTTCCTTCATTTTTTTCTAGAAATTCTATTTGAACTTGTGCCCAAGCTATAGGATTTTTAAAGCTTTGAATATAGATGCTTTAATGTTTTTTCCTTCTTCTGAGTCTTCAATATCTCTGTTACCAAAATAACTTTTTATAGTGAAATTCTTTTTTGTTTGCTTGCTTGTTTGCTCACTTTTCCAGACTACTTTCTACCTTTATATAAGGAATGGAATTTGCATATTTCTAGAGGATATGTCTGAATTAGTCTTGCCGTTGCTTTTTTGCATCATTAAGGACTAAGCTATTGTAGGATCTCAAGTAGGCTATGCCTCAATTGGTCTTGCTGTGCCGTTTTGTTTTGTTTTTTGGGGGGGAGTATGAAGTGTGGAGATAGATAGATAGATAGATAGATAGATAGATAGATAGATAGATAGATAGATAGATAGATATACTAGGATCTCAAGGAGAGTTCAAGCTGGGGCTCTGAAATGTTTCAATGTCCCGAAAATGCCCTCTGATCCAGGGCAAAATCTATTGCTGCCATCCTGGTTTGAATTTTGCAAGATCCTGACCTGGGTTTGGATCTCAGAAATATATTCGTAGATTTAGTCCCAATTACATTCTAATAGACTGCTCTAAGGCCACTACCAGCCAACAAGAATGCCCTGCTGGTTCAGTGATATTACATTAGATTCCCTTCTTTTTGTTCTGAAATTCCCGCCCTAGTTTTTCCACTGCCAGCTTCAGCCTGGAATTCTTCTCTGCTCCTAGGGTCAGAATCACACAATTGCTACTTCTATCTAAGTCTTATCTTTCCTTAATGCCCATCATGGGCCCATATACTCCCCATCCTAGACTACCACTCCTGGGTGCAGGTTCCTTCCCTAATCAACTCTGGCTGGCTCCATGGCCTGGAACTGGGTAAAAGAAACATTGCTGACCATTAGCATCTATTCTTGTGTCCTTCAGTAAGTTGTGCTCCTCTTTACTGGATTTGAAACCTCTTCTTGCCCCAGTGCACAGCTTCTCCCTAGTCTAGAATGCTCTATGCAGCCATTCTTGACTAGACCCTGTTCTTACTCTTTACAAACATCTCTGGCTCTCTCTGCAGACTTGGACTAGAAAAATGATCCAATTGTAATCTTTTTTCTTTGCTTTCCCAAACAGGCTTTAATCTGATACAATTTCTAAATTCTTTGGAGGCATTAGAGGAGGGGTGCTCAGCTCTCTCTTCTTCTTCCTGCTCTCCCACTCTCTTGATTCTATTTCCTGCATAATGACTCACTAATTTAGATCTCGTAATAATTTAAATGTAATCTGCAATGGAATTAACTTTTGAACTATCTATGAAAAACAGTTTTGGTTAAGCAAATTAATAAAAATGTATTCTGGATGACATAAATAGCTATTTGGCCTTCTTAAAAATAATTTCTTTTTAAACCTTTAACTACATCCACAAGAAAGCGACAAGTATGCTGATCCTTATGAATTCATTAAAGTAGTTGTAGTGAGAGCATTATTTAATAATGTGCTGGGTTTGACTAAACAAACTATATTGAAAAAGAAAACAGTCAAATAAAACCAAAAACATACATTTAAAAAAATATCCCACTTTTATTCTTTTTTAATTTTCATATCATCCTTATTTCTAAGTATAAACCTTCTTGCTCTCATATCCAACAAATCATCCTTAGTAAAAAAAAAAAACTTTAAAGAAAGAAAAATTTAAGCATGTCCTCAGACAATATATCAACCATATTCTACACATGTAATCCTACATCCTACAAAGAAGGAAGGTCAATTTTCTTAACTCTTTTCCAGATCTAACCTTGCTCATTAGATGGATCACACAATATATGGTTTCTTTTCTTTTCAAGTACATTGTTGCAGTCTTTATGTATGTTGGATTTGTAGCTGTTCCTTTCATTTAACCACCATTGTTGAAAATTCTTCATATTCATATCATCATATCAACAACGATATTCTACCATATCCATGTATCAGAATTTGATTTCTAATATATATCATATCGACATATAATGCATAGATAGCGGATGCTGTGCGGTGTTTCTTGTAATCAACCAGTTATTATTTGAATGTAGATTTTGGTTTTTGGTTATTCTTATACATGGACCCAGGCTCTGTTAGTCAATAGCACAATGACAATATGCCCTTGAAAGTAACAAAGGAACACTGTCCACAGTACTACTAACAATATACAATGATCACCTGTGAACGACTTAACTATTCTCAGCAATGCAAGGATCCAGGGCAGCTCCAAGGGACTCATGATGAAAAGGATACCCACCCACAAAGAAGGACCTGGCAGATCTGAATGCAGATTGGAGCATATCATTCTTCACTTTATTTCCTCCATGAATTTTTCTGGAGGGTGAGTGATATGGTTCTTCTTTCATGACACAATGAATATGGAAATATGTATTACATGTTAAAACATGTACAACCTACATCAAATTGCCTGCAATCTTGACGAGGAAGAAAAAATGGGAGGGAAGAATAGAACATGGATTGCAAAATGTAAAGAAAAGATTATTTACAATTGTGGCTATGTAAACAATCAATTAATCTCTATGGTCTTGCTCTGAATTCAAAATTGCCATCAAATTCTGACTTTTAGCTCATTTATATGACCTTTGACTCTTTATGCCAAATTAGTCCTCAAATTCAAAGGTGGTCATAACAGGAGGTTCAAAAAAGCAGACTCTGCACAAAGCCCATGCTGTTGAATGAATCAACCATCCAGCACCACCTGTTTAAGTGGGAAAGATGTGCCAAGGACAAGAAAAAAATGCTGTCTATCTGGGATTGGTTCTCATTAGCCATAGAAGAACTCATGGAAGATACCATCTTTATCATGCAAGAGATTATTGGAAAGACAAAACTCAAAAATTTAACTGTGACACAAACTTTCAAATCTAATAATCCCCAAACTTTCTGTTGAGGATAGTGAGTGACAGCGGCCATAAAAACCCATAGTACCCACATATTTGGGGTTAAAAAGAAAACAGAGTGCCCAAATAAAACCAAGGTGTGTATCTTTGGAAAATCAAACCACAATCTCTTTAATGAAGCCTAGTGATCTGGTTTACATAGAGTTGCTTTGCTGGAGTTCTTAAGTATTTTCTTCAGATAAATATTCATATTCCCCTACCCCTGACCTATACAGAAGAGTAGAAATATTTGAAGATAGTAGGGATGTGGGTGTTGAATGTTGGTGAATATGAGTGGGACTGTAAATTATATGGGTTAAACAGAAGGTATGAAAAAAATCTACAGCTCATAGTTGTATGTATCTCTATAAGCACTGAGAGGCTGCTTAAAATGCATGGTGACGATGAATCTCCAAGTGTTTACTAATCGTTTCATGTTTGTCTTGTCACTCATCACTGACAGATGCCACAGGACATTACATCAACTATTTAAAAGGGTAAATACTGATATAGAAATTAATTTCAATGCAAGATGCCTGCAGTGAAACACAGAAGCAATTCAGTATGCAGGATCAGCTGGCTGGATCCCACCAGTTGTACAATATTAGCAAAAATACCAATTTGGGAGGGAATAAGAACAAGGCAAAGATCAGTGCATAAGAATTTCATGCCGGTCACAAAGCCCTGAGAATGAAAATACACATCTATTAAAAAGCATAGATAAAGCCTATATTCTGACTTTGGCTGTGAATGGTTCTATTCCCTATCTTGTTTCTTTAGCTTTTTTTTTTGAATCAATGAGCATTTATTAAGTACTTACTCTTGTTCCCCAGAAATCCCTTTTTGGAAACTATGTCCCCCTCCAGGGTTTCTGGTTCCTAGTTCCCCTCTAGAAGTAGCTTCCTATTACAACATAATATTCAGCACATCTTCCCTCTATCTCAAAAAATCTGTTATACTCCCTCTCATTCACTTTGAGAGAGGACAATGACAAGGTCTACTTCTAAGCATTTCCATTTAGTACCTGTTTGGTGATAGTTGTGATGATCTTTTTTTTTTTACCTCCCTGCCTTCGATGTTGGAATCAGTATTGTGTGTTAGTTCCAAGGCAAAAGAATGATAAGAACTACAAAATTTGGGTTAAGTGACTTGCCCAGGGTCACATAGCTAGAAAATGTCTGAGATCAAATTTGAACCTGGAATCTCTAATCTCTGGGCCTGGCTCTCAATCCACTGAGACACCTAGCTGCCCCATATGACATCTTTTTTTTTAAATGTATATAGAATATTTTTCCATGGTTACATGATTCATGATTTTTCTCACTGCTCTTCCCTCCCTCCCTCCTTCCGGAACTGACAAGCAATTTCACTGGGTTATACATGTATCATTGTTCAAAACCTATTTCCATGTTATTCATATTTGCAGTACAGTGATCTTTTAACATCAAAACCCTAATTATATACCCACTGAACCACATGACCAATCATATGTTTTTCTTCTGCATTTCTACTCTCACAGTTCTTTCTCTGGATGTGGATAGTGTTCTTTCTCATAAGTCCCTTAGAATTGTCCTGGATCATTGCTTTGCTGCTAGTAGAGAAGTCCATTACATTCAATTGTACCACAGTGTATCAGACTGTATATAATGTTCTCCTGGTTCTGCTCCTTTCACTCTGTATCAATTCCTGGAGGTGGCTCCGGTTCACATAGAAATCCTCCAGTTCACTATGATGATCTTCTAAACAAGGCAATTAAGAACTTTTATTACACCATTATTTTCATTAACCAATTCATTCATAAATGTTAAAAATCATTAAGTTATAGTTTTCATTGAATACTCTAAAGTAGGGCTCCTTGTCATTTTTCTGTTATTGCTATGAAAAAATAATCATGCATATTAAGTGCCCATATATAGCAGTATGAATGCTATCCATCCCTACTAGATTATAGCCCCACTCCAATCCCTAGCACAAGTTCTGATTTCTCAGGGTATCATAAGTTAGTTTCCCTAGGAACTATTCCAAATTTGACCCAGCTTCTGAAACAAAGATCCCTTAGAAGTGAAAAAGTCAATTCTTAATCTTTCCTTTGAGATGTTCTTAAGCCTTTTCCTACTCAGATGAAACACTGAAAAATACTACTCTTATTTCAACTCCAAGGACCTTCCTCCCTAGAGAATCAGAAGCAGCAGGTCTTAGTATCCACATATCCTTTTGATAGTTCTCTGTACTAAAGCTGGCATGGTCTTTGGGCAGACAGTCTGGACTGAAGAAAGTAGCACAGTGGTCTAGGGGCCCTGGCATTAATTAAGGCTCATGGGGACATGTTGCACAAGAATTCATGTCTTGCTTGCTCCTAAAATATATAGCTCTGAGGTTTACAGCTTACTAATTATACACCAAGTGCTAAGTGTACCAAGACTTTTTAAGTCATAACAGATTGGTGGAATAAATAAATATAATTAGGACTGGTCAGGTATACTTGTAACCCTATGCCAATTTGGGGGGGTGTATATATATGCATATATATATCAACATTTATTAGGGATAATACCCTGAAATTTTATTTGTTAATCACCAAGCATTTGTTATTTGCCTCTATAGAAGGAATAATACTTTCTAGGTCCCTACTTTTTTGTCTGGGTTTTCTTTTCTGAGGAAACTACTTCATGCAGGTCATTTACTTGGAATGTTTTGAAGCCATCTTTGAGACTTAATTGATCCAGGATATTAAGACTTGAGTCATTGAAATAGCTTTCCATTCATTTAAATGGACCAAAGAAGCAAGTATTTGGGGAGTTGGTGTCCTTAACACAAGGTAGATGTCTCACTACCATAAAAATCACCATCCATAGTTGACCACACTCAGCTGATCAGACTTGTTTCCATATGGAGGCTAGTGCTGTGTCTTTGTGGAGTATGGATGATTCTGTGGTTTGACTAAGTAAAATCCTTTTTGTTACCTGTTCCCTTATATAATAGCAAAGCTGTGCCAGAGACAGCTCCTACAGGTACCTGCTAATTTTTTAATATTCAGGGTGAGCATATGCATCTTGGAAATAAGCAAACACTACAAATCAGGGCTACATTGATTGTCTTGTTGATTTATAGACTTAAGAAAACAATAGAAAATGTTTCTAATGCTGATTAAAAACTGAAAGTAGGCCATATGTACTTCCCCACCTCCATATAGTTGGTTGTTAAACATTTACCAGATCTTCTTTCACCACTAGTGTCTCAGGATCATAATCATAAAATAGAGAGTCTGGTAACTAATAAGATATGCATGTTAAGAGCTTGGCAAAAACTTGAGTGCATCAAGTCTGAAAGTAGCCTTATCAGAAAGCTGTCACTGAATATCATCCTCTTCCAACTTGTATTCTAAAGAGCATCATACCTAAAGCTTAGCAACATACCTCTAGTGATTAGGACAACTTTTAACCTTCCTCCTCTAGAATCTGAGAAAACAAATTCTTCTTCCTTTATTCCTCTTATCTCATACCTCTACTTCTGGGTGGCTCATATTGAACCTTAATTTAATTAAATTGTTATGGGTTAGTCTGATTCTATGGGAAACCTCTTTTTAGTCCCCAAACTTATGGAATAGACTGAGTCAAGGTCATAATGTATACATAATTAATTTACTGCCTAGACTTACAAGGTTATGAATTAAATTACTACTCTCTGTTCATCTTTCTTTTCTCCTTCCTTTGTATTGCTATTGCCCCCTCCTATTTCCCCACATCCTTGTGTACTTTCCATAGCAATATCCAGAAGTATCAAAAGAATTCACAAATTATAGAAGTAAATGATAGCACCAAGCCCAAGTATATTTAACATGATTGGAAGGAGTTAAAGTGACCTGAAGAAACCAACATATTCCTCTGCTATCATCATTATTGCTACCATCAAATAGAGTTTATTGAAATACACAACTGAGCTTGGAATAGTAGGCTTCACACAAAAGATATACAATAAATGGTAACTGCTCAGGACCATCCCCCAGAGCAAGTTCAATTGACATGGTAGCCTGCATCTAAAATAGAAAACAGTTATGCAGACAAATTATGAAAGGTCAAAGAGACAAAGATCATGAGATATAGTCTAACAAAACTGGAAAATATCTATAAGGATTCTGAAAATTTTTTTATCTCCAAGGAAATTAATGGTGTCACATTTAGAATTTAACATCAGAGTCCATGGGTGCTACCTGAGGACATGGAAATGATATTGAAGAAAACAAAGATGGGAAAGCCATGTAGAGAAATTCTCACTCAGGGTGAAATGTTGAGGGCATCAAACCAAGAGATATCAGAAGAGGGTATCAAATCAAGGTATCAGAAAGGATATATTACAACTATAAGCAAACTTTAATGGATTTCATTTTAAAAATAATTCATATAATTATCAATCTATTTACCTGCTTGTGTCCTATCTATACAAAATGAATGTGAGAGTAATCTACACATGAAATCATGGAATCCCTAATAAATGATTGAGAAAAGAACATAAGTTAAAATTTTAGTAGGTGTACAGTCATGTACTTGAACAGTATAAAGATTAGATAATCTTGCAGTGTTTATTGTTTCTAAATTATTAAAAAGTTTTTGATCAAATAAAAGAAAACACAATCATTAACAGCTTTCCTCCAAGGGATGCCATGTGCCTATGTCACAATCATATAATATCCCTTGAAAGATATAACTACAAAGATAACTTCCTTCATCAACTCTCTAATTACTAATATCAATTGAAGAATAAAACAAAGATAGGTAGACTCACCAAAGATGTTTGTCATTGACATTGAGCATGACTAGTGCAGAGTACCAATCAAAGATGGAATCTTTATGGAAGGGAAAATTCTCCAGTTGCTCATATAATGGATAACATTGAGTTGATTGGATCAGGCCTTGAAAAACTTCAGAGCCCCCAAAATGAAATACATAACCACTCAAAAAAGTTTGGCATTAATATTTCTGAAGGGAAAAGTATCCCTTTGTCCAGACTCTGCTATGCATTGGTTGGAAAATCCACCAATTCACGTCTTTGTCAGAAGCTGCAAATTAAAAATAAATTAGGGTTAAAATTGTATATAAAGAAAATAGTACATTGGAGCCGCTTTGAGAAAATTCTTTTAATGACCCCAACTTTCTTCTGGCTCATTTTAACACCAATTTCCTTCCAGTTATTTTGCATAATTTTGAGTCATGGAATAACAATCTCTGAAGAAGATTTCACAAAAAAAGATGAAGTATTCAATAGTTATGTGCTCAACATATTACAAAGGAAGAAACGCAAAAAAAAAGGATGCTATCAGAAAAATGAATTATTGGAAAAGAAGATAGACCAGTCACCTAATGTGATCAAAAGATAACCAATGAAGATCTATTATGTCTTACTGATAGCTACACAATATCAAGAGAACATGAAAAAATCCTGTAGCATATTGGATACAGCCCCTTGTGACAGATCTATGAGGGGACTTGGATAAGAATAGAATGGGATAGGCAGCCATGATTGCTTTGTTCTCAGAATGCTAGAATGAGTACACCTCTCTCCCCAGTGATGTAATCATTGTCATTTTGGATTGCAGATATATACAAAAGGAATAATACACTGAGAGAAAAGAACTCATCATCCATAACGCATTTACTGCCATATCTATATGTAAGGCATTCAACAAAAGCACCAGCAAGATTATTAATGATGATTGTGTGGGTGTTTTACTTAGATTAATCAAACTGGATTTTGAAATTAAATTGTAGTTGGGACAGTATATACTTCAACTCTACCTTTATGCCTTTGTTTGAATGTTTCTCATATATATTGCAATATTATGACCCATTTGTTGCAAAAAGCATACTGCATATTCTGTGAGTGATGTAATTAGTGAATAAGAATGGCAGCCAATAACTTTTGAGAAGGTAAAAGCACAAATTAACAAAATGAGTAACTAAGGTAGAAGTACCAATATTGGATATAGAAAATACAATGTCTAACTAACGGTGAAGAGTTAAAA
The DNA here is from genome assembly GCF_027887165.1 of Monodelphis domestica. NCBI lineage: Eukaryota > Metazoa > Chordata > Mammalia > Didelphimorphia > Didelphidae > Monodelphis > Monodelphis domestica. The sequence continues at coordinate 66,493,592 of NC_077230.1, forward strand.
CAGGAAGTGGATAGGTGAAGACTGGCTAACATAAATTTGCCTGGACTAAGAACTGGGGATATATAAAACTCCTGTTTCAGAATGAAATGTAGATAAATGATGCATTCTAACAAAGTAAAAAACAGCATGAAGCAATGGCAATGGAGAAAACTTCACCAACTTGTAATGTGTTTGGCCATCTCAGTCTAAGTAAACAAAAGCAAGAATTGCTATTAATGACTCAGAACCTTGTCTATACAACTCTAATTTTTATCTTCTATGGTGACACCAAATAGATGTATCCTCATGGAGTTCTTAAGAAAAAAAAGAGGAAGGAAGGAAGGAAGGAAGGAAGGAAGGAAGGAAGGAAGGAAGGAAGGAAGGAAGGAAGGAAGGAAGGAAGGAAGGAAGGAAGGAAGGAAGGAAGGAAGGAAGGAAAGAAGGAAGGAAAGAAGAAAGGAAGGAAAACCAATTGTACTCATGTCTAAGATTATGTTGTATAAACATAAATTTCCAGAAGGGAGAAAATTTGAAGGCTTTGATAGGTTCTAATTTTTTTGGTTAATGCACTAAGATTGGTGTTAGCAATGGCAATTTTAAAAATAATTAGCTATACCTCCTGGATAGAAGGAGGAAAAATTTAATGCTACAAACTCACTCTCCAAAAATTGATTGAATTTTAAAACATATTTTATATATGATAAATGTAAATAGCATGAGGGAAAAGGAAGCAAAGGGTGAGATAGGAAAGTGAAGAAAATCAAAGAGTAATGGAGGAAGAAGATGAAAGGAAGTGGAAGTAAGAGAAGAAGAGGTAGAAAACAGGAGGGCAAGGCAAAGGGGGAATGTAAGGAAGGGAAAGAGGAAGAAAGAAAAGGAGAAAAGGAAAGGAGAGAAAAATAGGGAAAAGCATAAAGAAAGGAAAGAAAAAAGTAAATAAGATATTAAATACAAGAAGGGGAGCATAGAGAAAAAGGAAGATGTGAAATGGCAGAATTTCAAGCAATTAATTAGTGATATGAATATGATATAAACACTTAAAATATCAGCTAAAGAAATCTTTATAAAAAATTAAGCAATTCTTGTTAAACAGTTACAATATTACATTATAAATGTTTCATTCCACAGTTTACAAGTACAGCTGCTGAGGATGTTTCACTACAAATGAAAAATAATATATTTATAAGATGTGTAAAGGTGAAGCACATTATAGTGGAAGAGGATGACATTGGTGAAAGGAGTTACTTTGAAGTGATAAGGAAAAATGAACAGGGGAGGAGAAGAGAGAGAATTGGAAGAAATGGAGCAGGAAGAACATTATTTCTTGTAAATTAAAATTAAATATAAAAGGATGACACCAGCTCTGATCTTGTCAGGCTGAGGCATTTTAGCAGCAGACAGTAATAGGAGAATTATATGTAACCCAGATGCTACAGGTCTCTGAAAGCACTTCTTTTCCTCTCTTCTGGTATAACAGGGCAGCTAATCCTTTTCCCCACACCACCTTAGAAAGAAAAATAAATCTCTAAGTTTCAGCATCATCTATCCTGACCAAATCAAGAACAGCTTTGTCCTTACCAAAGGCAGGCCAAAAATAGACAAAATTATTTAATAAGCCAATTTGTCTTTTATTCCTAAACTGTTCAGTGCCTCATATACCCATGCTGTCTTCCCTTTCACAACCTGCCCAGGGCATCCAATTTGGCAAAATCTACTCTCCCCTCTGTGGTGTCCTTTTCCAGGCTTCTGACCATACCAAGTTCAGCTAGGTGTAGACCATCTCCATAATATGCCCTATATGACTGAGAGCAGCCTGGAGCTGTTCTGCCTACCTCAGTTTCCTCAGCTCTAAAATGAGGATAATAATAGAACTTACTCCCCAAATCTTTAGCAGGTAAGTCAATTGTTAATAAATGCTTGTTTTCTTTCTTCCTTCCTTCGAGAATTCTCTTCCTTCTTTTGTCTTCTTCAGCCCTAAATCCAAACAGAAATGTATTTTTCTATGTGTAGATAAGCTGCCTCTGTAAATCTCCAAAGGAGAAAATTTGCTAAATTTGATAAACTTACTTTGATTACTTTGATGGATCTATAATCATATAGATACAGATATATAGACATGTCATATAATCCATCCTTTGCTCACCCGTCTCTGTTGGTGAAGATAGCAATTCACCCACACTTTTTCATCCAGTGAACTTCTTGCCTATGTCTTCCCATAAGTGCTCTATAAAATGAGAGCTCTTGTTTGTATTGTGGACCTCTTTGTCAGTTCAGTGAAGAATATGGACACCTTTTCAGAGTTATGTGTTAAATGCATAAAATAAAAACCAGGATTAAAAATTAAACCAATTATAGTGAACTTAGTTATCAATTTTAAAAAATATGTTCATGGACTCAAGGTAAAATTTAAAAATTAACTTATGTTCATGTGCTGAGAGAAAAGGGATATGGGACCCCAAGGTCTTTTCTCTCTTTCCAACAAATTTTAATATATATATGTATGTATGTATGTATATATATGTGTATATATATATATATATATATATATACACATATATATATAACTTAAACAAATTTTAATGACAGACATAAAAACATTCCTCTACCCTTACAGGGTAGGGGTGGGGTAAGAATGATGTGTTTTGCCCATGTAGACCATGGTTTTTCATATTGGTCTGTTTAGATATGGATCACGGGAAAGTATGAATTGAACTATTCTAACTCTGGAGACTCATCAGCCCACCCTTCTCCAAAGTCTCTTGATTTCTGCCAAGACAGGAAACAGAGAGTTGACAGAAAAGGCTGGCCACCCTACTTTCATCATAGAATAAAGGTACCAGGATAGCTAAGGTTAGAGAGCCAATTGAAGCACTAGATCTTCTACATGTTGTATTCTTTTCAGAGTCTTTACCTCCCTTCAAGGACTAAAGGCAATCTGGAGCTGCATGCCTTCAATCTTAAAACCAGAAGTCAGAAGAACACTCTCTCTCTCTCCCTGCATGCTCCTGACAATTTTGGCTCTCGTACAGGTGAGCAGTATTGAGCATCACTCAATGAGGAGAGTCCTGGGCTTTGAGCTGAAGGTTACACCAAGCCAAGGCAGTTATCAGAAGACAGTTCTTCTATTTGTTCATCCATGTTGTGGGAGGCAGGAGGCAATATTGATGGGTTACCAAGTGTGACACTTTCTGCAGGTGGATTCTGTTACTGGCATGCCTCACATTGTATCTAATCTATAGCATTACAGAGATGGAGGCGTTGCCAAGTGAGAAGAGTCCTGGACTTGACTTGAAGTCAGAGAAACTTAGTCCTACTGGAGACTGCTACTATTATAGCAATGTGACCATTTGCAAGATATTTAACATCTCGCAGGCACTCCTCATTTGTGGAAATAGCAAATGGACATAATAATAGTGCATACTTCTCACCGTTCTCATGAAGACTGTGAGTTCATTCTTTATAATGATTTTTAAACTTTAAAGTGCTATATAAAATCCAACTCTTCTTAGCTATCAATAATACTTTACCTGTCCCAGGACCAATCCTGGCAGCAATGGCATATTCATGAAACCTTTGCCACTACTTCACACTGCAACCTATCCTTGAGTGCTCTGCCTGAGACTAAACTTGCATTTAATCTTAGAGTAAGAGAAACAAGTCTGACAGGTTTAAATTCAATGTGATTTAAGTCAACATTGCCTAATCGACAAAGAACTATGATATAGTAGGCATAGTGCAAGGGACTGAGAATCAAAGTAAAAACAAGACATCATCTGTCTTCAAGGAGTTTACATTCTACTAAGATCTCTAAAATATTTTATTCATATTAAAATACAAATACAAAATGGTCAGGCCTATTTTATTTATGTAATCTTATCCATTTGGAATTTCCGTGCCCCTGTGGGACCATTCTATTCCAACCAGTTCATTTTTTTCTATCTATAAGGCATTGCTTCAGGAAGTTCAACAAAGTAGACTTTTATCATAAAAAATCCTTTACAATGAATATACAAAATATAATTTCTTTGAGAAGAGAAAGAATCTCACTTTTTTATTTGTATCCCCAATGCCTAGCATAGGTCCTGGCACATAGTAAGTATTTAATAAATATTATTGGCTGATTGATATCAGTAAATCTATTTATATACCTATGAATGTATATATTACATTTATTATTCCACATTAATTTCTCTTTTTACTGAAAATTTCTCAGAGGTAAGCTTCCTTTCATGTAGATTTAAGTTCTTAGACCAGTGACATGGATATAATAAGTACTCATAAATCCTTTCTTAGAATGAAAATAATTTTTCTGTTCAACTGGCTGGTATTGCAAGCCAAGAATAATGCTGAGAACTGGTGGGTACTTAGGCATAATTTTAACATTGTCAAATCCATGCACATATATATAATTTCAAAATTATCAAATATATTTATATATAATTTCAATACTGTCACATATATATGACAAATTGTATAATACATGTGTGTATATACATAAAAACATAAAGTACCATGTATTTTGTTTTATTTTTGTTACTATGTATTTTAAAGGAAATGTATATGAACAAGTTGCAGCCATTCTGGGCTCAATTTTATCATGTGAAAAATGGGGACATTAAAGGGTTCATGCTAGATCAGAAGTCCTTAACCTGGATTCTGTGAATTTACTCTCTTTAAAATATTTTGATAACTATATTTTCATATAATTGGTTCCCTTTTTTAGACGTGTATTTTATTTAGTGCACTTAGAAAACAATTCTGAGAAGGAATCCATAAGCTTCACTAGACTGCCTAAGGAATTCATGAAACCAAAAATGTTAAAAACCCTTCTATTCCAGGATACCTATTGAATTCCCTTCCAGTTTTCAGATTCTGTGATTCTATAATATGAGAGAAAGAGATAATCTAGAGAGAAAGGGAAGGAGAGAGGGAAAGGAACAACAAGAAAAGGAGGGAGAGGGGATGCAGAAGGGAAAAAAAGGGAGGAAGAGAAAAGGAGAGTGAGTGGAAAGTGGGAACAAGAGATCAAGAAGAGAAGGAAGAGAAAGAGGGGAGGAAAAGATGGGAAGAAGGAGGAAAGGAAGAGCAAGGGGGTGACAGAAAGAGAGATAGAAAGACAAAGAAAGAGAGATAGACAGAAACAGATACTAAGACAGGAAATGTTGGCAAAATGACATCAAAACTCACCATGGCAACTTCTCCTAAGGAGCTCTTCTGCTTTTAGCCAGTGAGATAAAATGTGGCCTATAGCTGTGAGTAAACCCTAGGGAGGAAAACTGTAGAGCAGTATAATCTATAACTCCTGTGGAGTCACAGCCAGAGAGAAATATTGATGAAACTCTAGTTTGAAGGTCTGTTGGCTTAGTAACTGCTGGAAGTGTCCAACAGTTGAAGAAGCAAACATTAAATGGTTATTATTGATGTAGCATTTTCCCCTCACCTCCTGAAAAAAATTTACTTATCTCAGTGATACTAATTAATTTGAAGTCTTAAATTTTCAGAGGAGTCATCTATCTTGTGAACATTTCCTTCAATTTTATTCAATTGTTTTCATAGTACTACTGGGTGGCTATTTAATATCATATACGTTATAATTCATTTAGTATAATAATGCTGATATCTCTGTTCATGACATGCTGTAATTAAATAATTTACCGTCTTTTCTACTAAGAGTTTCATGGTTGCTTTATAATTAGGTTGTCCAGTTCCTTAATTAAATGTTTTAATAATATATCTATGTATATTAATCAATGACTAGACCCTGAAAAAGTATTATGCCAATCTGCCAACAATTTCCAATATGCAATAAAATGAAAAGAAATCCAAAGGAAAATAAATTATTGAAACATTATTTTAGTTCTGACAAAAGTTTCAAACATCCTTAAAAAAATCCCAGCAAACCCTGCAACCCTGTAAGCAGAATAATTCTCATTGTGTTCAGGTGAGAAAAATTAAATTATTAACTAACTTTCTGAGAGCTATTGAGTTTCTTTCTCACATTTGAGGTTATTTCTGTAATTGTTGGGTTTCATCTGTTGGGTGTTTTGGGGTGTGTGTGTGTGTGTGTGTGTGTGTGTGTGTGTGTGTGTGTATTTAATGAGTAGGGATTTCACATGGTTTTGAGTTAAATAGATTAAACCTTGAAAAGATCTTAGAGGTTACATAATTCAAACCTGTCATTATACAAGTGAAAAAAAAAAACTGAGTCCCAGAGAGGATAAATATGTTGTCCAAGGTCATGCAGATAGTTAAGTGGTAATGGGAAGAAAAACATTTGAGATCTGTTTGGTTTACAGAGTGGATTCTACTTTTGCTTCATAACAGATTGATTTTCTTTCCATTTCTAATATACTGTTGATTTTATGGGGCTAAAAGCTGCCCCTTGAAAATATTTTTTTTAATTTATGGAGATGAAGGAGTCAGGATGGCAGAGTGAAGCACCCACACTCTCCCAAATTCCATTCTAAATTTTAAAATAAAACCTCAATTTGAATTCTGGAGCAGCAGAACCAACAAAAGGTGACAGTGAAACAATTTTCCCAGTCCAAGAAAACTTAAGAAGTTGGCATGAAAGCTCTGTATCACCAGGGTGGTAGTCTGGCAAAGTGCAGTGAAGGCTGTGCCCCCAGAAAGCCAGCAGCATGTATTAGAAGTGGCTAGAAGGAGCTGCAGTAGCAGAAGTAGCAGTAGCAGCAATAATTTAGGGTGCTCTCAGCTCATGGACAGTAAAGGGGGTGGGACAACTAGTCAAAAGATTACAGAGGACCTTTTTCTGGCACTCAGTTATATTGCCCATGTAAAATTCTGGGTCCCAGTCCCAGGATGAAGAGGAGTACTATTACAATAGTAGTTACAGCTACAGGAGAATGGATCTTAGGTCCAGTGCATAAAGGCACATTAGTAGACAAGGGGAAAAGGCACACTGGCCACAGTTCCAGGGTGAAGAACAGTGGTTAAAGAGTCACAAAAATTCACTGAAGAAAAAACTCCTTTACAAGTAGAATTCAACAAATGGAAAAAGAAGTACAAAAGCTCTTTTACCACAATAATAATTCCCTAAAAATGAGAATTTGGCAAGTGGACTCTAATGACTTCATGAGAAAACAAGAAACAATAAAACAAAATTTAAAATAAAAAACTAAAATAAAATATGAAATATCTCATTGGAAAAACTGATTTGGAGAATAGATTGAGAAAGAACATAAATATCATTGAAAGTCACACACCAAAAAAGAGTGTAATTATCTTTCAAGAAATTATCTGGAAAAACTACTCTGATATCCTAGAACCAGAAAAAATCCACTAATCACCTCCTGAAAAAGATTCAATTCCAAATGAAAATTCCTAGAAATATTATTGCCAAATGTCCAGAGCTCCTAGGTCAAGGAGAAATTATTGAAAACAACTGAAAAAAAACAATTTAAATATCATGGCAATACAGTCAGGAAAATACAAGACTTAGCAATATCTATCTTAAAAGATAAAAGGACTTAAAGTATGATATTCTAGAAGGCAAAGAAGCTAGGATTGCAACCAGCAATCATCTACCCATTAAAACCTAGTATAATCCTTCAGGAAGTGGGAGGCAACAGGAGTGAATATTTAATGAAATAAAGTATTTTCAAGCATTCCTGATGAACAGATCAGAGCTGAATAGAAAATCTGACATTCCAACACGAGCTTCAAGAGAAACATAAAATGATAAACAGTAGAGTGAAATCATAAGGGATACAATGAGATTAAACAATTTACATTCCTAAATATAAAGATGCTATTTGTAACTCCCAAGAATTTATAATTATTAGATCAACTAGAAGGAGTATAGAGAGGCAGAGGACATAAGCATGAATTGACTATGTAAGATAGTTTCAAAAGAATAAAATTAAAGGTGACAAAGAAAATCCACTGGGAGAGGACAAGGAAGGGAGAGGGAGAATGGGAAAAAATTATTTCACATAAAAAATGAATAAAAGGAAGCACTTTTACAATGGTGGTAAGGATGTAAGGAAGAGGGGTAGGAAATGTTTGAAACTTACTCCCATCAGAATTGGCTCAAAGAAGGGATAACATAGATGCTCAGTTGAGTATAGAAAACCTCTCTTACCCCACAGGGAAAATGGAGGGGAAAGCAATGAAAGAAAAGCTGAAGGATGGCTGAAGAAAAGGAGGATGGTTTATAGGAGGCAGTAGTTAGAAGCAAAATAGACTTTTAAAAGAAGATAGCCTATCAGGTGTTGTGTAGTCCTTTCAATTGTGTCTGACTCTTTTGTGACATAATTTAGGATTTTCTTTGCAAAGATACCGGAGTGGTTTATAATTCCTTCTCCACTTTATTTTAGAGATAAAGAAACTGAGCAAACAGGGGTAAATGTCCTCCTGAGAATCACTTAGCAAGCAAGTGTCTGGGGCCAGATTTGACTTCCTAATTCCAGATCAAGTAATCTATCCACTTCCAGTTTAGCTGCCCCAGTTTAGCAGTACCAAATTTCAAACTGTATTACAAAGTGGTAATCATCAAAAGAATCTGGTACTTGCTAAGAAATAGAGTGGTGGATCAGTGGAAAGGATTAAATAGATAATACAGAGTAATAAATGACCATAATAATCTAATATTTGACAAGTCCAGAAATGCAAGCTTTTCTGAGAAGAACTATTTGACAAAAATTGCTGGGAAAAATAGGAAAGTAGTTTAGCAGAAATTAGGTGTAGACCACCATCTCACACCATTTACCAAGATAAAAGTCAAAATGGAGATATGATTTAGACATAAAGGTTGATATCATAACCAAATTTAGATAGCATTGAAAATTACTTGTCAGATCTGTGGATAAAGGAAGAATTTATGACAATTTATGTCAACAAATTATGACAAAACAAGAAACAGTAATGATCATAGGTTGGAAATGGATCGTTTTGATTACATGATATGAACAAACAATTTTCAGAAGAAACCAAAGCCACCCATAGTCATGTGTAAATAATATTCTAAATCACTATTAGAGAAATGCAAATTAAAACAACCCTGAGGGACCATCTTATGCCTTTTAGATTGGCTACTGTGACAGAAAAGGAAAATGACAAATTTTGGAAAGGATGTCATAAATTGGGACCCTAATCCACTGTTGGTGGAATTGTGAACTGATTCTAACCATTCTGAAAAGCAATTAGGAACTAAGCCCAAAGAGCTATAAAACTGCACACCCTTTGATCCAGCAATGCCACTATTAGGTCTGTATCCCAAACAGATCAAAGAAAAAGGAAAAGAATATGCACATGTGCATATCTATACAAAAATATTTATAGCAACTTTTTGTAGTCATAAAGAATTGGAAATAGAATGGGGTATGTATCAATTGGGGAGTAAATGAATAAGTTATAATATATAAGAGTGATGCTATAAGAAATAATGAGCATGATGCGTTCAGAAAAGCCTGGAAAGACTTACATGAAGTGATGCAGAATGACAGGAACAGAACCAACTGTACATAGTAACAGCAATGTTGTATAATGATCAACTATGAATGACAAAGCTAATCTCAGTAGTGTAGTGATCCAAGACAATTCCAAAGCACCTATGATGAAAAATGCTATACACCTCCAAAGAAAGAACTGATGGAGTTTGAATGTAAATTAAAGTATTTTTTAACATTTTAACTTTTTTCTTATTTTCCTGGGGGTTTTTGCAACACAGATAAAATAGAAATTTATTTTTCATGACTGTACAGGTGTAATCTATAGCAAATTGCTTCCCTTCTGAAGGAGGGAGGAAGAGAGTAAGAAAGAGAGAATCTGGAATTCAGAAAAAAAAAATTTTAATGTTAAAAATTCTTTTGACTGTAAGTGACATATGTCTTCTTTCATGAGGTGATTAACATAGAAATATATATTATATTATACATGATAACCTATATTGTTTTACCCACTGTTTTGGAGAAGGGTAAGACAGAGGGAGAGAACAGGGACTGAAAATGTCAGAAAATGATTCTTGAAAATTATACAGATGTGATATGGGAAAAAAAAACATTTTTAAAAATTTAACTAAAATCCACATAAATAGTGAAAAAAATACATGTAATTGAGGGAGAAATAAGATTTAAAACTTAAAATTTAAATTTAAGAATAATTTGTGAAGATAATAAAGGCATGGAACATAAATCCACGTTGATACTAGAGAAAAGCTAGAAATCCTGAGCCCTATTGGTGGCCCTGACACTACTTAAACTATACTATTTGGAGCAAGCATTTCGTACCTCCAAGTCTGCTGTCTCACTAGTAAAATGAGCAGATGAACCACATGACACGCAAGGTCCCCTCTAGCTCTCAAGTCCAATGAGCTCAGGATCTAGATTGGTGAAGTGCAGGAGTACTTTAGTCGGTTGCTTTCAGAAACAAAAAGGGGAATTCGCCAATAAAACAGCAGGAGGAGTTTTTATACTACAATAGAGATGCCAGGAGGAAAAGTCTCCCGGAAATCTTTAAAAGATCTGCATTAGCTACCCTTTCCCATACTGCTTTTCCCATACAGAAAAGAGGATGCGGTTTACAATGGGGCTTGTAACACAAAAAGTTGACTAACAGTGACATCTGGTGGTCAATGAAGTATGTGGTCTAGAAATGACATTTCTGGGTGCCCAGGAATCTCGCTGCATTTGAAGCTGCCCAGTTTGCACAGGTATTCTTAAAGGGGTCAGCAAATGTCTCCTCCCTTCTTCTCACCCTCAGGCTTCCAGAAAATGAAGGCTTAGAATATGGGAACGAGCTCAGCCTTCACTTTACTTAGAGCCAAGAAAGTGGATGGCTCATCAGCATTGCTCCAGCTCTTTAATCAAGAATTCAAATCCTAGGTCAGATATTTGCTGGTTGTATAAGCCTTTGTTTCTGTCTGTCTCATCAGTAAAATGGGCATAGTAATGACCTTTATCACACAGGATTATTGTGAGGATGAATGCGTTAAGTGGTACAAAGCACTTTGCAAAATTGAAGGAATTACATAAAATATCTGTTGTTGTTGTCTGTTTGGTATGCATCTTTATTTCCCCAAGATCCAATATTTTCAGCTACCTTTTATGTTTTGGCTTCTCCCATTGGAATCTATGTTCCCTGAGGGCAGAGATTTTCTTTCTTTCCACTTCTAGTGGAAGCCCCAGGTGCCTGACACATAGTAAAAAATGCTTGTTGACTTAACTTGTCTTGTTAAAGTGAAAGCAAAGATTGCAAAGAGTCCTAGAAAAGACAAAACTCTTTGATCTCTAAAAGATAGACTTCTTTAAGAATGAAAAAAAAAAGTGGGGGGGGGGGGAACAGCGAGGTAGTTCAGTGGATTGACAAGCCAGGCTTAGAGGCAGAATGTCCAGTATTCAAAACTGGCCTCAAACACTTCCCAGTTGTGTGACCCTGGGCAAGTCACTTAACCCCCATTGCCTAGCTCTACCGCTCTATGCCAACACATAGTACTGATTCTAAGGTAGAAGGTAAGAACTTAAAAAAAAAAAGAATGAAAACAGACTTCAGAGAGCAGTCAATTGGATAATCCCCCAGATTTCATATAGAAAATCTATCTAGAGACGTCAATGTCCTTTTCTCCTCTTTCCAAGGATGTCCCAACAGACATTGCCACCATAAGCAATGCCTAGCTTCATGTAATCACCATCAAAAATCCCATGTATCGACTCTACCCATTCCCCAATCCTACTTTAGATGCTTCAGTCAATAAATATGCATTCAGTGTGCCAGAGATTACACTAAACCAGAGGTTAGAAAAAGAGACTAAAAACAGTCACCGCTCTCAAGGACTGTGGATAGCATCATAGCATAAAGTAAGTTTAGCTGGAGGGATCTCCAAAGACATTTACTCCAACATGGCATTTTTTTTATAAGATCAGAGTTGAGACCAAAAGCAGTAGCTGCTCAAGGTCACAAAAACAGTGTGAATTTACATTCTTAGATTCAGCATGTGGTGCTCTTTCACTGCGTTCCTCCACTTTCCCCTCCATCTCTTGCAGGCTTTCCCAGCATCCTTTGTTTTTCCCTCTCCTCAATCAACCTGGCAAACTTGACGGGCAATCCAAGGAAGCCTTTGAAAACAGGACTCCTGGCCCTTGTTATAAAGTCTTGTCCTGGAAGGTCTTCCCATGAGTCATTTTTCCCCACTTTCTCCTCTGTCGTGCCAGAGTTGTCACGTGAATCGCGTCCTCGTCCCTGTTTCATTCTCCTTCCCCAACAAGAGACCTGCTTTCATTAGCAATGCTCCGTTCCATCCCCTCAAAGCTTTGGCACATCTAATCACGCCTCCCAGGCTCTGCACTCTTTAGATGTGAACGAGCCGGAGAAGAGCCTGAGTCAGAGACATTCCAAGAGCCGGGAGCCAGCCCGGGGTCTGCACACCTGCAAAGGTAGAAAGCCTCTCGCTTTGGCTGTCAGATCAGAGATCACCCGGTGAAATTCAAGCAATTAGATGTTTGGGAGAACGAGCCGATTTCTGCAAAGGGTCCGCTGACTAGAGGAGGCAGAGAGGAGAAATACTAAAAGTCACTTCTGACTCGAATACATGACTAACTATTCTCTTCTCTTGAAAAAGTACATTCATATCTGTCAAAACGTTTTCAGGTGCGTCTAACCCTTCATGACCCCATTTGGGGTGTTCTTGGCAATAATACTGAGCTGGTTTGCCATTTCTTTCTACAGCTTGCTTTACAGAGAAGGAAACTGAGGTAAACCGGGTTAAATAAATAACTTGCCCAGCTAGTAAGTTTCTGAGTGTGGATTTGAAATCAGGGGAAAAAATCTTCCTGACTTGAGGACTGGCACTCTATTCACTGCACCATTTAGCAATTCTGCATTCCAGTCATTCCATATATGTGTGCCCAGTGTGAATAAACTAGAAAATACATATTCTTTAATTTTTATATTTTATTGTTGTTGTTCAGTTACTTCAAACATGTGCTAGTCACCATGACTCCATTTGCACTTTTTTTGGCAAAGATACTTGAATGTTTCACCATTTCCTTCTCCAGAACATTTTACAGATGAGGAAACTGAGGCCAAAAAGGCTAAGTGACTTTCCTAGGGTCATACAGCTAGTCTGTTTCTTGGGATGGATTTGAACACAGGTCTTGACTGTAACAGAATGCTATTGGCCCATAAGAAATGAAGAACAGCAGGATCACACACACACACACACACACACACACACACACACACACACACACACACACACACCAAACATGAAAAGACTTCTATGAAGTGATGAAATCTGAAGTGAGCAAAACCAGGATAACATTGTGCACAGTGCCAGCAATAATGTACAATGATTAACTGTGAATGACTCAACTATTATCAGCAATACCAGGATCCAAGACAGCTCCAAGGGACTCGGGATGAAAAAGGCTATCCACCACCATAGAAGAAATTGATGGAATCTGAATGTAGGTTGAAGAATCCCATTCTTCACTTTATTTCCTTCATGAATTTTTCTCTAGTATAAATGATATGTGTCATCTCTCAGAACATGACAACCATGCAAATATGCATTGCATGCTAACACATGTATAATCTGTCATATATCTTCCTTCTTGGGGAGAAAGGAGGGAAAATATAGATTGAAAAATATGAGAAAATAATAAAAAATACTAAATAATTTGCATGTAACTTGGAAAAATATATTTAAAGAAAGAACTCAGGGCTTCCTGGCTCCACTGCTCTGACCACTACACCACCTCACTACCCTCTTAACCCACATTTTCATATTTAATTTCTTTTAAAAGTTACTCTGTGTCATCTTTGTTCACCCACTGAGGAGAAAAAGAGAATTCACTGATGCTGTCATCATTTCTTCTTCATTTTATCTCTTCTATACCACATTCCCCTCCAGACTTCATTCTAAACAGTCTAATTAATTATCATATTAATGTATTAATGGGAGAAAATTCCAGGGGTTCTTCTGTTCCACACAGCATTTTAAGAAGGACTCTGTGGAAACATATTTTTTTTATTCTTTTATGATCTAAGTCTTCTCCAATTGCTCCCTTCTGCATTCTATTTTAAGGCAGTGAAATGGGTAAGAGAACTGAATTTGACTCAGGAGGAGCTGAATTCAAATCCTGCCTCGAATATATTTGTGTATTCCTAAACAAATGACTTACCCTCCTTCATTCTCAATTGTCCCATGTATAAAATGGAAACAATAAGAGCACCTTCTCACAGGGATGTTATTAAAATCAAATGAGATACCACGTACAACATTTTGTAAACCTTAAAATGCTTTATAAATGCTCTTATTATTACTATCCTGATTTCTATACACCATATTTTATAGTTTATTGTAGAATATTATATTTTATATACATATTATGTTCTAGAGTTTTATATAAGCTTTTGGGGATCAAGAATGTAATGTCCTCAGGGACAAAAACTGTCTTTGTTTTGTTTTCAGCTTTGCATCCTTGCACAGTTGGCACTTAATAAATGTCCATTTTGTCATGTAATATTAACCAAATAAATCTAGCAAAGGCCAGACTGACAGGCTAAGGAGTCTAAGCTCCTACCAGGGGTTCTTCCTCTCCCCAGTTCAAAAATATGAACCAAGTTTTGAAAATTCAAAAAAAGAATTTCTATCCAAACCAGAAGTAACATAATGACTTGGGGGAAAGGAAGAGAGCCCCAAATTGGGATATATTTTAAATTATTCCTTGCTCAAAGCCAAACAACCTTTCCACATCCATATAGGTATTAAACCTCTTTTAGTGTTTCTAAGAGCATCTAATTCAGATTTCTCTTGTTTTAAATCTGACTTCTGATTTTTTTTATAGTTTAAGGGGTTATGGTAAAATATTTAAAAAGTAAACCCTCTCCAGCCCAAAGGCAGTTTTCTTGCTTATGCAATTAACTTTTGACTTAGAAATATTTCCTGCCATATGATCTTTTAAAAGAGAAAAATATCCTCAAGTATTTGTGAAGATCCCAAGATGTCAGTCAATACTGCTGTTTTAATTAAGCTTAGCATTTTTGTTGTGCAATATTTTAAAAAATAAAAGCTCTTAATCTGTCCTTCTGTAGAGCCAGGGGACGTTCTTTCCCCTGCCTGTACAGCTAATCAAGGAACATCTTTTAGAGAAGTTGTTTCTCAGAAAACTTAACAAGATGCCTGTTTTTTAACAAGGCACAGTTCTGCTCTGATTCATACCTGCACCCGTGGGCCCATTGCCATTCTATGTGCTCAGCACGTAAATACATCCCCTTATGTCGTGGATTGCTGGGTGGTAATGTTGATTAGGCCTGAATATACCAGGTGGTGAGCAGTATCAGACTCTGAGATGCTGTTACCATGGGGACAAGAAGCTGGTCCATCTCAGCATAGGCACCACAGTCTGCTGTCTTTGACAAGCTATTGTTACAAAAAGAAAGAAAATTTTGACTCCTAAGTTATTGGAGCTCTTTGCTTTTAAAATATTTGTGTACAACAGCTATCCTCAAACCCCCTGCCCCTTTTTAATAGTGGGACAGTTATATGAGAAAGGAAATTTTGAGCAAGCTTTGATTTCAATAAGATAACTCTAGGCTTTGCCTATCACCATGACTAAAGATCTTTAAAGGAAAGGTAATGCATCATTCGATCTTCAAGTTATTAGTATTAACATTACTTTTAAAACTGAGTTTTGTTCAGTATATGTTAAAGTGATGAAGTCTCTAATCCCTAAATAAGAAGTTTGTGTGGAATAAACTCCAGTGGATAAAACTATAAAGATGTTTCTTCCTTTCCCCTTTTCCCTGAAAGTGACAGCCAAGGGATTTCTTTTCTGGATAAGGATATATGAAGGGTCTGTGGTTGCAAACTGCAAAACTGGAAGGAGGGAGGGAGAGAGAGAGAGAGAGAGAGAGAGAGAGAGAGAGAGAGAGAGAGAGAGAGAGAGAGAGAGAGAGAGAGGAGAAAGAGGAGAGAGAGAGAGAGAGAGAGAGAGAGAGAGAGAGAGAGAGAGAGAGAGAGAGAGAGAGAGAGAGAGAGAGAGAGAGAGAAGGAGGGAGGGAAGGAGAGAGGGAAGGAGGGAGAGGAGGGAGAGAGAGGGGGAGGGAGGGAGGGAGGGAGACAGAGAGAGAGAGAGAAGGCAATTGAGAGAGAATAAGCAAGGTAATCAGCGACAAAGAGAAGCAATGACATATGTGGCTGACATATTTATCAAGCATTTTGCATTTGTTTTCTCACTGGATTCTCACCACAACTCTGTAATATAGATATCAATTATATCTGTATTGTCTAGGTTCCTTTTGGATCAGAAGTCTTCCCAGAAGTAGAATTAGAAGGAACCAGGAAGGCCAATTAATCCAACCCATATTTGAATAAGAATGCCTTCTACAACACTTTCCAAAACAGCCCACTTTCACTTGAAGTGGAATTCACTAGCTAGGCAGCCCATTCCTCTTTTGAATAGCTCTAATTTCTAGGAATATTTTTTGCTAACATCAAGTCTGGTTCTACCCTTCTATAACTTCAAGTTACTGGTTAAAATTCTTTCCTTTGGGGCCAAGTAGAATAAATCTAATCTCTCTCACACATGACAAATCTTCAAATACTTGAAGACTGTTATCAGGTTAGCCTAAGTCTTTGTTCTTCAGACTAATCATTTCCTTTTCCTTCCACTAATGCTCAAATGGCATGATGAGTACTTAAGCCATACTGGTGACCCTTTTCATCTTTTAAAGTCCAATATAAATGCTATCTATTCTGGGAACTCTTTTCTTCAGGATACACATTTCCAATACTTTTCAATAATCCTCCTATGACCCAATCATGAAGGCCTTCCTCATCCTGGTTGACCACACCTGGTCACTCTCCAATATAGAATTATCTTTTCTAAAATGTCATACCTAGAATTGTGCATAATGCTGAATATGAAATTTGAACAGGTCAGAATACAGTCGAGCTATCATCGACTAAGGTGACATTATTTTTCCCATAAAGCAGTCTAGAGTAATGTTAGGGGGGGTTTATGTCAATAGTTTGAAGTTGATTAAAATTCCCAGGTCTTTTTCATATAAATGTCTATCCAATTACATTTATCCCTAATGTGATCTATAAAGTTAACTGTTGAGCAGGCAGGATCCTCCACTGCAAATATATTATAGAAGTATGGGTATTATAGCATCCTCATTGATAATGGTTTGGTGATGGATGGCCTGGAAACAAGACAAGTCAAGAACTAACCTTCAAATACCCACTATGTGCCAAGAACTATGCTAAGCAATGGGATTGCAAAGAAAGGTGAAAACAGTCCCTGCTCTTAGGGAACTCACAATCTAATGAGATACAACATGGTGGTCTCTTCTGAATTTCCCCCATACCTATGATACCCCCCTTTCCTCATTCCTTTCAAGGTCAAATGAATTTCTATCCTCTCTAAAGACATTGTTGGATTAGAGAAGGGAAGAGAGTTTAGAACTAATAGGATATCAATGTAGTAGCAAGAAAAGTTCTCATTGTCAATAGAAAATAATTATTATTATCCCCATCTTGCTGGAAGAATGAGGAAACTGAGGTGTTTTTAACCATTTTCCCATTACCTAATTTACCCATGGTCAAACAGCTAGAAGTAACTGCTGCCAAATTCAAACACAAGTCTTGATTCTAGTCCCAGAAATCAATAAATTGTGCCACCTCACTACCTGAAAAGGGAGAGGAAAAAAATCTTTAAAAAGAGAAGAAAGAGAAGAAGGAAGGGAGGGAGGGAGGGAGGAAGGAAAGGAGGAAGGAAGGAAGGAAGGAAGGAAAGAAGGAAGGAAGGAAGGAAGGAAGGAAGGAAGGAAGGAAGGAAGGAAGGAAGGAAGGAAGGAAGGAAGGAAGGAAGGAAGGAAGGAAGGAAGGAAGGAAGGAAGGAAGGAAGGAAGAATTAAAATAAATACAAGAAATTTGGAATCAATTAAGTAAATGGATGGGAATAGAACAATCAGAATAATAAAAACAAAATTAATTGTAGGGCAAGATAGAGAAGTGGCCCACTTCTAGGAGAGATCCTGGTACATTTTATCAGATTTATTTATTTAACTGGATGTTTTTGTGTTACTTTTTCTCTGCAAAAAAGTACAATAGTGAATTGCAATGACTGATAATAAGAAAAATCAACATATCAAAAAATCTTAAAAGATTAAATAAGAATAGGATACATTATGAATCAGGATTTTTCTGATCCAGACACAATGAAATCTGAAATTAAAATTTTTCACAAGCTTTTAGTCATGGGTGACATTTTTTAAATGAACTGATAAAGTACAAAGCACCTACTAAAATATAGATACCAATATTCATATTGAAACTTCTAGTACTTCAAGAGATATATTGGTCAGATATGTGGACAGAACAGTTGAACATCCACAACCCAATACAAAAATGATAGAGAGTAGACAGAGAAAGAAAGAAAAAAAATTTTTCCCTACTGAATAAATTGCATTTCAATTGTGTACACATGTGTATATTTTTCCTACTTTTGACAAGTTCATATGAAAGTGTGAACCAATTTCCTCCTTGTTACTAAGGACTCCCAATCATGTACTCAGATTATGTGAGAAATTTTTACATATTCTTCTTCATCTTCCTTTCTGTGTATTCTTCCTCCCCTTTCTATTTTTCATCAGTAAACGCAGTGTGTGTGTGTATATATATATATATATATATATTTATATATTTATATTTATATATATATATATATATATAGTGTGTGTGAGGGGGGGGAGAGAGAGAGAGAGAGAGAGAGAGAGAGAGAGAGAGAGAGAGAGAGAGAGAGAGAGAGAGAGAGAGAGAGAGAGAGAGAGAGAGAGAGAGAGAGAGAGAGAGAGAGAGAGAGAGAGAGAGAGAGAGAGAGAGAGAGAGAGAGAGAGAGAGAAAAGAGAGAGAGAACTAGGTGGCACAATGGCCTGGAATCAGGAAGACTTGAGTTCAAATTTAGGTTTAGACACTTATTACCTATGTGACCTTGGGCAAGTCACTAAACCTTTTTTCCTTATTCATTTTCCTATATATCAAAGAGTTATTTTCTCTTAACCTCTGTCATTTAATTTCCATCTCAGGACAGTGAACTGTGTTTACCCCTGCAGACAATAATCAAATCAGTTAAGAAGGAAAGTACCTCTATTGGTCAGACAGAAAGTTCTAGCCAAATATTCATTTCCCTGGTGATTCAGCAGCAGGAGTCCAGATACCATTATATTTCCAAGGAAAAATTATTAGCCTACTCTGGAGTGAGTATCAAAACACAGCATAAAACTTCATAGACAGATAATTATGCTCAAAAGAATGGAGCACTAGAGGACAAAGACAAATGAAAGTTTGCTAATAATTCATTTTTATCTCTTGTAAGACTTTCTAGTTTAAGGTTTCTAGTTGTTCCTTTGACATCTCTTCCCATAGCCATTCTCTCACCTCCAGACTATCTTACCCACTCCCATTCTAGGAAGAATTCTGACATTTCTAAAAGGCTAAAAAAAATATTATTTACAACAAAAGCCATGCAATGCAATTCAGGAGAAGTTGTTTTCTTTTTATTCGACAATAACTCTCATGCATATCTTCCAAAATGTGGTTTTAAACCCAAAAACTGTCTTTTAGTTTAGTTAGTTTTTAATTTATTTAATTTATTATTTATATCTATATTTTTATTTATATTATTTTAGTTTTAGCTATTTCCCCATATCATTTATTTTTTATTGTTATACTTTTTCATCAACAAAAATTTGTCACTGTACCCTCCTACCTTGCTCCCCACATCTTCCTATTGATAATGGAAGGGGGGAAAAGCATATTTCAAACATGGAGGGACAAGCAAAATAAATTCCCACAACAGCCATGTCTCAATTTGCTCTCTGAATAGGTAAATGGCACAGTGGATAGCCCAGTCCTAAAATTAGGAAGACTCATATTCCTAAGTTTAAATCTTGCCTCATACACTTATTCACTACGTGACCCTGATTAAGTCACTAAACCTTGTGTGCCTCAGTTTCCTTTTCTATAAAATGATCTGGAGAAGGAAATGGCAAACCACTCCTGTACCTTTGCCCAGAAAAACAGTTAGAAAGATTCCAAATACAACTGAACTACAATAATCTGCTTCCTGAGTCCATGACCTATCTATCAGGAGGTGCTAGCAATATATCATCATGTTTCCACTGGAACCATGGTTGCCCATTACAGAATTCAGAGCTCCTAAGTCTTTCAAAAGTGTCTTTTCAATATTGTTGCTCTGATATAAATTGTTCTCCTGGTTCTGCTCACTTCATTTTGCATACATTCATACAAGTCTTCTCATATTTCTCTGAAACCATTCCCTTCATTATTCTTGGAGCACGGTAATATTAAATGCAAATACCTTAATTTATACAGTCATTCCCCAATTGATGGGAAATTTTTGAGGTTCTAATTATTTGCCACTGCAAAAAAGAGCTGTTTTTATCAATATTTTTGTAAATCATTAGGTAGAGTTTGTTTTCCTTAGGGATAGTCACTCTACTTTGCCTTCCTTCTCATCTCCCCCTCTCTCTTCTGCTCTTCCTCTCCTTTTTCTTGGTTGAATGAGTTATAGTGCTGTGTCCAATTGTGTGTATGTATGGGTGTATATGCTTTCTTCCTTTAACCCTCTTCCTCCTTGCTTTTATAGACTTCTATTTGTATACCCTGCCTTTGTGAGATATTTTTTCCATTTCCTTTCTCCATCCAGCCTTGTACACTCCTCTCCCTTTCTATTTTTTTAATGATCAGCAAACATAAGAGTTAAAAAATGACAATGAGCATTTAAAGAAGACCTGTTATGTGCCAAGCACTATTCTAAGCACTTTATACATATTACGTCTTTATAATATATAATAACCCTCTGAGTTTGGTGCCATTATTATCAACCCCATTTTATAGTTGAGAAAATTGAGGTTAACAGAGATTGAAATTGACTTGCACTAGGTGACACAGCTGGTAAGAATTTGAGGCTAGATTTATACTTAGGTTTTCTTGCCTTTTGGTCCAGCACTATCCACTGTGCCAACCAGCTGCCTCATCAGAGAACACCTTTCTGGCTTTCTATATATTTAGGCTCCCTCTCTGATCCCTGATGGCAATTGAACTTTGAGGGGACACATGTATTGTTTCCTCATATTATAATGTAAACAGTTTAATCCCTTATGATTATTGACTCATGTTTAACTTTTTGTTTCCCTTGACTCCTCTGTTGACACTTCAAAGTTTGCACTTCACAGTACACTGCTCTGGTCCTATCATTGGAAGTGCTCTATTTCATTAAAAACCCATTTTTCTCTATAGAAGTATGTTCCATTTTGCTAGTTAAGTTATTCTTGGTTGTAAGTCTATATACTTAACCTTCTGGAATATCATATTCCAAACTCTTTGCTTATTTAAAGTGACAGTTACCTATTCATGTCCAATCTTGAGTGTGTTTCTTCAGTATCTGAATTCTTTCTTTTGGAATGCTTGCAATATTTTTTTTTCTTTAACCTAGAAGTTCAGGAACATGACTACAAGTTCTTGGGAATTTTCATTTGGGAGTTTCCTTCAGGAAGTGAACAGTGGATTTCTTCTACTTCTACTTTACCCTCTGGTTTGAAGTTTTCTTTTATAATCTCTTGGAAATATAATTTCAAAGATTTTTTGTTTATTTGTGTATAGTAATTCTTTAGTCCTACTGTTTTCTTGGTCAATTGTTTCATTTTAACAAAGTGTATAACATTTTCTTCTATACTTTTTTCAGTCTTTTGACTTTATTTTAATATTTCCTTTTCATCTCATAGAATCATTAACTTCCAATTAGTCCATTCTAATTTTTAGGGAGTTTGTTGCTTGCAACCTATTGATAAGTCTTCCAATTAATTTTTCCAAAGCTTTCATTTACTTGAGATACCATTTCAGTTATTAAAATGTTTTTTACCCTTTTGAAAAATTTTTCATCTCCTTCATGAATTCTAGTTCAATATGTGTCCATGTTGTGCTTTTTTTTCTCTCAGGCTTTACTTCTGTATTGTCCAGTGTCTTCCCCTTCTTCTACATTCATCTCTCGAGCATCCCTGTCACTATACTAACTCTTTATGGTGAGATTTTTAATTTGCTCAGTTTTCTGGCCAACTTCTTCACTTAAAAATTTATATTAGGTAAGCAAATAGGGAGTTCTACCAAATTCCTTTTATGACACAAACATGGTACTGATTCCAAAGCCAGGCAGGTCAAAAATGGAGAAAGAAAATTATAGATCAATCTCCTTAATGAATATAGATGCAAAAATCTTAAATAGGACACTAGCAAAAAGACTCCAGCAAGTCATCACAAGGGTTATTCACTATGATCAGGTGGGGTTTATATCAGGAATACAAGGATGGTTCAATATTAGGAAAACCATCCACATAATTGACCATATCAACAAGCAAACCAACAAAAATCACATGATTATCTCAATAGATGCAGAAAAAGCCTTTGATAAAATACAACACCCATTCCTATTGAAAACACTAGAAAGTATATGAATAGAAGGGCCTTTCCTAAAAATAATAAACAGTATATATCTAAAACCATCAGCTAACATCATCTGCAATGCGGATAAACTAGAAGCCTTCCCAATAAGATCAGGAGTGAAACAAGGATGCCCATTATCACCTCTACTATTTAACATTGTATTAGAAATACTAGTAGTAGCAATTAGAGAAGAAAAAGAAATTGAAGGTATTAAAATTGGCAATGAGGTAACCAAGCTGTCACTCTTTGTGGATGATATGATGGTCTACTTAAAGAGTCCTAGAGAATCAACCAAAAAGCTAATGGAAATAATCAACAACTTTAGCAAAGTTGCAGGATATAAAATAAACCCACATAAGTCATCAGCATTTCTATATATCTCCAACACATCTCAGCAGCAAGAATTAGAAAGAGAACTTCCATTTAAAATCATCCTAGACAACATAAAATACTTAGGAATCTATCTGCTGAGACAAAGACAGGAATTATATGAACACAACTATAAAACACTCTCCACACAATTAAAACTCGATCTAAACAATTGGAAAAACATTAACTGTTCATGGGTAGGATGAGCTAACATAATAAAAATTACACTTACCCAAATTAATTTACTTATTTAGTGCCAACCCATCAAACTACCAAAACACTCTTTTTACTTAATTAGAAAAAACCATAACAACATTCATTTGGAAGAACAAAAGATCAAAGATATCCAGGGAATAATGAAAAAAAATGCAAAGGAAGGTAGCCTTACAATTACATATCTCAAACTATACTATAAAACAGTGGTCATCAAAACAATATGGTACTGGCTAAGAGACAGAAAGGAGGATCAGTGGAATAGACTTGGGGTAAATGACCTCAACAAGATAGTCTATGATAAACCCAAAGATCCCAGCTTTTGGGACCAAAATCCACTATCTGATAAAAATTGCTGGGAAAATTGGAAGACAGTATGGGAGAGTTTAGGTTTGAATCAACATCTCACACCCTACACCAAGATAAACTCAGAATGGGTAAATGACTCAAACATAAAGAAGGAAACTATAAGTAAATTGGGCAAACACAGAATAGTATACATATCAGATCTTTGGGAAAGGAAAGATTTTAAAACCAAGCAAGAGTTAGAAAAAATCACAAAATGTAAAATAATTAATTTTGATTACATCAAATTAAAAAAGTTTTGTACAAACAAAACCAATGCAACCAAAATTAGAAGGGAAGCAACAAATTGGGAAACAATCTTCATAACAAAAACTTCTGACAAAAGTCTAATTACTCAAATTTATAAAGAGCTAAATCAATTGTACAAAAAAATCAAGCCATTCTCCAATTCATAAATGGGCAAGGGACATGAATAGGCAGTTTTCAGCCAAAGAAATCAAATTAATAAGCACATGAAAAAGTGCTCTAAATCTCTTACAATCAGAGAGATGCAAATCAAAACAACTCTGAGGTATCACCTCACACCTAGCAGATTGGCTAACATGACAGCAAAGGAAAGTAATGAATGCTGGAGGGGATGTGGCAAAATAGGGACATTAATTCATTGCTGGTGGAGTTGTGAATTGATCCAGCCATTCTGGAGGGCAATTTGGAACTATGCCCAAACGGCAATAAAAGACTGTCTGCCCTTTGATCCATTCATAGCACTGCTGGGTTTGTACCCCAGAGATAATAAGGAAAAAGACTTGTACAAGAATATTCATAGCTGCGCTCTTTGTGGTGGCCAAAAATTGGAAAATGAGGGGATGCCCTTCAATTGGAGAATGGCTGAACAAATTTTGGTATATGTTGGTGATGGAATACTATTGTGCTCAAAGGAATAATGAAGTGGAGAAATCCCATGGGAACTGGAATGACTTCCAGGAAGTGATGCAGAGTGAGAGGAGCAGAACCAGGAGAACATTATACACAGAGACCAACATACTGTGGTAGAGTCGAAGGTAATGGATTTCTCCATTAGTGGCAATGCAGTGATTCTGAACAATCTGCAGGGATCTATGAGAAAAAAAACACTATCCGCATTCAAAGGAAAAACTGTGGGAGTAGAAAAACTGAAGAAAAACAACTGCTTCATCACATGGGTCGAGGGGATATGATTGGGGATGTAGACTCTAAATAAACATCCTAATGCAAACACCAACAACATTGAAATAGGTTCTGATCAAGGACACATATAATACCCAGTGAAACTGTGTGTCAACTACAGGAAGGGTGAGGGAGGGGAAGAAGGGATAGAAAATGATTTTTTATCCAAGAATAATGTTCTAAATTGACTAAATAAAATTTAAAATATTAAAAAAAAATTAAGAATTTATATTAGGGCTGGACTCTATATTTCTCAAGGTAATATCTGAGCTGTGTTTGTATATTTATGGTCCTGCTGTCTTCTTGGGGTGTTGAATGATGTATTATTCTAGGATATCAGAGACACCTAATTCTAGGGACATTCTCAGTCAACTCAAAGAGTCCTGACCCAGGATGAAGTCTGATTGTTGCTCTCCTGGTCTAAGCTCTACAAGTTTCTGATCTGGTCTTGGGTCTAAGGAATTCCTTCCAAGATAGCCATCTCTAGAAGTAGGTCTCATCTGTTGGTCCTGGATCTGTGACACAGTTGTTATTGTTCAGTTGTGTCCAATTCTTTATAACCCCATTTGGGGTTTTCTTGGCAAAGATACTGGAATGGTTGGCCATTTCCTTTTCCAGCTTATTTTATAGATGAGAAAACTGAGGCAAACAGGGTTAAGTGACTTGTCCAGGGTCACTCAGTTAGTAATTGACTGAGGCCATATTTTTACTCAAGAAGATGAGTCTCCCCATGTTCACTGCTCCACCTAGCTGCGCCCCCCCACTCCCTAATGTATATGTTAGGGATGACTTATCAACCCAATTACATAGTCTCTCCCTGCAGCAGAATGCTCAATGTCATAATTTCTTGTTTTACTCTGTCTCCCAAACCTTTCTATTTCCTTATTCTGACCTGTGCTGGAAAAATGAAACACTCATTTTCTTCTCATGTAGGACTCACTCCAACATACTTTCTAGATCTGGCCCAAACCTTAGCTGCATTTCCTACTTCTCTGCCATCTTGTCCCACATTGGGACAACCAGAATTACCTGTTGCATTAATGATGTGGAAAGTCTATAAGCGAAATGTTATGGATAGAAAGGAAAGGATTGGGACTAATGGCATCATTTCAAATTGTGAGGCCCTAAAGAAAACTTTTCAGAAGGAAGAACTAGTTCACCCAGTGGTGGGAAACGTTTATAAGTCTAGACCCTGGAAGAAACACAAGTCATTTTTCCTGGATATGTCCTTCTTTTCTTGGAAATGCCTCCCCTTTCCTGGGTCCCTGATTATTTACCTCTCCTTGAGAAAGGAGTTCTTAACTTGGGGTTCATGAACTTGTTTTGTAATATATTTTTGATAATTTTATATTAATGTAATTATTTAATTGTAATCCTTTGTAGTTCATTTTATACATTTAAAAACATCATTCTAAGAAGAGATCCATAAACCTCACCTGACTGCCAACCAAATCCATGAGAAAAATAGTTACAAACCTCTGCTTTGAGAGATGATCATATGTAGAACTTAGTTGGGGATGGGAGAGAGAAGGGAGAAGAAGAAAGGCAAGAGGCAAATTAATCCTTTTCAGTCTAGAACTTCTATGTTTCTGGAATGCTCCCTTTGGATCTGTTTGTAGAGTTGGAGTTACAGTGAAGATAAATGCTGAATGATGAAGCTTTTCCAGTATCATTCGATTCCTGACAGATCATCCGTTCTATAAATATTTGATGAACTACATAGCTAGATTATAACTAAGTTTTCAATATATAATGAATTCTCTTTACTCATTCTCCTGAGAATAATCCTCTGTGTTGCAAGAGAATATTGGAAATCGGCAGATCTCAACTATAAAGAAAATAAACTCCTTACCATAGGCAAGTCAAGGAACTAAGCATAGATCCATAGATCTAGGTCCTAAAAGAAATCAAGCTGTGAATTTAAGATGTCTATGTATATTATACATATTAGAGAGAAATATATAATAAAATAGATGAAATATTTTATAATTAAAGTTATATATGTGTGTGTGTGTGTTAAAAGGTAGACTGAAAAAATCATCACTTATATATAAGTAACATGTTGTAATTTTTAGGACCAGTGTTGTAGAGGCAGAAGTGACCTTAGAGGTCATATAGTCTTACTTCTCAGTTTTATAAATAAAGCAACTGAGTTCTGGAAAAGTTAAGTGATTTAGAGTAATTGGCAAATCTAGTCCTTAGTCTCTAAATCTACCACTCTTTCTACTGAATCACACTGGTTCTATAAAATGTTTTCTTCTCAACAACTCCAGGGGTCTAGGCACTGAGATTATTATCTCCATTTTAAGAGGAAACTAAGGCATAACAGAAGTGAAATGATTTAATCCAAGGTAAATCCTCAAATTGGGACTGAAAAAAAAGCAATCTTTGCTTTTCAATTCTATACTATTTTTTTTTGTTTTCTTGAGCATCTATATGAGGGGAATCTCAAAGTATATTTTTCTAATAATCTGCTATTTCTTTTCTTGTGTGGTCTACACAAAATAAGACCTTCAAAGGTTAGAAAAAGGAGAAAACAATTTCATTCAATTCAAGTTGAATCAACATTTATGTTTGTTGTCCCTACTATATTGCAGGTACAGTGCTAAAATGAAAACAAATATTAAGTCCCTTTTACTTCTAAACCATGAATGTGCTGTTTTTATCATCTCAAGGATGTATGATTTTAGGGTCAATCCTTATGGTTTCCATTCGATCTCATTCAGAAAATATAGAGGTAGCATTAATGGGAAGATAAAGCAGTTTGTAGAAAGCAATCTGGAGTCTTGTGGGGTCAGAGTCTAAATCTATGATTCTGTAAGGGTCATAATTTTCAGGATGGATATTCTATTGATGCAGAACAACAACTTGTCTTAAATTATAGTCTTAGAGAACTCTCTACAGCTCTTAAGTTAAATGACTTGCTCTGGGTCACAAAGCTAATATGAGCTCAATAGTCAGGAATTAAAATGAGTTCAGTCAGCACTCTATCCAATATGCTGCACTGCCTCCCAGAGTGATGCCTGATATGTACAAAATGAGGAACTAAAGGAAAAAGTATGAAGATTTAATATTGTCCCATATTCAACACAGTCTTCTGACCCAACTAGCCAAAAGGACCAAGGATGCAGTAATATCTTTTTTCATATTCGACAGTCTTTTCGTTTTATTCAGTCATAACTGGGCACTTACTATTGTAGTCCCAGGAGTTTGAGTCATTCTGAAAAACTGGAGATGGTCCAGAAAAGTGAAACAAAAATTACTACTCTGTAAGCTATTTGAGGATTTTCTTCTTCAGTATCCTCTGAAGTAGCTATCACAATGCTGAGCACACAGTAGCAGTTCATTAAATCCTTGTTGATTGACTCATTTATTGAAAAATTAGGGGAAGAAAATGATCCCATGAGAAAAAGGAGAAAAAACTAGAGCTAACATTATTTTAGCCCTTGGAAGAGATTACCAGACACTGGCAATAACTGATTTCAAACAGATAAAAGGTTTTTGAGGAGAATAACGAGAGATTGGATGAGTTTATTTTAAAAATTAATTAAAAATTATTTTAAAACTACACAATTGTGGTACTGAAGAAAACATTTCAGAGTTTCTTAGATAGCAAAGAAATCAAATCAATTCGTATTTAAAGAAATTTACTGAATATTCTTTGGAAAGACAAATACTAAAGCTGAAGCTTAAATACTTTGGTCACATAATAAGATGACAGGAGTTACCAGAAAAGATTTTGATGCTAGGAAAGATTGAAGACAAAATGAGAAGGGGACAGCAGAGGATGAGCTAAATAGATAGTAGTACATAAAAAATAAACATGGGTTTGGAAGACGGACAAGTCTGATGTGCTTTGGTCCATTGGGTTATGGAGAGTTGGACATGCCTAAACAACAACTTGATTATCAGTTCAACTAAATAAAACTTGATTAATAATGATTTTTAAATGAATGAACAAAATATTATTTACACTGTATATAGAAATAGCATTTATACTGTAGATAAATTTACACTGTATATACACAAAATGCAAATACTATTGTATACAAGAGATTATACCTGATGTCAAAAAGTTTATATTCTATAAAGGAAAATAACATTTAGGAGAGTAAGGAAGAGAACATTGAAATTACTAGGACAGTGAATGGAGCCATGAAGTAATCAAGTGACCTGCCTTTTCCAGAAGTAATGATAATTTTGATCTGATCATTGTTACTAGAACAAAAATTTCAGGAGGGCAAGAAGGAGGAATTTCAGGGTGGTTTGGTGCAGTTTATGCTGCAGGCTGGTGTGGGAGGTATATAAGAGTCTAAGAACATGACCTATGATGTCATGGTTATTGTAAATAGTAAAACAGCACTCCTGGGAAAATTTACATGTAAACACCCATGTAACCTTGGACTTTGGCACTAACCCTTCTTTGTTCTGTTTCTATATAATATCTGGCCTGGCCAAAATATGGTGCAAAAATCTATCACTGTTCTGCCACTGCCCAGGACCACCTTCATAAATAGCATCCCCTTCCAAAAAAAAAATCCTATTTTCTACCATTCTGGTGTGAATTGCTCCTCTTTCTTCACTATCTCAATATCTTCTGTAAGGTGAAACCAGCCCTCTGATGGTCTTCTACATTATGATTGGAATAGTTGGCAGGATTCCAAAGAAATGGACTTGGGATAGAAGCCTTTGCAGGGGAAATCCAGACCATTGTCATCCCTTGGGAGACAGGTTGCCCTGCCCAACAAAGGTAATTCCAAGGGGTCACCTGAATCCCCAGAGGAAGTGGTACCAGTATGCTAGATGCTTTCAGCCCACCCGCTGTTCATCTTGCTTAATGAAAGATTTGTAGCCTAGGCAAACACGAAATTTTCAGCACTCTTAAGAAAATGACAATCAAAATGACAATTTCTCTTATTATCATAATAAGAAGAACAAAATACGATCAGTTGTAAATGGCAGGGTCATTAGGAATTAGGAATGTGGTGGGGAAAGACAGAGGACAGTATAGAGGAAAAGAAAATAAGGAGAGTATTCTCTCTCTCTCTCTCTCTCTCTCTCAGGTGTGAATGGTAAAGGATGTGTCCATTCAGAATATCCAAGAAATAGAACTGGCACAGTTTGAAAGGTAACAATTAATTAGGCTGTGCATATTTGTGTGTGTGTGTGTGTGTGAGAGAGAGAGAGAGAGAGAGAGAGAGAGAGAGAGAGAGAGAGAGAGAGAGAGAGAGAGAATGGACACATCTGGAGATGTCTAGTCAGGACCAGACTCAAGCTAGCAATATATTTTTGAGTTTTCCTTATTATCAGATAAAGAGGAATAAATATACAAAAAAATGGTGCCTGAAAGCCTTGCTAGTAAGGAAATATTGGGGTCACTTTCTCACAGCTGTCTCTTTAAGTGTGTGAACTTTAAATTACTCCACCCCACTTAGATCTTAATTTATGGGAAGATAAAGTTGTAAACTCCTGATTGAACAATGAAGATACTTAGTACTCACCTTATAATGAAGCTAGAACTTTAAGCTAAGTCTATTTTAAGATCTTAATATAAAAAGGTTTTAAGTAACTATAAAAGTTAAATTAATCACATAAAGGTCAAGTAACTAACAAAAGGTGAACTTAACAAAGAAGAGTTAAGTAACTCTAAAGATGTAATCTAATCAAAGAAGATGAAAACTAAAGAATGGGCATTTAGAGGAGGGGGCACAAGGGTGAAAGGTCTATATATTGGCTCACCTCCTCTCTCCAGGACCCTTTTGGTGGCGGAGAGTTGGCTGATAGCAGTGTGCTAGGCCTTTTGGCATCTTAGCGTGGCTACAAGCTATTGTCCTTTTGGTGGTGAGTTTCTGGCTGAGTTGTCCTCCTTTACTTTCCAACTTTATCCTCTTAGAAACCTCTAATCTTCTTCAGAGACCTAGAGGCAGGGATTTTAAAACTCCCCCTGACACAGGCCAGGCAGGAGAAATCCTTTATCCTCTTCCCTCCTTCTCCTTAAATTCCTTCCCTCTATATTAATTAAATTACCATAAAGTTCCAGACTGACTTGGGTATTTTATTTGGGATTTTCCCCGGCAACTAATTAAATCTAAATTTTAAGTCACAAC
The DNA here is from genome assembly GCF_027887165.1 of Monodelphis domestica. Taxonomy (NCBI): domain Eukaryota; kingdom Metazoa; phylum Chordata; class Mammalia; order Didelphimorphia; family Didelphidae; genus Monodelphis; species Monodelphis domestica. Next base: position 66,524,261 of record NC_077230.1, read on the forward strand.
CCTAAAATTATCTTTACAAGTGTTTTCCTGTACATATGTTTGAGTGTCTCTCAGTCTATGTGACTACAATTGTGTTCATAAAGCTTGGAAGGAAAAATCATCTATAAATTGATCTTTATAGTTAAATATTTTTTACCAAAAATTGGAAAATGAGGGGATGCTCTTCCATTGGGGAATGGCTGAACAAATTGTGGTATTTGTTGGTGATGGAATACTATTGTGTTCAAAGGAATAATAAAGTGGAGGAATTCTATGGGAACTACAACGACCTGTAGGAATTGATGCAGAGTGAAAGGAGCAGAACCAGGAGAACATTGTACACAGAGACTGATACACTGTGGTACAATCGAATGTAATGGACTTCACCACTAATGGCAATGCAGTGATCCTGAACAACTCTGAGGGATTTACGAGAAAAACACTATCCACATTCAGAGGAAAAACTGTGGGAGTAGAAACATAGAAGAAAAACAACTACATGGGTTGAGGGGGATATGACTGGGGATGTGGACTCTAAATGAACATCCTAGTGCAAACATCAACAACATGGAAATAGGTTCTGATCAAGGACACATGTGATACCCAGTGGAATTTCACATTGGCTACAGAAACGGGTGGGGGAAGGGAGGGAAAGTATGATTCTTGTAACCAAGGAATAATCTTCTAAATTGACTAATTAAATAACATTTTCAAAAAAAATAAAAATAAACTATTTTTTTCCAGAAATAAAATAACATAAACCTCCCTGGGAAGCTCTAAGTTTTCCAAAAGTTTTTTTTTTTTCTTTCACTTTTAATTTCTGTCCTATGCCCAGGTTCTGAGAGTATAAAGGGAAAGATAGATAAGAAGTAAGGGAATATTTTTCTTTAGACCATATAATGTGTTTATATTGTAAACTAATTAAAAACTAAGTTTGGGACTAAAATACAAATTCTCTACTATGGTTCCCTTAATTGTGTTTCGAATCTTTTTTAAAAATGCCACAATAGACTTCCAGTCAAGATGGCAGCTTATAGAATGCTAAATTTCAGACCTCCAGAAACACTTCCTTACCAATCTCAAATTGAATGCTCCTAGGGCACCAAAATTCAAAACAAACAACAGAATAGACCCCTGGAACCCTCCTCCTCCTGGACCTGGACATGGATCAAAAGGTACGCCCCCCAAAAACCAGAACCTGAGATAACTTGGATCTAAGGGGTAGGCAGAAGGAGGGTCCCAGGACCCATCCCCCCCCAATCCAGAGCGCTAAGTCCAAGGCAGCAGAGAAAACCTCAGAGCCTCAGGGCCGGCTATTCTGAAGGCCGCTTCTTGAAAACAACCTGACTGAGTTGTGGGGGCACCCAACACAGACAGCAGGGAAACATAGAGAGATGGGGGGAGCCTGTAGCCCCCTGGCTGAATCCTTCCATCTGAATCTCACGGTAGGTCCCTGCCTCAGGGCATACTCAGTTCAACCCAGTGGAACTTAATCCTATCAGGAGAGCTCCGGGAAGCTGTGCCCCCACCCCTCCTTACCCCTCAGAGTACAGGATCTTCTGGCTGACAAAGGCATAGAAACACCTCGCTGAGAGTACCAAGCAAGCCTCAGAGCATGGAAGTAAGGCAACAGAGAAGCATTGGGAGGGAACTGAGGAGGGCAGTAACACCGAAACACCAGCAATTCCTGGCTTCCCCAGGAAGACAAAACAACAACTGCATAGAATGGACAATTTGCCTAGGGCTAAAGCCTCTGAACACCAGACAGAGATAAGAAAAGCTAGACCTCCCCACTCAGATAGAGATGGTAAACAACACAGAAGCACAAAAGCCTCAAAACTGCAAGAAAAACAAGAAGAAGGGGGCAACTTTGGACACATTTTATGGAGCAAAAATATAAAATAAAGAGGAGATAGAAGAGGAAACACAAGCAAATGTGCCGAAACCTCCCAAAGGAATTGGAAACTCTCCACAATCTGATGAAGAATTTGAATTGGAAATGATCAAAAAGATGGAAGCCTTCTGGGAGGAAAAGTGGGAAATAATGCAAAAGAAATTCACACATCTACAAAACCAGTGTGACCAAACTGAAAAGGAAAACCAGGCATTAAAGGTCAGAATTAGGCAACTTGAAGATGAGCAAGAATTAATAAAGCAAAGCCAAAAGACCAAGAAAATAGAAGAGAACATAAAATATCTCACTGACAAGGTCATAGACTTGGAAAATGGAGGGAGAAGAGACAATTTAAGAATAATTGGGCTACCAGAAAAGCCAGAAATAAACAGCAAACTCGACATCATAATACAAGATATAATCAAAGAAAATTGCCCAGAGATCGTAGAATAACAGGGCAATACAGACACTGAAAGAGTTCACAGAACACCCTCTACACTAAATCCCCAAAAGACAACCCCCATGAATGTAATTGCCAAATTCCAAAGCTTTCAAGCAAAAGAAAAAATCTTACAAGAAGCCAAAAAAAGACAATTTAGATATAAAGTAATGCCAGTCAGGGTCCCACAAGACCTTGCAAGTTCCACTCTGAATGACCGTAAGGCATGGAACATGATTTTCAGAAAGTCAAGAGAACTGGGCCTTCAACCAAAAATCAGCTATCAAAACTGACTATATACTTCCAAGGGAAAGGATGGGCATTCAACAAAATTGAAGACTTCCAAGTTTTTGCAAAGAAAAGACCAGAGCTCTGTGGAAAGTTCGACATCGAAAAAAAAGAGCATGGAATACCTGAAAAGGTAAATATGAAGGAAAGGGAAAAGGAGAAAAATGTTATCTTTTTCTTTTACTCAAATTCTCTTCTATAAGGACTACATTTATATCAATCTATGTATATTAACATTTGGAAAAAACATAATGTGTAAATAGGGGGAAAAGAAAAACCAAATAGAATAATGTTTCTCACACAAAGATCACACGGGAAGGGGAGGGGAAGAAAACTCCTATAAGAAGGAGAGGAAGAGAGTTTTTACTTAAACCTTACTCTCAGGGAAATCAACTCTGAGAGGGAAGAACATCCAGATCCATTGGGATCTTGACTTCTATCTTAACCAACAAGGGTAGGGAGAAGGGAAAACCAAGGGGGGTTGGGTGGAGGGAACACAAAAAAGGGAGGGAAGAAGAGGGGGGATGGGGAGGGAACAAAAAGGGAGGGACTAGAAAAGGTAACATAGCAAGGGAGGGGACAAGGGGTACTGATTTAAAGTAAATCACTGTATTAAAAGGTAGAGAGGAGGAAGAAAGGTTAGAATTAGGGAAGGATATCAAAATGCCAGGGAGTCCACAAGTAACAATCATAACTTTGAATGTGAATGGGATGAACTCACCCATAAAACGCAGACAAATAGCAGAATGGATTAGAATCCAAAACCCTACCATATGTTGTCTTCAAGAAACACACATGAGAAGGGCAGACACCCACAAGGTCAGAATTAAAGGATGAAGTAAGGCCTTCTGGGCCTCAACTGACAGAAAGAAGGCAGGAGTGGCAATCATGATATCTGATAAAGCCAAAGCAAAAATAGACCTGATCAAAAGGGATAGGGAAGGTAATTATATTTTGTTAAAAGGGACTTTAGATAATGAGGAAATATCACTAATCAACATGTGTGCACCAAATAATATAGCACTCAAATTTATAATGGAGAAACTAGGAGAATTGAAGGAAGAAATAGACAGTAAAACCATATTAGTGGGAGACTTAAACCAACCATTATCAAATTTAGATAAATCAAATCAAAAAATAGATAAGAAAGGTAAAAGAAGTGAATGAAATCTTAGGAAAATTAGAACTAATAGACATATGGAGAAAAATAAACAGGGACAAAAAGGAATACACCTTCTTCTCAGCACCACATGGCACATTCACAAAGATTGACCATACAGGAGGTCACAGAAACATGGCATACAAATGCAGAAAAGCAGAAATAATAAATGCAGCCTTTTCAGATCACAAGGCAATAAAAATAATGATCAGTAATGGTACATGGAAAACCAAATCAAAAACTAATTGGAAATTAAACAATATGATACTCCAAAATCGTTTAGTTAGACAAGAAATCATAGAAACAATTAACAATTTCATCGAGGAAAATGACAATGGCGAGACATCCTTTCAAACCTTTTGGGATGCAGCCAAAGCAGTAATCAGAGGTAAATTCATATCCCTGAGTGCATATATTAACAAACTAGGGAGAGCAGAGATCAATCAATTGGAAATGCAAATAAAAAAACTTGAGAACAAACAAATTAAAAACACCCAGCAGAAAACCAAACTAGAAATCCTAAAAATTAAGGGAGAAATTAATAAAATCGAAAGTGATAGAATTATTGATTTAATGAATAAGACAAGAAGCTGGTACTTTGAAAAAACAAACAAAATAGACTAAGTACTGGTCAATCTAATTAAAAACAGGAAAGAAGAAAGGCAAATTAACAGCATCAAGGATGAAAAGGGGGATCTCACCTCCAATGAAGAGGAAATTAAGGCAATCATTAAAAACTACTTTGCCCAACTATATGGCAATAAATATACCAACCTGAGTGATATGGATGAATATTTACAAAAATATAAATTGCCTAGACTAACAGAAGAAGAAATAGATTTCTTAAATAATCCCATATCAGAAAATGAAATCCAACAGGCCATCAAAGAACTCCCAAAGAAAAAATCCCCAGGGCCCGACGGATTCACCTGTGAATTCTATCAAACATTCAGAGAACAGTTAATCCCGATACTATACAAACTATTTGACATAATAAGCAAAGAGAGAGTTCTACCAAACTCCTTTTATGACACAAACATGGTACTGATTCCAAAGCCAGGCAGGTCAAAAACAGAGAAAGAAAATTATAGACCAATCTCCCTAATGAATATAGATGCAAAAATCTTAAATAGGATACTAGCAAAAAGACTCCAGCAAGTGATCAGAAGGGTCATCCACCATGATCAAGTAGGATTTATACCAGGGATGCAGGGCTGGTTCAATATTAGGAAAACCATCCACATAATTGACCACATCAACAAGCAAACCAACAAGAACCACATGATTATCTCAATAGATGCAGAAAAAGCAAGCTTTTCCTCCTTATTATTATAGTGTGGAAATGTTCAAACCCCACGTACCTTCACCTCTGTGGGGTACTGGGGAGTCCTTCTGTTCCTCCAAAGGTGATTTTTATGCTCCTTTGATGTAGTCTATTTCGTTTGGTGCCGGGGAGAGAAAGCGTGTGGCGTCTAGATTGCAGCCATGATTACCTGGAAGTCTAGATAAAATCTTATAGGAATATAATTCTTATTATACTGAGTTTTTAATTCAGGTAAGGTTATCTGATCATTGTCAGTAATCCACTATTCAAGAGAAATTCCACAAGATGCTCAGAGGAAGTGTGAAACTAAAATTGTTATAGATGGATGTCTATAACTGGGAAGGAATGAGAGGATGACATTGGCATGGCCAAATGTAGGGTCCTGTAGACTCAGTTTCCCTATTTTGTTACTTCCTTATGAATAGACCTGTTGCCAGTTGTTTAATCTTGCAACTGGGTATGAGATGGAGTCCTAAGCTGTTCCAAAAACTTAACTGTGACACTTGAAATCAAATAGCAAAGGATGCTTTATCCTGTTTTACCTGTATTGAGTCATTCAATGCCATTAGACTTGTAGAACCTTTTTTGATGCTACTATAATCATAATCCTTGCTTTTTCCTTTTCTAACAAATTTCTATAATCAGGGGCTCAGTAAAATATATGAGCACACTGAAATTATGTGAGATCTTATTATTTTCCATCTGAATGTGTGTCATTCTATATCCCAAACAACTAGTTACATAGTCATGTATAAAATTAGGTCCCTAAAGTAGCATATTCATTCAGAATGCTATGACAATAGTGGGTGGGGGGAATGGGGAAGAAAGGAGTTTGTAGAAAAAAAGATATGAAACTATTGATTTTTCATATTAAAGACAGAAATCTGTCCCATTTTGTTTTAAGGAACAGAATTTCATTGCAATCAGTTATAGTAGTTATCTTAGTGGAGAATAATATATGAAATGTCTTATTACCTAAAAGAGAACTCCAACTTTGCATAGGATTGTTATTTAATCTGTTATTTAGATGTTATTTAAAAATTATCCTGAAACACATGAAAATTGTTTAAGAATTATCTTAATGTTGTTCCTACTTTTTAAAGAACTTCTAAGAGCTCTATCTGTATTTGTGTAAAATCTATTACATTTGAATATTGTGAACAACTGAATAAGTTTTATTAAAGACAATTCATTTAATATATACAAACTACATACAGTTTGGAATTAATTACTTAGAATATTTACACATCCTATCCAAACCTTTTTCTTACAATTAGAGTAAGTTCAAACTACCAAAAATTATTTTATAAAGCTAGAAAAAATAACTAAATTCATCCGAAGAGATCAAGGGTCAAGATTATCAAGAAAATTTATAGGAGAAAATGTGAAAGAAGGTACCTGAGCATTACCAAGTCTTAAGCTATTATAAAGCAGTAATCATCAAAACAATCTTGTATTGGCTAATAAATAAAGTAGCAAATCAGTGGAATGGATCAGGTACTACACAATAGTAAATGGCCATAATAATCTAGTGTCTGATAAACACAAAGATACAAGCTTTGGGACAAGAACTCAATATATGTAATAACAGCTAGGAAAGCTAGAAAATGGTATGGCAAAGACTAGAAATAGACTAAAATCTCATATTGTATACCAAGATACAGACAACATGGGGTACATGATTTAGACTTAAAGGATGATACCATAAGCAAACTAGGGGGGGCTGGAATAGTTTATCTGTCAGGTCTATGGATCAGGGAAGAATTTATGACCAAACAAGACACAGCATTATTATGAGATAGAAAAGGTTTCACAGGAATAAAATCAATGCCACCAAGATTAGAAGTATAGCAGAAAGCTGGAGAAAATTTTAAAATATATAGAAAGAGATGCTTCATTTTTCAAATATATAGAGAACTAAGTCAAATTTATAAGACTACAAGTCATTCCCCAATTGACAAATTGCCTTATGAAAAATTGCTCTAAATCACTATTGATCAGAGAAATGCAAATTAAAATAACTATGAAGTACCATCTCTCACATATCAGAATGGTTAATAAGACAGAAAAGGAAAATAATCCATGTTAGAGGGCACATGGGGATATTAGGACTCTAATGCACTGTTGGTTGAGTTGTGAATCCAAAATTTTAGAAAGCACTTTGGAACTATATTCTAAGGTCCATAAAACAGTGCATACCCTTTGATCGACCAATAACACCATTAAGTCTTTATCCCAAAGAAATTTTTTAAAAGAGAAAATATTCCTGGTAGGTTTTTTTTTTTTCTGGTGGCAAAGAACTAGAAATTGACAAAACATCCATCAAGTGGGGAATGGCCAAATAAGTTGTGTTATATGATTGTAATGGAATACTACTGTGCTATAATAAATAATGAGCAGAATGATTTTAGAAAAACTGGAAAGGTTTGCATGAACTGATGCAGAGTGAAGTAAACAGAACCAAGAGGACACTGTACACAATAAGAAATTTTATTTGATGATCAACTGTGGATGACTTAGCTATTCTCAGCAATACAATGATCCAACATAATTCTAAATGATTTCTGATGAAAAAGTGCTATTCACTTCCAGAGAAAGAACTGATGCATTCTAAATGCAGATGGAAGCATATGGGGTTTTGAGTGATTTTTTCTGTCATTATTTGCAGGGAGGGGTGTTTATTTTTGGTCTATTTTCTTCTACACCATGACTAATATGGAAATATCTTTTTGCCTGACTGCACATGTATAATTTATATTAAGTTGCTTGCCTTTTCATGGAGATGTGAAGGGAAGGAGCTAGATCAAGAATTTAGAATTCTAATTTTTAAAACATAATTGTTAAAAATTTTATATAACTAATTATAAAAATGCAAAATTTTTTAAGTATTTTTAAAAGATACTTAAAATAAAGTCAGTTATCTGTCTATCTTGAATTATTTATATGTTAACCTTTCTGAAGATAAAAGACTGGACCAGATGATCCCATGAGATTCCTCTAAAAACTTGATAGTAGCATCTGTCTTCCATTTTGAAGATATCTGCTATATAATGATCCATGTTTTCATCATAATCAGCTTGGTCTGTAGTGATGCATTCTTATCCTGGTAAAAGGATTACATGATGTTCTTAGGCAGTATATAAAATGGTCTGATTTAATATTTATTGAGTTCCCAAGTGCACAGTCATAAATCTAATTTCCTTTCATTGGTTTACCTAGACAATTTGGAATCCAATCTAAGATTTTCATCTCCAGTTCTCAAGCCTTAAATAGTTTTGGGGACCTAGTCACCTTGGAAACTAACATCCTGTTCTTTTGTTCTACTTATTTACACCAGTTATTATGTAATCTAAATGGAGAAGGCGCCCATAGGCAAAATTATACATTATGATCCTGGCTTCCTTCATTCCAGCAGTATACATGTCCTCCTTCTCCCACCTTCCCCCTTTCTCCTACTCCATACACCCACATCAGGAAACCTATAATGTAGGTCTGAATAATAAGAACGCTCCTGTCTCCTCCCTGTTTCTGAACTTAATGTTGTCTTATTCTTGTCAAACTGTTCACATAGTCTTTAATCCAGAGACACCACTTCAGAAAGTATATATTACAGAAGATTCTAGATTTAGAGCTGGCAGATACCTTCAAGGTCACTGAGTCCAACTACTTCTTATTACCAATATGGTAGAAGGGATTAAGAGACTTGCCCAGCTCACATAGATAGTATAACCAAACCAGCATGTGAATCCAATCCCTCTGATTTCAAATTCCATGTTTTCCCAAATTTAATTTTCCAGAGACCCAATGTATCAACTTACATCTTAATCTCTCTTAACGTGCCAATTTGGGAGGGTTAAAGGCATTACATATGCATTTTAAATAGGGCCTTTTGGAGATAATGGTCTGATTTTTTTGTTGTCTATCTCTTTAGCAATTCTAAGGCTGGAACTTCAGGACAGCTAAGAGGGACAGAAAGTCAAAATTAAACAAATAATTTTGAGAAATATTCATTTGGAGGCTTAGTCTTGTCATTTTCTCAGGTGGACACCATCTTTCCCAATTAATTTCACTTTACTTCCCCTTGCTACTTTCCTGTCAAACTGACCCACTTACAATCATTGACATGCTTATTTCCCAGCTCTATGCCTTTGTATATGCTGTCCCCTGTACATAGGGCTATCCTTAACTAAGAGAGGAGCTTTCCAAGTTAACAATCAGGAGTGAAATTCATTCCCCGTATCCAGTACCAAAATATGCTTCTTAATTTCAAATGAAAGAAGGAAGATAGGAAAGGGAGAGAAATACACAAAAGCAATATTGACTATCCATAAATGATAAGAATCTTGCTTGTACTTGATGTCAAATAGATAGGAGGAGCCCTGAGATCACAATTCCATTCTTTCTTGCACCTCCCAAAAAATTCAGATCTCCTAAAAAGGTACTAGCAGAGAACTGTTTCCATTAGAGATTCTTTTGGCTAACATCAGCCCTTCTGGTCCCCATCTGAACAAAAGAGAGGCCCCCAGTATTCTTTTGCAAAAACTGCATGACCTAGACTAAAGACTAACTCTGGTAGTTTTATAAACAAAGATGTTAGGTTTGGAATTGACTCATAAAAGCAAGTAGAATGGAGAAAGTAGTATTTGGAGAATCAGCAGGCAAGTGGAGAATGGTTGTAATTCCTCATGTAATTAGGTAACATGCCATTCCTACATATGTCCTCCTTAGTGTGAAGATAATTTTAGGGTTGTGGCTTAAAATATAGATTAAATTGACTGCCAGGGGAAATCCCAAATAAAATACCCAAGTCAGTCTGGAAATTTATGATAATTTAATTAATATAGAGGGAAGGAATTTAAGGAAAAGGAGGAAAGAGGATATAGGATTTCTCCTGCCTGGCCTGTGCCAGGGGGAGTTCAAAATTCCCGCCTCTAGGTCTCTGAAGAAGATTAGAGGCTTCTAAGAGGATAAAGTTGGAAAAAGTAAAGGAGGGAAACAGCCAGAAACTCACCACTGAACCAAACAATAGCTTGTAGCCATGCTAAGATGCTGGAAGGCCCAGCATGCTGCTACAGGCAATTCTCCACAACAAGAGGTACCAGAGAGAAGAAATGAGACAATATATAGACCTTTCACTCTTGTGTCTCCTCCTCTAAATGTCCATTCTTTTTAGTTCTTATCTTCTTTGATTAGATTATAGCTTTAGAATTACTTAACACTTCTTTGTTAAATTCACCTTTTGTGAGTTACTTAACCTTTTTGTGATTTATTTAATCTTTATAGTTACTTAACACCTTTTTTGTATTAATATCTTAAAATAGACTTAACTAAAAGTTCTAGCTTCACTATGTAAAGGGTGAAATTATGACTGAGACTGAATGTACAATATTTTTTGGTCACCAAGATTTTATTTATAAAATCCTAATGAAAAACCCAAGTCAGCTGGAAATTTTATGTTGATTTTAATTGATAGTGGAGGAGATTAAGGAGGAAGAAGAAGGAAAAGAGTAGATTTTCTCCCAGCAACCCCCCTCCCCCGGCTAACTAGGGAGATTAGGAGATAAGGGTTTGGAGTATGAAGGAGGAAGGAGTTAGGCTTGAACTCCAAAAGGGGAAAAGGCTAAGCCAAGATGCTGGAACCTGAAATCAGCTCCAAGGAAAAACTCACCACCAACCTAGACAATAGCTGCCACCATGCCAAGATGTCAGAACACTTAGCATACTGCCAGTCAGAGTCTTCTCTCTGGGGAAAGAGGAAGAGACAGGAAGTGATGTGCCTTATATAGACTTTTTTACATCACTTTTCTGCATCTCATCTGTACCAATGATAGCTTAGCTTGACTTAGGACAGTCCACAAGTCTGTCAGCTATTTTCTGCACATGTCTGTTGCCTTTTTTCCCAAATACTTAATCTTGAGTATGGTGCAGGTATCCTGACCTTGTTAAACTGAGTAGGTTAGAGAAATGTGGACTTCCCAAGACCTGATTCTGTTATTCCAAGTATCTCTATTGTTACTGATTAGAAAATAGCTAAATCAAATCTTCTAAAGAATGGTCTGATTAGGGTGGAATAGTTTTAAAATTCACAACTATAAGAGAAGAGTTAAGTACCTTCATTGTTCAATCAGGAGATTACAACTTTATCTTACCCTAAAGTAAGGTCTAAGTAGGGTGGAGTAATTTAGAGTTCCCAAGACATTCCTGATTTTGTTAAACTATCTTCATTGTTACAATCAGGAAATAACTAAATCCAATCTTCACATAAGTCATTAGGAAATCTCTCTATGAACATGTATATGCATATATGTATGTGTATGTGCATAAAATGGGTGTCACAAAAATCATCTTAGAGGAATTAATCTAAAACTATCAAGACCTTTTGGGATGCCTTGTATAAATGTGTACAAAAATGTATATGATTTTTTATTCCAATGTTGTACTATATAGTTTCAAGTCATGGAACATTACAATCCATAAAGAACTGAACTGAAAGGTTACTCATAAAAAGGGTAATGGAGAAGTGTATGGTAGGCTGCAATTCTTTACAAACCAGAAATTAAAGAGTAAAGGAAAAAATAGAAAAGAATGGAGTGGTCAAATAATGAGAGTGAGAACAGTCCATGTGCTCCTTTGATTCTTATGAATCAAGAGAGCTTAAAGAAGGCCCCCAGCACATTGGGGAGACTTTCCATAGTGAAATCTATGTGACATGATTAATCTTAAGTAAAATGCCTTCGACAAGGGAGATGACAGTAGTGAAAATATAGGAAATGAATGGCATGAATGCCCATTAAAAGCAGCCTCATTTAAAGACTAGTAAGAGGCATTTATTTTCATTGATATGTAAATACTTTCAAATATTAGATCCAGGCTTTTGTTTGAAAGAATATGGAGAGAAAAAAAAGGTGAAGGGGTGGGGGAAATGAAGTGGTTTGTAATATCAGCCAAGAGAAGTGGTTCTGGATAATGTATGACATACTTGAGATGACAAATCACTTTTTAATGGAGTTTGTAATGAAAGTGCCATAGATGGGTAATAGTCTAAGGGTCTCTGTCAGACTTTGTAACTAAGTATAGTAATTGTTAGTGATTATTTCCAGAGTCAATGCCGTAGAAAAACATGACATGCAGGAAACAGTGTATGTAATCCAGACATTAGCCTCAGTTATATGTGGTTTTCTAGCACTGTGCAGAGATAGCAGCAGCTTCAATTATATAAATATTTAGATAGGAAAAATAGAGAGAAAAGATTCCATTCCAACTGTCGTCCCTCTTTTCTATGCTGCTCTTCAGAGAGAAATCACTGTACTCCAGCTTCAGCCTTTGCCTAATGGCTGAGCAACAGTACAAAAGATATCTGGGTAATTATATTGGTGCTTTAGCTTAGCCAGTTGAGAGAGAACCCGGAGGAAGAAAGGCATTGGCTTTGTTTCTTACCCAGATAACATTCTGTTTCCTTGGCACTGCCAACGTCTCAAAAGAACTCTCTACTCTGCTCTCTGCACCTCTCTTTTAAATAGCTCATCTTCTCTCGTGGCAATGCTGGCTTTAATTCACTTAAGCCTCTCTTCCCTTAATTCTGTCCTGAGCACCAAGTCCCTACTATCTTTTTGACCAGCTTGAATAATCAGTACTGTCATCACCAAGTGAGTGACATAGCGCTGTCTTGGTGCAAGCTTAATACTCTCTGGGATCTAGTTTTTCATTATTTGAATAAAAACTCCTGATTCAGTCAACACATTAATTACCGTTCAGTCATTTTTCAGGCTTGTCTGACTCTTCAGGACTCCATTTGGGGTTTTCTCAGCAAAGACACTGGAATGGCTTGCCATTTCCTTCTCCAGCTCATTTGACAGATGAAAAAAACTCAAGGAGAAAAGGGTGATATGATTTGCCCAAAGGCACTTACTATAGTAAGTGTCTAAAGACAGATCTGAATGCAGGTCTTCCTGACTCCAGGCCCAGTGTGCCATCTGGCTATTTCTATAAATTAAGTATGTTGTATGTGGATTGAACTTAAGAGTTTGGGTCTTCTTGATTTGATTTGGACTAATTTCTCAGAGAATGTCAACAAAGGCACTTGGCTTATCATCCTTCTGAGTATATGGCTTTAGGAATGACTAAGGAGAAATTATGATATGATATGATATGATATGATATGATATGATATGATATGATATGATATGATATGGCATGACATAACATAATATTATATAACTATAATATAATATAATACAATGTAATAATTTTATATTAGATATGTGATATGGCATGGCATGGCATTCTATGATATGATTAATATAATTAATATGATACCTTAATAAGCCTAGAATATTCTCATCCATATATGACTGTTCAAAGTCTTCTTCTTTCAGGAAACCTTCCTACTCTTGCCAGCTAGAAAGCCTCCCTCCCTCCCTCCTTCCCTTCCATGAAAACTCACGGGACTTTGTTTCTATTGCTCTTTCGCACACATCACCTTCTATTTCGCATAGTCTAGTCTATTTATCACTGTTCTGGTTTTGGCTTTTTTGTTTGTTTTCATGACCAATTTTTCAAGTGCAAATGTTATGTCAGTGCCTTCAGATACAAAGCAATACATGACAGGGACAACTGGAAAAATAAATATTATTAAACTTCTGCTTAGAAGTAAACACGCAATTTAAACATAAAATGAACTTTTTCCCTCTAATCTCAAGGTATACACAAAAAGCTTAAACATTTATCATTGTTTTCTTCCATTTACTTTTTTTATTGTTTGCCATTTTAGTTTCTGACACAAACCTCTGCATAAAAGTTGATAACTGTAATATAGTACGTTTTAGTTGCCTTTGCACTATCATTAATACGGTAATCTGTTCTTCCTAGATTTGAATTGATCACTACAGAACAGGGTAACACTAGATGTACAATGAAAAAAGCAGTCAACCTCGAGACGCTTCCATTCTAATGAGGAAGAGAGCCTGTATATAAATACAACATCCAAAGCTGACCCAAAGATAGCCTTAAAAAGTATGGTAACAGAAAGACAAAAAAAATGCAAAAAATGGCCTTGAACTGAGTCCTAAAGAAACGTGTGGATTGTAAGAGGAGTATGTGAGCATGGAGAGCATCCTAGGCAGGTCTTACCAACCGAAACAGGGTGATGGAGCCTGAGAAGACCAGCAAGTAGAATGACTGGCTGAACCTCAGAATACAGGAAGGAGAGCAAGGTATAAGACTAGAAAGATGGGGAAATGCCAGATCATAAAGAGTTTCAAGTGTTAGACAACTGAATTTGTGTTTGATCCTGGAAGTCATAAAAAAACCACTAGAGGTTACTGAATTGGGTGACATGGTAAGACCATTTTGGCAGCTATTTGGAAGATGAATTGGAGCAGGGAGAGGAGAAGCAGACACTAAGTGCCTTGAGTGTAAGGAAGATATTTATTTACCTCTTTGCTTCTCTCAGAGCCTAGCATTGTGTCTTGCCAAAGCAGATATTTGAGAAATATTTATGGGGTGAAAGAATAGATTTATTAAGATTCAAAAGTTGACAGGTTTGTTTTAACGATGAAAATACTTAAATATAAATTATTATAAAATCAAGTTAGGGACCATTGGGTTTTTATTGCTAATCAGAACATATCTCCCTCCAATTTAGAAAAAAAAAATGGTGAGCCAGTGGCAGCCACAGCAATAGCCCTTCTGGGAAGCAAAACTAGTCCCATATGGTATAGGTTAAAAGCCCTCACATTCTCAACTGATAGCAACAAAGTGCTGGCTACAATCCTTTTTCTGACCACTATGGACCCTTTCTCTTGACCTACCTTGCTTCTGAGTTTGCTGATTTACTGTTTTGGCCCATAACTTGGATTTTCTTTTCTACTCCTAGTTTTTTTTTGTTTTTTTTTTTTTTTGCTTAACTCTCTGACCCATATCACTTCAAACTCATCTTTTTGCCTCTGACCTTTTCAGCCTCTATTTTGGCTGATCTAGCACTGGCCTCTTTGCAATAATTAAGCCTGGGACTCGATCACTTCCCCAATTCACCATCACTTGGTCAGTCACTGGTCCTGGTACACCTTAGCTAGTACCAAGAGAATTCTCAGATGTCTCATACCAATCAGAACTACCCAACAAAATTAAACCAGCCTCAACAAGATAATTACAGCTATGTAAGGCAATATATAAATTTATCTTTATATATATATATATATCATAACTATATATAATGTAGAATAATTTCAGTTTTTATTTATTCCATCCTCTGTAGCTCATGTCAAAACTTCATGAATCATACCAACATAATAAGAATAACAACAGTTTATAGATTTTCTCATTTGATCCTCACAACAATCATGAGAGGTAAGTGCTAATATCATACCCATTTCACATATGAGGAAACTGAGTTGAGGAAGAGGTGAAGTGGATTTCCCAAGGTCACAAAAATTATCTGTGGCAAGTTTTGAACTCAAATCTTCTTGACTCCATGTTAAGAGCTCTTTCCACGAACTAGATATAGAAACATTAATTTTTCTTGTACTAGTACTTGCCTAGGCAGGCTGTTTAGCTTTAGAGTTTAATTTTTCACTATCTTTTTAAAAGATCATAGCATTTCATTTCATTCCCCACACAGCAATATCATGAGGATAAAAGAAATAGTATTTATTACAGATTTTCAATTACTTCCGAAACCTATATAGTACATGTTTAAAGCATTAATATGTGTAATTAGCTCCACCTCACAGCGATGCTATATATACTTGAATCCAATTCATGCACAAGTCAAAGCATCACCCTCTGATGTCATCGGTCCCCTTCAAAAGTGAAGAGCAAACAATGACAATAACATACTTACACAAACACACAATAACCTGTGAGTTTACAATTTGCAGCTCGCTACCCCTTTATTGATTCTTTTCTCTAGAAAAGCAGAAAATAATGCTGGAAGGCAAACAATGCCATTTTACTGAAGCCAGCCCTAAAGAGAATGAATTGCATGAGTGACCTGGTACAGAGCTCCAGCCAAGCCGTGGACCGAGCTTCTATCTGTCACAATAACAGTGCTCCCTCCTGTTCCAGCTCTCTGATCCCCACAAGCAACTCTGCTGTGGCTGACATTAAGTAACCATTCATTTCAAAGAATGCACGCTCACCTTTATGCTGTCACAGGCTAGAAGTTAGGACAGAACACAATGTGAAGGAGTTGCCTGCTACAGGCCAGTGATTGCTGTACTTGGAGTATCAAAGTACACTTCATCCAAGCATCATGTATGCTTTGCAAACATTTTATCAAGATGCAAATAGATGAAAAAAAAAAAAAGCTGGAATTTGCTCCGGGTCATACAAGGAAGCAATTAGGGGCAGAACTAGAATTAGAACCAATTTTCCAGACTCTCATGTCAATGCTTATATTAGCTAATAAATTAAATTCAGGAATAAGTCTGTATCTGGAGGTCAGTTATCCAGGAATCTTAATTATTTTGAATACAGTCAAGAATTTGGAGCAAAGGAGAGAACAGGCAAATAAAGGACTATAAGAAAATAAACGACTTCACAGTGGTCATTCACTCAAACATTTGGGTCCTCATTCTATATCTATTTCTCTTTATTTTAGACACAATTAAAAAAAATAATAAAAAATAAAAAATAATAAGTATTGGTTCCAAGGCAAAAAAAAAAAGGTAAAACCTAGGCAATTGGGGTTAAGTGACACACAGGTAGGAAGTATCTGAGACCAGATCTGAACCCAAGACTTCCAGTCTCCAGGCACGGCTCTCTGCACTGAGCCATCTAGTCCCCCCTAGACACAAATTTTAACAAAAATGGCAGCATCATTTCCAAGCCTTTTAGCACATTTAAAGTAAAAAGGAGGCAGCTACAGGCAGGCACATAAATAGAAGAGAGAAGTGAGCATTAACAGCAATACTAAAAACAGAAAACCTATAAAAGCAGGCACAAGTCTCAAAAACCACCATAGTCTGGACTCATTTTTCTGTTGGTATAAACAGTCCTACATACCTCTATAGCTTCTTAAGACATCATTCTATTCCAGCTCTGGGAATTTGGGAAGAAACACCCAAAAATCACACAAGGAGGGGTAGGCAGGAAGAATTTGATCTTCCTCATTGAGCAAGACTTTATAAATAAGAGCACAGATTGATTGGTGTGTTGGAACAAAATGAATAATAATAATACTTTCTTGAAATTTCATCTCAGAGGAAAGCTTTGGTATGCACATTCATACCATAAGTACTTTAAATACCCTTGAATTAAATCCTATAAATTATTTTATTCTACTTATTCTATTGTAAGTTAGAAGTCTTCCCAATAAGATCAAGAGTGAAGCAAGGATACCCATTATTACCACTATTATTTAATATTGTACTAGATATGCTAGCTTTAGCAATAAGGAAATGATACTTATGATGGGGAATGCTATCCATCTCCAGAGCAACAACTGTTGGAGTTGGATGGCTGCTGATCAAAGCATACTATCTCGCACATCAATGAATTTATTTTAGTTTGGGGTTTGGGTTATGTATGAGTGTGCTCTTACAACAATAACCAATATGGGAGTGTGTTTTGCATGATAATATTTTTTTAAATAAAGTGCTTGGAACTTAGTAGGCACTTAATAAATGCTTCTTCCTTTTTTCCCTCCTTGATATGGGAAACTTCAACTAAACAATAAAATGTGAAGATATGAGTGTTGATCTCGTTCTAAGAAAATTTTTTTATTTTCTAATAAAATAATATTCTGGTATCAAAAAATCTATTGATTTAGATTTTCTAGTCACTAGTGAAAGAAATTAAATAGGGAGCAAAATACAAAAAGTGAAACAGTTTCATTTTTCTGGACCCAGGAGAAAGATAGGAGAGCTAACAAATCCATACATCTAAGCATCCATTATCCCAAGATTTTGAGTCATGATATTATGAAGTTATTGGCAAAAATTTTTATGACAGCTATTTCTTTCACTCTACTGCCTCTTTTCTCCCTAATGAATTACCTTTTAACACAGCCACTGGACATGTCTTCTTCCCTGGCAGGTTTCAAAGAACCTGGTGACATATACAAGAATAAAGATGCCATAGGGCCAAAGCTGTTATGGAAAATTGAGGTCCTGAATATCATATTAGGTAAAATAATCTCCAAAGAGTCTATGACCATTTCTCTCCCTTTTAAAAAAATTGATCTTTTCTTTAATAAAAGCATCCAATTTGGCATATACTCTTCATCCTTATTACTTCATCTTTGTGACTTTCATAACTTACTTTTTCTGAACCACATAACAATTCAAAGGACAGTAAAATACTCATAAGTTATATAGATTCATAGATTCAGTGCTAGAAGAGATCTTGGGAATCAGTTTCCTCATGTCACAGATGAGAATTTGAATGAATGCTGAGTGGAAAGAGCTGAACATAGAAGTCATTTCTAGTTCCCAAATTATCTCTTTCCACTATAGCATATTGCTCCTCAAGTAAATCAATTAGTATAGCAATATTGTTTCTCTGTGAATTTGTGCTTTATTTTTAGCATGTTGGTTTATTGGAAAAATCATATATAGCTATTTGAACATGTTATAAACTTTCAAGTAAATATGAATCTGTGCCTTTTATCAAGGGAAAAGGTAAAATAAAATAATTCTTTAGCAATAGACAGTTAACTCTGGAAACTTTCTCCTATGTTTCTATCAATACACTCCTTCAGAAAACAATTCATTTATTTGTATAAATATGTAATAAATTAAAATAAATATGCTTATCCAAGAGATGCAATTCTCACATTAGCTGTGTCCAAAAATGTCTCATTCTTTTCCCCATCCTTTCCCCCTCCCTAAGAAGGCAGGTAATATGATAGATTGTACATATATTATTGTATCCTATATATTTTCCTGTTCGTCATGTTTTTTGTGGTAGCTTTTTTTTGTGTGTGGTAGATTTTTTTTTCTTCATGAGTTCCTTTGAGTTGTCTTGGTTCTTTGCCTTATTGAAAATAATTAAGTCATTCACAGTTGATCATCATGTTTATTTTGTTACTGTGTACAGTTACCTTCTGATTCTACTCATTTCACTTTGCATTGCTTCAAATAAGTCTTTCAAAGTTTTGGGGAGGTTATCATCTTGGTTTGTCATTTCTTATGAAACTATAGTATCCCATTAAAATCACATGCCACAATTTGTTCAGCCATTCTCCAATTGATGGACATATCTTTAGATTCCAGTTCTTTGCTACTATAAAAAGCGCTACTATAAATATTTTAGAACATATCATTTCATTTATTGTTTCCTTGATCACCAAAGGAAATAAACCTAATAGTGATATTACTGGGCCGAAAGGTATACACAGTTTTATAACTCTTTGAGTACAGTTCCAGATTGTTCTCCAAAATGGCTGGATCAATTAGCAGTCCCACCAACACTAACATAATAGTGTCTCTATTTTTCCACATGCCCTCCAACATTTGTCAATTTGCCCTTTTATTTTTAGCCAATCTGATAGGTGTAAGATGATATCTCAGAGCTATTTGATTTGCATTTCTCTAATTGATGATTTAGAGAAATTTTTCATAGTTATATATAGCTTTAATTTCTTCATGATTCCAATATTTTGACCATTTATCAATTGGGGAATGACACATACTCATAAATTTGACAAAGTTCTCTCTATATATTAGACCTATATCTGAGAAACTGTTTACAAATTCTTTTTCCAAACTTATTGCTTTCCTTCTAACCTTGGCTACATTCATTTTATTTGTACAAAAATGCTTCAATTTAATGTATTCAAAATTATCCATTGAACATTTCACAATGTTTTCTATCTCTTGTTCATAAATCCTTCACAACTATAAATCTGATGGGTAATATGTTTCCTGTTCTAATTTGTTTATATCTCCTGTTATACTTAGGTCATGCATCCATTTTGGTAAATGGTGTAAGACATTAGTCAATATCTGTTTCTTCCAAACTGCCTCCCAGTTTTCCCAAAAATTTTTACCAAATTGTGAATTCTTATTCCAAAAAAATGGGAACTTCACCTTTGTCAAATATGAGGTTACTATAATATTTTACAGCTGTCTGTTCTGCTCTGCTGATATATTTTTCTATTTCTTAGCCCTTACCAGATGGTTTTGATAATTACTCTTTTATAATATAATTTGAAATCTAGTACTGCTGGGCTGCTTTCCTTAATATTTTTTATCATTATTCCTTTTTTTCTCTTTAAATTATTTTATTCACAGTAGGCAAGACAAATAGGGACTTGAGGTTGTTGAGTCCTGAGTCTCTGAAGCTCCCAGTTTTACCCTCCCCATAGCAGGAAACAACACAAAGATGAAGGAACTCCCTCCAAAGTCTTCCAGGGAAGAAGAGAACCTGGGAGGGATGGGGAGTAAGGAAACCAACATATCCCTCCTCCCAAAAAAAATTAGATATAGGTCTAGGCCCCTTGGGAACCCAACCCTGGCTCGGGTCAGAATTTATCAATTTGCTTTCCAAAGCTTGAGATTGGGAGCCCCCCAATAATGGGGACCAAAATCTGTCCAGGCTAGAGGTGGCTCAGGAATATGAGAGGAGTGGGGGAACAAAGAGGCATTGCCTGCCCTGGGATAGAAGAAATGCACACATGGGGAGGGGACTGAGGAGAGGACCAGGGCAAGAGCTAAGATCCCCTTTCTGCCCTCAGAATCCTAACCAGGAAGGGAAGAAGAACCCAGGCTTAGGGAGGGTGGTACAAAGCCCCACCTCTTGACCCAGCAGAGGGCCTCCACCACCCCTCTAGGGAGTCACCCTGGAGATAGAAGACCCCCGACTGGCCCTGGGGTGCTAGACAGAGAATGCCTGGGCTATTTAGAAGTACTGGGCTTCTTTGGGGTACTGGGCTTCTTGGCCTGCCTAAAGTGTCCCTGGATGGTAATGGCATCCACATTTATGGATGGTCTTGGCAGGAATCTATATGAAGAGTTTCCAGTCTGAGCTGTACTTGTAGATCCCCTCAACAATGAACTTGGTAATGGTTCAGGGGCCATTGCCAGCCAAGCATAGCACCTCACCATGTCCCCAGAGAATGTGTACAGTGCCCCAAAAACTGGCAGCTTGAGTCCCAGAACAGGATCAGGAAGTGGTTGGCTTTGCTCTTCTCAATTTCCTCCAGGATGTGGTTCTTGTGAAATTCATCCACCTTGCCAGTCAGACAACAGTGAGCCAGTGCATTGTGGGTGGCGTACTTGTTGGAGTTGGCACTGGGTTCCTTATATAGCTTGAGGCCTGTGTATTCTGGGACAGAGGCTGGTAATGAGGCAGTACTCCCACTTTCCCAATCCCAATCTCCATTACTCCTGGAGTTGACAAACAATTCCCTGGGTTATACATATATTATCACTCAAAATCTATTTCCAAATTCTTCATTTTTGTAGTAATCTTTTAAAACCAAACCCCCAAATTACATACCCATAAAAACAAGTGATAAATAATATGTTTTCTTCTACATTTCTACTCCCACAGTTCTTTCTCTGGATGTAGATAGCGTTCTTTTTCATAAATCCCTTGGAATTGTCCTAGATCATTGCATTGCTCTTAATGACAAAGACATTTGATCATCCCACAATGTTTCAGTTACTGTGTATAATGTTCTCCAGGTTCTGCTCATTTCAACTCTGCATCAGTTCATGTAGGAAGTATGACTATTTTTAAATGTTATGCTTGCCATTATTTCTGAGGTACAGAATGTTATTAACACTAAAAATATAGGAAAAAGGATATTCCCCCCTTTTCAGGGAACCCTAAAAAGTGAAGAGCACACAGAATAAATTGAAATATTCCATCCACAGTTGAATAGAGAATGAACTACTTTCCTCTCCTTTTTGACAGTTAAGTTTTGTTCTTGTCTGAAAATGGAGATGTATATTCGGGAAGAAGTGTTACATCCATTTGGGAGGTTAAAGTATTCAAAGTTACCTGTGAGTAAAAAATAATACATATTTTAAAAATTACATTGAATTCTTAAAAGGAGACCATTTTCAAGTAATAAGAAATCTCTTTTAAGTTAATTTCATTAATGCTCTAAACCTTGAAAAAACAGAGTTTTTCCAAAGTGGGGTACTTTCTGCACATGGGTTTTTATGTGAGCAGATAAGCAAAATGCATGAGTTTGAGGTATGTTTGGATTTCTTTGCTCAAGAAGATTTTTATTTCCTCAAAGGCAAGATCTTGTTCTCCACTCCCTGCTGTAACTAATAGTGTTCTTCACTAGGGAGACTTTCACATATCAGTGTTAATTGAATGTATTCATTCTAGACACTGACTATAATATGCAGTGAAGTGTGCTTAGGTGCATTGTACCAGGAGTCAGGGGAGCTAGGTTTTTAATCCCTTCCCTGTCACTACCCAGCTTTTCAGCTAAAAAGCAAGTTACCTAATTTCCCTGGGCTTCATTTTCCTTATCTACAAAATGAATGTCTTGGACTAAATAATTCCTAAGGTCATTTTTAAGTTCTAAATTTCCATGATAAACAAATAACACTTATGTTTAACAGCCATTTACCTACTATGTCATATTTTTTGAGCACTGATCTTATTTCCCATTGGGGTAATATATGTTAAATATGTCTTCATAAAACACCTGCTAAATCCTATTTTAGTTTACAAAGAACATTCAAGCTTCAATTCATCAATAAATCCATGATCCCACTGCTTTAGGAATTCCTTCCATTGGACTAGCTCATGGCCCCACTATGCCTCCTTAATCTGTATTATTCTTATCCAAGTTTTCCATAAATCTTTCCTAAAGGGTCTATGCAATGCACTTTAAGCCCTTCTCTAATTTCTTTAATACTCCATGGATAGCAGTGCAACAACGTTTTGTCTGTCCACCTCTTATTCTTAAATTACATGATCTGCATACTTCCTTTTCCAACTATCTACATCCTTCCATATCTTCCATACTACTGTACTTCCATACACAAGTCATAATTGGTTAAAACGCTAAAGACGACTTATGCTTTCATGACCTTTAATTCATCCAAAAGTCTGACTTAAAGGGAGATGGTTGTGGCATAGTGGAAAGAGTGTTGGACGTGAAATCTCAGGGAATAAGGTCCAAGGAGTTGACCACTATTAGATGCAGACTATCTCTTTGGCAGAACTTGACATTTGTTCTCTCCAGCTTTCTTTCATCTCCATGTCTTTGCTCCCACTTCTCCCCTTACCCCTGTGCCTGGACCACCCTGATCCTTTATCTCCTCCTGGCAAATCTCTGCCTTTTCTCAATTCTTAACTGAGGTTCCACCTCCTCTATGAAGTCTTCCATAATTCTCTTAGGTAAAAATGGTTTTCCTCTCCTCGGTTTTCTCATAAATCTTTGCTTGGACCCATCCTTTACACACTCCTTTATATCAAAGTAATTTATGTAAATATCATGCCCTCCTCACCTGCCAACATACCCTTTGACATCAGGGTCAATGCCAAATCTACTTTTGTGTTCCCGATGCAAAGTTCAGTCCCTTGCACATAGTGAGCACTTGAAAAACTATATTTAATTGAACTGAATTGAATTAGAATAGAGAAATCAAAATGATTGCTTAAAAATGAAGCATGGTTGAACAATTTTCAGAGAAGAATTTGAAGCCAAAGAAAAGCCTTCCCCTTTTGCTCCAGCATGTGTCCCTTGCACCATCCAGAGCTCTGGGGGGATAACCAAGTTCACAGTGCCTGTGATTTTTTAATGTATCTAGTTTTCTTTTGAACACATCATTATTACTGTCAGTGGGTGTAAGTATTTAAATTAACAATTTTATTGTTTTTGTGCCCTGAGGATTTTTAGTGGAAAAGCATAAGCTTTAAAGCCCAATAAATTAGATAGAGGGAAAATGAAAAGTGAAGACAGAAGAACCAGATCACATTAATTTTCTTTCAGTGAAATTTCTTCATCCCAAGAAGGTCAAAAGGCACCTTGAGTAAATCCAAAAGTTGAGTCTATGTTATCTTGCCAATCGAGTAGCATAGCTTTATGTGTTTCTGACTGTTTTAGTTAGATGAAGTGTTGTTATCCATCTGTAGTACCTGAGATATACTTACTGATATTAATCAGCCAACACGAATTTAATAAGTATCTCTTGTGTTCCAAGCATTGTGAGAGGTGCTGGGAATGCCAAGCTTAAAAAGAAACAATGCCTGCCCTCAAGTTGGTGGCATTCTCTATGGGGAAAAACACAGCCGCACATGAGTGTATGCCAAAGATGTGAAAACAGATAAAAAGTCATTCATTCATCTGTGAAGGGAGTGGCACGAATAGCTGTCTAAATCAGAAAAGTGTTTATTGAAGAAACAGTGTCGAGTTTTGAAGGAAACTAAGTATTCTAAGAAGCAGAGCCAGTAAGGAAGCAGTGCAGACACATGGAATACAAAGACATGAAAGTCCTCTAATGTGGGAAGGCTATATTGGCTGGACCATAGAATGAATAAGAGGTTAATACAAAATAAATTTTGAAAAATAGGTTGGAGACAGACTGGAAGGACTTTAATGCCAAACAGAGGAGTTTTATTTGATCCCAGAGATAAAGTAATTGGAGTTTCTGAGCAGGTTAGTTAGATTCTTCAAGTTATCTACCATGCCATCATATGAAAAGTAGGCATTCCTTAGGGGCAGCTAGATGGCACAGTGGATGGAGCACTGGTCTTAGAGTCAAAAGGCTCTGTTTTAAAATCTAGCTTCAGATACTTACTAGCTGTGTGACCCTGGGCAAGTTACTTAATCCTGTTTGCCTCAGTTTCCTCATCTATAACATGAGCTAGGAAAGGAAATGGCAAACCACTCCAGTGTCTTTGCCAAAAAAACTTCCAATGTGGAGTCATGAAGTGTTTGAAATAACTAAACAACAAGACTTGGTGAAGTTAGGTCAAACTTTTTAAATTTTTATCAAAGACTTCAAAGCCTCGATGACCTGATTAAACCAGCAAAACATCATCTGAAAAAAAGATGCATCTGATAAAACCTTAAAATGGACTCTGCAATGGAGCTCTTCCATGATAGTGGCAAAGCGATTTCTGTTAAGCTTATATCTCGATATTTTCTTTATTTATGGATGTTAATGATTAGAGTATCCTATAACAAGGTTCTGTTGTTATATCTCTCAAGGAATCTTTTATAGTTTTGATGTTTGCATGAGAGGAATCAGGATCAATCAGGAGAAAAAAGGCAGACTAGATTACTTTGGGGAAATTGCAAATTCCTTTTATGAGACAAAATATTCTTTTTGAAACACAAGTCTATCTTTTTTTAATACCAATACTTTACTGATATAAAGCATGGAATGCTACATTCACCAAAAAATTAAAAACTAGCATTCCCCAAAGGGCAAGATGGGTATGAATCAATGCAACACATAAAAATATTAGGAACAATTAAGAAGAGCTAGAGTAAAGAATGCCATTACAAAGAGGGAAAAGAGAATGAAAAGGAGGAGATGCTAGTTTTGTGGCAAGAGACAACAATAACTAACAGGTATTCTGTGTGCTCTACTAATAAACTTATGCTATCAAGATAAAACAAGGAAGTCATTCAGTATATTGAGTAGATGCCCCACTCCACCATCAATCTGTCAAATTTATGGGAAAACATGGACAAGAGACACATATAAGTGGATGGAATGTGGTCTGATCACCAAAGTGAATATCCAAATCAGTGATCCATTTGATCACTTGATAGGACCATAGATGTTAACTCAGAATATTTGAAGAGACTTATACATTCTTTCGTGATTCTTTGAAATAATGATATGACAGAAGTAAATGTTCATGTTCTTTCTCTTTTAGTATAAAGTTCAGGCTCTAGAACAAACTTTAATTCAGCAGACAATGGTAAATTTACCAGAATTTTTAAGTTACCATTCAAATACTGAAAGTTCTTTCTACTTAGGGCAAAAACGAGATATATACCATCAACCAATATGAATGTAAGTTAATACTGATATCTCATAAGCAAAGATCAAAAAAGTTAGTTTCCTATACCCAACCTACTGCTGGTGAGGAGATGTGTTAACAACTGGTTTCTAAATGTTTTAGTGACTTTTTTAGTTTTATATTACAAATATCTACAGATACCTACCACTTTTTAAAATGCATCTTGTGATAAAGAAAAACAATTAAGTAAAAATAATAATAGTGCATCAACTGAAAATGAAAATATACCATATCATCTATAGCACTCCATCCAACTCTCCACTTCTTTTTGAATGAACAGAAAGCAAGTTTCCCTCCTTCCTATTCACTACACCATTAAGGGGGAATGAAAGACAAATTTCTTGTGATAAATTTGAATAAGCAGGCAAAATAAATTCCCCCAAGGGGCATAAACTATATATATATATATATATATATATATATATATATATATATATAAAATATATATATATATATTCCATTCTACACCCTAAATCATTACCTTTCTCTACAGACGGCATCTTTCATCATCGGTCCTACAACTTTCCAGGTTATTTTCTAAGTTTATTTTTACAGCGTTGCTGTTATTGTATAAATTGTTCTTCTGGCTCCACTCAATTCATTCTTCATCATTTTATAGAAGTCTTATCTGACAATTCAAAGGGCTTGATTGGGGATGTGAAGGGGTGTAGATTCTCCCAAAAGAGCAGCTGGCCTCTGAATCATTTCTCCTCGGCATAACATGTTGACTTTTTCTAGGATTTGTGAAGCCTTTGGTTTCCCAAGTTTCTTAAATGCTCATCTTTGGCTGTTTCTATAAGTAGAAATCTCTTAGTAAATATAAACACTGAGAACACTCAGTAGGATGTTAATAGCCTCTTTAAGAGGCACAAGAAATTGTAATGAATGATCTCAGGTCTAGAAAAGAGATTAGAAAATCCATCTTCCTCCTCTCAGTAGAGAAGTGAGGACTACAGTTATGGAATATGATATATTCATTCAGGCTCATCACTGTGTTGGGTTGAATTTGTTTAAATGTTTTTCTAATGAATTCTTGAAGGGAAGTATGAATAAGGGGAAATAGCTATGATATAAAAATGAAAACTAACAAAGCTTTTAAAAAAGAAAGGTATAAGACCTGATTAGAAATCTTTTGAAATTTGAGAATGAGATCATCCCTGTTCACATTTTGTCTGCCCTCCATTTCCCTCCTCTTATCCTATTCTCTACATGCCATCTCCAATTTTGCATTGTTCCTTGATTCAGCTTTAGAGTTGACAATAGAACCTTGAGGGTTTTTTTTTTCCAAAGAAAAAGAGCTTCTGCATCAAGTTAATAAGTGAATAAGCTTCAAGGCATTCTGAAAAGCTAGAATTTTAACAGTGATCACATTGAAGATTTTTTAAACAGGTATAAGATTTTTTAATAGCTTCTGAATGTTGGTACTGTTGATTTTTAGTGGTCAAGCTACTTCCTCATCAGGACACATGGCTGAAATGATATATCTCCAACTTCTGCCCAAATAAGTCCCTTACATATTAAAAATTCATTCAATTCTTGTGTCCTAACCTAACTGGAAGGTGTATTATGACAAATCAAAACATATTGCCTGAGGTTGGCTTGGAGAACAAGCACAGAAGTACCATGGTCCGGTGTTTTTAGATAACATCCTTTTTCATAACAATTGTTAGCCTTGTTGCCGTACACATACTTTGACCTGTAGCAATTTATTACTCATTAGTGGTAGCCTTATTCTATAGTAACATGAAGAATACGTCCACATCCACACATAGAAATTCACACCTCATCTTTGTTTATTTTCCCAGAGAATGAATGTAGTTCAGTAAACTAGCATAAGTACAAATTCCTTAAGACTATATAAAATCAAGTCATCCCTTAGAGAAATCAATCTGTGGGCACAAAGATAAATAAATGTTTTTCCTTTTCTCTTTTTTTTTTTATTTAAACCCTTACCTTCTGTCTTGAAGTCAATACTGTGTATTGGCTCCAAGGCAGAAGAGTGGTAAGGGCTGGGCAATGGGGATTCCTTTTCTCATTTAAAAAAAAATTGGTTAGCATAGAAATTTGTTCTTGGAAGTAGACTCTTGAATGTTATTTGACTTGTAGCATATATTCATTATATGGAAGGGAGAGAGCGTGGTACTGCAAAATGAGAGTAATGTCACTCGACATTTTTCCAGGCTTGTAGATATTTAAGATGTGTCTGCAAGGGTAGGACTATAAGTCAAGCCCAGCACATTTACCAGATTTGCAGAAGTTAAAAAGGCCAGTGTCGTCCTGTTTCTCCTCACCAGGGGAAATGAATGGTTCCCTCTTGTCTCCCTCTTGGTTAAGAAATGTTTTCTTTCCATTTTCTCCTTTAAAAATCTTTTCTAACTTGCCAGATTCCCGTAAATATCATGCTGTCAAAGGCAAAAAGAAAGAGGCAAAAGCATAGGATAAATTCATTTGGAAGGTTTTATAACTTGTATTCTTCTATTAAGTTCATCAATTTCCGACGGCTGGAATTGCTCCTGTCTAAAAATTTAATTTCAGTTCAGCGGAATGAGAGGCAAGTGCTCCGTTTAATAAGATGTTTGGTCAAGCAAGCTGATGACTCCATATACCACAAGTCTGAATTAACACGCGCTTTTATGCAACATAACGTTTGAATTAGTATTTATCTCCCGCGTCATGGACGTTGAGATGTTTCATTAAATTTATCAGATGGAGGGTCAGGTCACAGCTATTGTCTCCATAAGGAGTAGATGCTTAATTTTTTAATGCCGTTCCTTGTGTTGTTTAGTTGAGGGCAGATTAAAAACAAGAGCCTATAAACTCCAGGGCAGTAGGCCTAGTTTGGCAAACGGCCCCTGAATTCATTTGTGACTCTATTCCATGCTTATGCATGAACTCCTGCTGCTGGGTTGGATAGAGATAAAGCAGAAAGACCTGGTCCTAGGCCCAAATGAAATTTTAGTTGTATAGAAATATCAAGAGGGGAAATTAGAGCTCAGTTGGCAGACTCTGGCCATAGGAAATAGCTTAACTGTAGGAGATGCAAATTATATATTTTTTTGAATAATAGATAAGTTTCTACCATGGTTTTGCGAATAATCATAGTCCCACCTGCTCCAAAAAAAATAATAATTTATATTCTATGAGAGCTACAATTGGTGATCCCTTCACTCAAATACCAGTGCTTCACTTTGTGAATAGACTAGCTATTTTAAATTTGTTTTTTTTTCTTTAAAATAATATTTTTTCCTATTTCATGTAAAACAATTTTGTTAGCATTCAGTTTTTTTTAGGTTTTGAGTTCCAAATTTTCTCCCTTCTTCTGACCTTCCCTCACTCCCTCCCTGCTCTTCCTCCTTCCTGAGATGGCAAACAATCTGATATAAATTCTACATGTCTGGCGATTTTTTTTAAATAGTTGCAATCTCGATATATTCCCTGGATTTGAAGGCTTCATTGATATCCCTCAGCTGCTATGCTCCCATGCTCTTGAAATCCGCTTGTAGTTATTTATCTGTATATATTCCATCCCAACATACTCCTTTCTCTAATAGAACAGAAGCTCCTTGAGGTCAGGGACTGCTTTATCGTTGCTTCACATCTCTCAAGCAAGCCTAGCACAGTGCCTGACATTCCAAGTAACTAATTACAAAGGCAACAGGTTTGTTGGAATAGATAATAAAATGATCACACTCGCTGCCTAGTCTGCTTCGAGACGCATGGCTAGAAGCCAAGTAATTTTGAACCTAGTAAATATCACCAGAAAAAGACTAAAAATTGATAATAATCTCCAAAATCATATGAATGACAGAGATTTATTTCCCTTTTTCTGGTCTCCACACCCACCAGGGAAATACTTTACTAATTTGTCTACAGTTATATAGCTAACAGATAAATGTAGAAATGGAACAACTATATGGCTCAGTAGATAAAACTACTGAGTGGCTTGGAGTCAAGATGACCTGAGTTCAAATTCAGCCTCAGACATTTATTAGTTGTGTGACCCTGGGCAAGTCACTTAATCTCTGTCTTAATCCATTGGAAAAAGGAAATAGCAAACCACTCCATTATCATTGTAAAAACAAACAAACAAACAAACAAAACAAACAAACCATGGACAGTATGGATTCACAGGGTCATGAAGAGTCAGACACAACTGAAGAGCAATACTAGCAATAAATGTAGAAACAACTAAATATGACAAATATTTTCCTGATCACCTTCTACTGCAGTGTACATTCACACATTCCCACTGCTTCCCAAACAGAAAAGTCAATCTTCCTTCATGTAATCTTCCCATATTTCTTTTAAATATTCTTTTTCATCATTTTATGCCCCAATAATATTTCAGTAACAATATAGCATTGCAGGTTTTCAAAGTTTTTTTTTTTTTACCTATTTTATAACATTTTATCCTAATGACAACCCTGGAAGTTAGGGGTAAGTAGAAACTACTTATCTCCATTTTGGCTGAGAAAGATTAAGTCATTTACCCAGAGTCAAACAGACATTAAGGACTAAGACAGGATTTGAACTCATGTCTTCCAGACTCTAAGTTCAGTATTCCCACTATGCCACCTAGATGCCATATATTTACTTTGCTAACTTTACATTTTTCTGATTACTGGAGAGTTTGAATCATTCTGCATGTATTTGTTGATCATTTCTGTTTCTCCTTTCAAGAACTGCCAAGTAGGATTATGAACGTATTCTTATAAATTTGAATCAACTTCTCAAAGATCTTGAATGTTTGCATGAAATAGTATGTCAAATTTTTCCCAAAAGGGATTTACTAAAGAAGATTTTCATTTTTATTGTTTATGCATTATTTTTTGCTGTGCAAAAGCTCTAGTTCTGTCTAATTAAATATTTCTATTTTGTCACCTATGATTTGATAAATAAAAAATTTAACTTCTTTATAATCATAACAGATAGAACTTTATCATCTAATTTGCAATGACATTTGAAAGTTTTAAATCATTGAGATTCAGATATAACATTGTTGCATATTATTTGAGCCATCAATTTTCCTTAAAATAATAACCAATATTCCTACTAGTTTTTATTGAATAATCCTTCCCAAGAATTTTGTGGTTCTGGATTTGTCCAACTGTATTCTACTATAGTAATTTGGTTCTAGTTCTGAATTATCTGAGCTGTTCAATGATCTATTTTTTTTAAATCCAGTAAGTTTTTATAATTAATGTTTTTTATATCATCTGAGATCTGACTGTGAAATCCTTTCTTTTATTCATCTTTTTCCTTCATATTCTTGACAATTTGTCCCTCCATAAAATTTTTATGTTCAACCACTATGTTCATCTAATTTTGTGAATTATTTCATTCATACTTTGAATGAGATTTCATGAAATCCATAGAACTATAATCAATGAATAACTACCTAAATATTTATTTCCTCCATATAACTGATAAATCCCCATTGTTCAGTAGACTGTTTCTTGGATCCAACAACTACAGTCTGTTACGAGGACCATATATGCGCTTTGAGCATGACAAAATATAGCAGGGTGAGAACATGACTCTCAAGAATTCAAGATAATCTTTATACCACAAATGAGGCATCAGATTGGGTTAGTTTTTTAATGCCACACTTTTTTTAAAAGTCATACTAAGTAAAAATATTCCCATTTTCTATTGTAAATTTTACATGAATAATTGTTGGTGTAGGAATCTACATGGAAGAGCAATTCATATGCTCACATGCCACAAAGACAGATCTCAGTCTTGAAATATAATGCAGAGAGAATCTGAGTTTTGCTGTGGGTGGGATTTACTTATGCATCATGTGACAGAGGCTGGCACTAGGAAAAAGTGCCAGGCTGAAGAGTATGTAAAATTGATCACCTCGATGGGGGAGGGGCCCCAGGAGTGGAAGCCAGAGGAGGAAGACTCTGACTAGGAGAACAATGAGGCTCTCTCAGTCTTGAGAAGCCAAAGAGAGAAGGTGGGGAAAGACTTTCTCCTGAGGGTTACCCACTTTTCCTGCTGGTGACTGGAAATCTTTCTCCCCAACACTTTGCAATTGAAGGGACTTTCTGAAGAGAAACCTGAGCAAACTTTACCTCAGCTCCTGTTGCCCAGAGGTGAGTCAACCTGACTTTCTCTCAGGGGGCTCAGGCTGCCAAGGCCTGAGTTCCCCCCCAGACTCGAGGAGGGAGGGGAAAGGGTTTAGATAGAGACAGGGACCCCCTTTTCCCCACTTTACTTTTCCCATTCTTCCCTGCCCATTATTCCTTTTGTATTACCTGATTGAGTTAACATTAAAAGTTATCTATTCCCCAAACTGAGTGTGAGTGAACGGATCAAGGAAAAAGGAGACTTTTTGGTCTCGAGTAGTGGAGGGGGGACAAGAGGGACAAGAGCAAATTGGGGAGAGCAGTTTTAGCTAAGGATGGAAGGCAGAAGGGGGAAAATCTTTGAACCCCCTCTCCTCTCTCTGAGCCAACTTGTTATATCTACTGTCTTCCCTGAACCCCACTTTGAGAAGAGGGTTCTCCTCTCTTTCCCCCTCTCCATACCAAAAGTCCAAGCTTCCCTTCAGGGCAAAAACTTCTCTCTTTTATCTTTTTTTAATACACTCATCAGATACTGCCCAAGCAAGACAAACTTTGGATGGGGCTACAACTAATAACATGAGGCCATTGGCTGCCAAAGTACCATATAACACTGGAAAGAGAAAGTAGAAGTGTATAGAATGGGAATGTAGATTTAGAACTAGAAGAAACCCGCAAGGTCATCCAGTCAAGTCCCTTTACTCCACAGATAAGTAAACTACGCCTCAGAGATACCATTGGTTCATAAATAGAGAATGAAATGGGCCTTTGGACATCATTTAGTTATAGAATCATAAATATATAATTGGAAAATATTTAACAGATATAATATATAACATATTTCCATATATACCATATATTTTATATAACATATTATATACAACATATATAAAGTAAATATATAACTTAGATATCACCCAGTCCAACCCCTTCATGTTTCTGACAAGAAAAATAAAACCCAGAGAGGTTAAAGGACTTGCCCAAAGTCATATGAGTAGAAAATGGCAGAGGTGGGATTTGAACTCAGGTTCAGTGAATGCAAATTCAGTTCTCTTTCTATTTTGCAATTCTACCTCCCAATTTCTTTTTCTACACATAAGGAAATAGAGAACCAGAAAGGATAATTAATTAGCTCAAGGTCATACAGATAAATAGATTTACCAGAAAGGTAAGAGAACACAGGAGACTAACTACAATGTTTCTAGGGCCATGTATTTGTTAGCTATTGGAAGTATAAGTTCGTGAGTCAGAGGGACACAAAGAGTTATTGTTGTTGCTGTTGTTGAATCATTTCAGTCATATCCTACATTTTGTGACCCTATTTTGGAGTTTTCATGGCAAAGATATTGGAGTGGTTTGTCATTTCCTTCTCCAGCTCATTTTTAAAGATGAGAAAAATGAGCTAAACAAGGTTAAGTGATTTTCCCAGGGTCACACAGCTGGGAAGGGTCTGAGTTTGGATTTGAACTCATGGAAATGAGTCCACAATTGCTATGTGATCTTTATAAAATAGAAGACTAAGCTTCAGAGTAGTCTGGAGATTTCCACTAGCTCACACAGTTAATCAACAGTATCTCTGGGGCTAGAGATTAATATTCTTTTCCACTGGATTATATTCCTCTGTCTTTGCATGGTATAATGGACACTAAAAAAAAAATGAGAAGACACTGTCCAGAAAGAGAAGACAACACAGAGTCAGGCAAACACGCAGATGGCAAGTTTTCCCACCTCTGTGTTTCAGCTGTTTACTGAAAAGAAACCTCACCACATTCCCCTAACTGAAGTGACGGATGCAGCCAAAACAGAGCTCTGCAGTTAAGTCTGAAGCAAAAAACTGTCCAGTTAGAAACTGGAATAAAAAAAAGTTTAGTGAAAAAAGGTCAAGAAATAGAAATATAGAAAAATGGAAAAACCAACTCTATAATCTCTTCAGTAGGCTTCTATCAGAGAATCAGAATGGGATCTGACCTATTCTCTAAACTATAATTTGCAAGTGAGTTGCCCATCTAAAAGGATAGAGGGAGTCCCCACCCCAGGAAATCAGATCTAGACCAAAAGGAAAAAAGAAGAAAAAAGTTGCTGTAACATTACTTATAGTTAACACTGGAAGTTGAGTTATTAGTTATTATAATATTATTCCTTATTATAATAATATATTATATGATTACTTATATAATAATAATAGTAGTAGTTATTATAATAGAGTAATAGAGTCTTAGCAGCAGTACTTTATTTCTAATGTTTGGAAAGGGAAGTAATATCTAACAGGATGGGAAAGATAGGCAGAAGTCAAGTAGTGAAGAGCTTTAAAAGCCAGAGTTTGTATTTTACCCTGGAGGCAAAAAGGAGTCACTGAAGTTTATTGAAAGAAGAGACATGATCACATCTGAACTTAAGGAAATTACTTTGGCAGTTGTGTGGGGAATGGATCAGAATATGAGGAGATTTGAGACTAGGAGTCCAATAAGGAGGCCATTGCAGTAGCCTAGACAAGAATTCAGTGATTAAGAGCACTAGACCTCAAGTGAGAAAGACCTAAGTTCAAATCCAGCCCCAGATACTTTCTAGCTGTGTGATCCTAGGCAAGTCACTTAACCTCTAATTGCCTGATAAATAGAACAACTGGAACCATTGGAGAAGGAAATGGCAAACTACACCATTATCCTGGCCAAGAAAATCCCATCAATATTTATGTTCCATGGGATCACAGAGAGTCAGCCCTAACTGAGCAACAGTTAACTGAGAGCAAGAAGGAAATGGCTACCAACCTTATTTTTACAGAAGAGAAAACTGAGACTCAAAGAGAGTAAGGGGCTTGTCATCAAAGTCACACATTTAGTATCAGCGGGAAGATTTGAATCCAGACTTCCTTTGTGCTTATCAAAGTTCTTTCCAATAGGTCATCTCTTTTTCTGGATTATAAAAAAGCTTATTATGGGAAGGCAAGAATATAAAAGTTTTTCTCTCAATATTTCTGCATATTTGAGCATAGCTATTCTTGGGAATAATAACTGTGGTTTTTTTAAGTGTCTTTTGATTTGATTCCTTTTTTTTCAGCTCATTGCTCTATAATGCTTATGCCCATTCAACCTTCAACTTTTGTGTAAAAAATATGCTTCTGTAGGATTTATGACATCCTCATCTCTTGGCTCTTTCTAGGCTGAAATTGATAAGAAATGAAACTTTACATCAATAAAACTCTTATTGCACAGAGTTTCTTCCCTCTCCTCATTTCAGATGTTCTATACATTGCAACTGATAGTAAATTGGCTAGTTCTGATCAAGCTTTATAGAGAACTTAAAAAAAAACTTATTTGTTTTGAATCAATACTGTGTATTGGTTCCAAAGAAAAGTGGTACGAGCTAGACTGGGGCTTAAATCATTTGCCCAGGGTCACATCTAATGCCAGATTTGAACTAGGACTTCCTGTCCCTAGTCTTGGCTCTCAATCCACTGAGCTGCCTATCTGCCCCTCAAGAACTTAAAAAAAAAAAAAGAGATTAGACCAAGATTCTCTAGAAGTTTTGTTCAATTTTTAGACACTTCAGTTACTTCCCCAAATGCAATAAATTTCATTTAGGAGAGGCACCTCTCACCCTGACATTAACTTGTCACCCTGAATAGCATTCTGTCTTCTCTATCAAGTTGTCCAATAATATAAAAATGTGTCACATCCTTTCATTTGTTCCCTGCACGTTTGTTAAATGGTCTCTTCACAAAACAACCTGACAAAAGCATGCCAATGAATGCTTTTTTTTTTAATGTTTAGACCCTTTTTCCAATTGCTATTCATGTGCATAAATATAAAAGCATTATAATTAATGAGGTGAATTTGGGGTAACTGCATCGAGAGAGAGAGAAAATCAAGGACGGGTTGTTCTGACAGCCGTCGGGTCCACGAGAGCTCACTGCCAGTTTGAAAATATTTGCTCCCACTTCAGTAGGTAGAGTGTCATTTCTGTATGGCCCTTCCTTTTTTACCCGCAAGGATATCAAAAATGCCACATTGGTCACATATAATTGAAAAGTGGCTATCTTCTTGCCCAGAGCCTTCTTTAATTTAGGTGTCTTTTGTGATATGCAAAACATATTTATGCCTGATCCATTTTTACAGTCTGTTTTCTAATGAATATAGCTGTGGTTCACTTTGACAGAGACTTCTTTAATAGGCATTCTTTTGCTGTCCAGATGGAAAGAAAAGAAAAGCATCAATCACAGATAGTTGATATTCATGAATTTCTAGAGACCAAGAGTCCAGATAAATAATAAGGGATTTAATCTTCTAAGATCATCAGCTATACACAATTGTTATCTATGATTTTCTTACTTCATACTAATGCTTGCCAGGGCAAATGGAGCATCAGCTGGAAAAATCCTTTTTTTAAATTGCCTTTAGAATCAAGGTTTTTAATATCTCTTTTTTTAAAAATTAAACAGCAACTAAAAACCTTGAAGAAACTTTCAAAGTTTCCAGTATAAAATATGATCTTTGTGCAACGTGATTCTCTTTGCAATCACTAATTGTCCAGCTTTCAATCAAGGACTCATTCCTTAAATACGTTTGCTATGTCTCACTGAAATTGTTCAGTAATTTATGTTGTGTCCAATTCTTTGTGACCCAATTTGGGTTGGTTTTGGGGGGGGTTTTGGGGGGTTGGCAAAGACACCCTAATAGTTTGCCATTTCTTTCTCCACCTCACTTTACAGATGAGGAAACTAAGGCAAACAGGATTACATAACTTGCTCAGGGCCACCTAGCCAGTAAGTGTGTGAGGTCAGATTTGTACTCAGGAAGATATCGTTCTGACTCTAGGATTAGCACTCAATCTACTGCCCCACCTAGCTATACATGTATTATTGCAATATGCTTCTTAAACTTGCAACCCCAGAACCTAAAGGAAGTCAGTCAATGGCAACACAAATCAGATGTCTTAAGAGACAAAGCCCATGTTCAATATGGTTTAATTATAACTAGTATTTATATAATACTTTATAGTTCACAAAACATTTATCATTTGAGCCTTACAATTCCGTTAGTGCAATTAGCATTTTATTCTCATTTTTTACAGCTGAGGGAAATTGACTAAGGTCACACACCACCCAGGTATGTCAGAGGTAGGGTTTAAATCTGGGTCTTCCCCTTCCAAAGGTCTCACGATGATGAAAAATGCTATCTTCCTCCAAAGAGAGAATCAACGAATGCTGGGTACAAATTGAAGTACAAATTGAGTACATTTGTTTTTCCACTTTTTTATTTTTCTTGCTTTTTTTTGCAAAACAGCTATTATGAAAATGTTCTATGTTTTCTATGGCTTCTCATGTATGATGGGCATCATATTTCTTGCC
Organism: Monodelphis domestica; assembly: GCF_027887165.1. NCBI lineage: Eukaryota > Metazoa > Chordata > Mammalia > Didelphimorphia > Didelphidae > Monodelphis > Monodelphis domestica. The sequence goes on from NC_077230.1 coordinate 66,561,711, forward strand.
TGATCAATGGGTTGGGGAGAAGCCAGAGTCAGGGAGAGAATTTGGAGCTCAAAATTTTTAAATGAATGTTAAATCTGGGTCTTCCTGACATTAATTCCAATATTATATCTACTCTACCACCAAGATTCTCATAATAAATGACCTACAAGGTGGGCAGGCAGACAAGGAATTTATCAGTGAGAAAAAGAGGGGGATGTCCATCCATTGGGAAATGGCTGAAAAAATGATGGAACATGTTAGTTATGGAATACTGCTGTGCTATGAGAAGAGATAAGCAGAATGGTTTCAGAAAAAGCTGGAAAGATTTACATGAACTGATACAGAGTGAAATAAGCAGAACTGGGAGAACACTGTACAGAGTAACAGCAATATTGGACGATGATTCTCTGTGAAATTTGGCTTTTCTCAGCAATGCAATGAACTGGTACAATCCTGAAAGACTTATGATGGGGAATGCTATCCAGCTCTGGAGAAAGAACTATTGGATTTGGATGGATGTGGATCAAAGAGTACTATCTTTTACAACTGTGTATTTATGGTTTTAGATGGGGGTTTGGGTTATGTATGAGTATGCTCTTATAACAAAGACTAAAGTAGAAATGTATTTTACATGATAATAAAAATAAAATTAAAAATTAAAATTAAAAGAGAGAAAGGGGCCAACATGGCAGAGGGTTATTGACAGGTAAGAAGAGGCCAGACCTTTAGGAAAGCCCCAGGGTTAGAGTGTTGCTGGGACATGGTGGAAAAGAGTCAGAAACACACCTGAGAGGGAAATGAAGTATGGCTAACGAGGGAGCATCCTCAAAATGGTCTGAGACCCCAGATGTACCTTACTGGTAGAGGAAGGGGGCAGGCATGACTGAGTGATATTCCAAGGGGAGAAAACCCTAGTCAATCTCCTATATGAAAGGGAATTAAATCATAGTGGTGGAGTCTGTAGGGTCAGAAACACAGCTAGGAAAGGAGAAGAACTCAACTATAATGGGGAAAGTCCTGGTTTTGAGGTCAAAGAGCCTGGATTCAAATCCTGCCTGTCATCTACTACCTGTATGACCTTCATTAAAGTATTTAACTTCTCTGGGTTTCCTTATCTATAAAATAAGGAGGTTGGAGTGAATGGCTTCTAAGCTCTCTTCTAGTTTTAAACCTATAATCCTATTAAAAAAAATGTGACAAATAAATTTAAAATGTGGTGAATAGTCCCCTGGAGCCTAGTTGAATATATGGGATAGCCCAAAAGTCTTAGTGCAATTTTAAGCTGTTCAGACTGAAAAGTGTACTAAAAATTTCAGGATACACTGTATTAAAAAAATCTCACCCAAGACACAGAGTCTTTTCAACAATTCAATTCAACAGATTTTTCTCCGTACCTGCTTTCTGCAAACAGCAATGTTAGTTAGGCTCTGAGAAAATAATTATGGAATTTGTACTTTAGTAGTTAAATAGGACAAATGCAGATAGCTGCAATACAAAATATACAATAAGTTCACAAAAAAGGTACAGTATAAAGTGAGGTCTAAAAAAGGAGGAATATCTACTTCTAATATATTAGTCCCAGTTCAAAACTAACTTCTCCCATGAATTATTCTTAGATTTCCATAATGAAAAATGGGGTTTTGTTTAATTTGAGATCCTTTAACACTTTTGTACATAATATATGCCATAATTCCTTATATTTTCTTACATATTGCCTTAAAATTAGAAAAAAAATAATGCCTCGATTTGTATAACACTATAAAGTCTGAAAATTTCTACCTTTACCAGAAATTAGCAGCTGGTATTGCAAATAGCTTTGTCCCCATATTACAGATAAGAATACTGAGTTTTAAAGAGATGAAGTGGCTTGACAGAGATCATACTATAGCTTCATAGCTAGGATTTGAACTCAGGTCATTCCAGATGTCCAAAAAAGTGCTCCTTCTACTATCTCTTCCACTTTGGATACTATAAATTACCTCAAATTTTCTGAAAATTTGTAGAATACCTGGAATTAGAGAAAGCTTGGGACTTTAACACAAGTGGAAGAAAGTGGATTGTTAGAAGACCCCAAAGAGGACTTCCAACACAGTTAGTGGGTAGACTCTTTTTTGAAGGATTTATGGAAGAATATGATGAATAACCATAAAGATAAGAAGACATAAATGTGATGTGATCTGCAGGGGTAGGCAGAGTTCAGACTACCATAAGATAATGATTAAAGCATAGGAATATATGAATTTAAGAGAAAAGAAATAATTTCCATTCCATCTTTTAAAAAAAAATCCAAAAATCAAAAAGCTAACTCTCCTTAAGAGCAGCTAGGTGGTGCAGAACATAGAGTACCAGACCTAAAGTCAGGAAGACTCATCTTCAAATCTGGGCTCAAACTCTTCTAGCTAGGTTGTTCTAGGCAAGTCTCTTAACCCTCATTTGCCTCAGTTTCCTCATCTGTCAAGTGAGCTAGAGAAGGGAAATGGCAAACCACTACAGTATCTTTGCCTAGAAAACCCCAAATGAGGTCACAAAAGAGTCAGAAGTAATTGAAAAACACAATTCTTCTTAATATAGTCCCCAAGATACCTCCAAAAAAGCTACTTCAGGTTCAGATACCTCCAAAAAAGCTACTTCAGGTTCGAGGCACTCTAGGGATCAATATTTTCTTAAAACTATAGTTCAGGGATCCCTACTGATGTATTTACTCTTATGAGCCAGCCAGAGGACACATAAAAAGTAAACAAAAGAAAGAAATCCATTTCTTTGAAACAAAACAAACAAAAGAAATTGAATCAAACAGCAAAGGAAAATGGAAGAAGTACTTAATGAAAAGGAAAAGGAGGAGGCAGTTCACATTTTGTGTCAAATAAGAAAAGGTTAAATGGAACAGATTAAGAGATAAATTAAACTGGCAGAGTGAATTATTGGCTAAAACAACTGGATGACTGGACAGTGGGGTAAAATGCATCTATGGCTTTGAGACCAAGGAAAGGAAATCGATAGGAATTTCAGATTATCATACAGGGCTGATAGATTGTAAAGGTCTTAATTATCTTGGTTTGAGGGGTAAATACTCATAAGTAGTCCAATAAAATAAGGCTAAACATTCCAGTCAATATGGAGAATATAGTGAATTTTGCACTCACTTGCATTGAGGGTGAGATTTTCATTTTCACCCCAGACACACAACTATAATGTAGACTATTCTCCCTACCAGGAGGACAGATAAATGGAGATTATGAATCTCTCTCTGTAATCCTAGTTATTGAGGATATCAGTCTTCCTTAAAAAAAAAGGACAAAAGAAAAATGAAATTCGGGTATATAGGGAATGAGTTGGTAGGAAGAAAGCATTTGATATAGAAAGAATATTTGGTTTTTCTCAAGAAATTGGAGAGTTGAAGAATGTCACATAGAAGATAAAGGAAGAAAAGAACAAACATATATCAGAACCTATACAACAAATTCGAGACTCTTTTTGGGAAATAGAGGGAGTTGGATAGCCTAAGGAGAAGCAGCTGTTTGTCTTCCAAGGAAGGATATAATAGAGTCACAGAAGCTATCAGGTAGGAGATGATCTAATAAGAATAAACAGAGTACTGGTGATTGGTACAATCACTCCTAATGGGTACCCAAGCAGCTATTTTTCAACCTAAAAACAATAGAGAAATTCATTATGGCCCTGGGACACATTTGTAAGTCAAAACAGAACCTCCCAAGATATAAAATGGATGATTACTACCTACTTCTATGGAGTCACATGGACACAAATGATACTAACAGAGAAAAAAATTCTGAAAAATATAGCAAATTTAAGAAATCTTGGGCAAGAAATTGACCACAAGGGCACAGAGTATGTGTTCCCTTCCTGGTGTCTGTTGAAGGCAAGGCACACAAAAGAGGAAAATATTTGCAAAATAAACTGGCTAAGATGGTGATATATAAAAATGGTATATGGATTTCTGAACCATAATCTCAAACAGAGAAATGAAAGGCCCTCAATCAAGAATGGAGTAAATTTAGTAAAGACAGGTGAGAACATATTGGTCAGGTATCATATAGAAATAATCAAAGGATCTTTAAACTAAAAAATGATAGAAAAAGGAGAAACCTACCCACCGATATCCTACAAAGTAGAACAGAAAATACAGACACATCTCACTTTTTGTACGTCACTATATTGTACTTCGCAGATATTGAGTTTTTAAAAAACTGAAGGTTTGTGGCAACCTTGGGTCAAGCAATCTATCAGCACCGTATTTCTAGCAGCCTGCATTTACCTTGTGTCTCTGTCACATTTTGGTAATTCTCACAATAACGCAAACTCTTTTATGATTATTATCTATCCATTATGATCATCTTTGATCAATGATCTTTGCTGGTGCTTTGGGACACCACAAACCATGCCCATATAAACAGTTAAACTAATCAATTACTGTTGTGTGTGTTCTGACTGGTCATTCCCCATTTCTTTCACTCTTCTCCAGCCTCCCTATTCCCTGACACAAAACAATATTGAAGAATATTACATAAATTTAGCTGATAAAGCAGCAGCAGAGTTTGAGAGGATTAACTCCAATATTGAAAGAACTTCTACGGTGGGTAAAATGCTGTCAAGCAGCATCACACGCTACACAGAACTCTTTCATAAAAGGAAGCCAATCGATGGGACAAACCATTATTGTCTTATTTTGAGAAACTGCCCCAAGTGTCCCAACCTTTAGCAACTACCACTCGGATTAGTCAGAAGCCATCATCAACCCTGAGGCAAGACTTTCCACCAGCAAAAACATTACTACTAACTAAAGGCTCTGATGATAGTATTTTTTAGCAATAAAATATTTGTAATTAAGATATCTCCATGGAGGGTTGTATATAAGACTATTGTACACCTAAAATGCTACCGTATGGTATAAATATAATTTTTATACGTATTGGGAAACAAGAACAATTGTGTGGTTTTCTTTTTGCAATTTGCAATATGGCGGTGGTCTAGAGCTGAATTGGCAATAGCTCAGAGGTATGCCTGTAGTTACAAGGAAGGAAGAATAACAGTGGAGACACTGAAAAGTTCATAGGAGACAAAATCCAAGAATGGAAGGAATAATGAAACATATGATCTTGAATGTTTATGTAGCCTGAGGCTTAAAGCTCATTTATGCAAGATTCTCCCCTTTAGTAGAGATTGTTTCCTCAATTGCCTGATCAGAAGAGAGCCTGGGAGAAGAGATCCTGGAGTTCTGCTTTAGGAAAGAAGCCACAGGTTTTCAGGGAAGAAT